>NC_056743.1:966676953-966980542 GCF_019279795.1 Protopterus annectens
TCTAAAATACAGTATTTGCTAATACATATGCTTTCTATGTACAATACATTTACAAGACATACTGTCTATACAGACTATCTGTTAATGTCAAAAAGATACATCAATGCTATTTTCAATGTCTATGTTTTTTTGTCTTTCATTTTTGTTTTCTTGTCTTGTCTTTTGCTTTCTTTCTGTTTTTGTGTTGTTCAATAATGCATTTTTTTTTCTATTCATGTTCTGGTTTTTTGTTTTTTTCATTTTTTTTTCTATTTTTTTGAATAATTTTCAATGTTTCTATTTCTATGTTTTCTGAAAATCTTTTTTTCTATTTCTATTTTTTCTATACTCTACATCTAATACATAATATGTATAAAATATCATCAATATTTGCTATATAATATATATTGTTTTCTGCATGTAAAATACAAAAGTCATTTTATAAGTTTAAAAAGCACTCTTGGACAATGTTTTTTTTTTTCTTCATTTTTTTTTTTTTTTTTCTTGTCTATTTCTGTTTTTGTTTCTTTTTTTTGTTTTTGCTTCATTTTTTTCTTCTTTTTCATTTTTTTTTTTGTTCTTTCATTTCTTTTTTTTTCTTCTTTTTCTTTGTTAAAAAATACATATACATTTTTTTCAAAATTTCTTTTTTTTCTTAACAAAATAATTTTATTTTACATTACATTTTCTTTTTCTTTTTTTTTCTATAACAAAAAAAATACATTATCTAAATATTTTGTAAGAGACTGTTATTTTTGTAAAGAGGATTTCAGATGCCTTGAAGGTGAACATTCCTTAGGATATTTAACTGAGGTCTTTTTTGGCAATTCTGGCATCTGATTTTACAGTCACAGGGACTTCGGCACCAATTCAATTTCTGAGTTCTTCAGCGATGTCAGGTCCGGAGACCTCCCGGAGCCATAGCTGCAGTGTCGGCACTGAGGGCCAGGAGTTGACGCCTCTTTTTTTTGGAGCTGTCCTGTCAAAGGAAAAAAATTCAAAGACCAATAAACATAAGGTTCAGTTAAGGCACTTTAATTTACTTGCAGCAAGGAGACAAAAACATGCAAATACAAGGATTTGTCTCTCTACTAACAGGAAGTATGTTCATTCTTATACTGTTTTACAAGTCATGGCCTTCTAAGCTGATGTAATCAAACACAACTTTAAGCATTGTACTACAGCAGGTGTTACTTCAGATTTTCTGCTGACATGACTAGATTTGTAAGAAACTTTTCAGAAAAACAACTTGGCCTTGGTGACTATTAATCCGTTTTCAAGCATCTATTGTACCCTGTTACTTTTCAAGGTACTTTTCTAATACAGATACAAGCAAATGCTGATTGCAGTTCATATTTTCAAGCAGGCTTTGTCCTAATTATCTGTTACTTCTACAGCTGTGTATGTTCTCATGGCACAGCGGAACTTCTTGTCTGAGTTTCATATAAGTAGTATTGTTCTAATCATTATTTTCCTAATTCAAGCAGAAATCATCTGCTTCTCAGTAAATTTCCAAAGCACAAGCAAGATTTAGCTGACAGTGCAATGTCAGAAAGCAACTGCTGTTTGTACAGATTTATGCAGTATGAAATAGAATAAATGTGTTAACTCTTTTAGGCTCTGAATGCACTAAGCATATTACTAATACACACATTAATACATATTTTTCTAACATTTCCCCCCTATTAATACTTTTATTCTACTTTCAAAATAAGCATAAACAGTGTGTTTCTTCTCCTAACCTCTTCCACTCAGGATTTGCAGTTGAAAGTCATAAAGTTTAAACCTATGAAAGCATTTTCAGTCTTTTAACAGTTCTTATTTCTTTAATCAGTCTTTTCATACAGGGGATACCACAACAAACACATACTCCCAGTAGGAGCATACCTACACAAATGGCAATCAGGATATTCATTAGGATTGTACCCCTCCCCCAAACCATTTCTGGAAAAAGTCCATCAGTGGGTTTGGGCCTGGTTTGGTCATGGCCGACACTTGCTGAATTACCTCAAGATGATTGTCTATCTCGTGTTTATGGCCAGGAATATACGAACAGCATTCTTCTTGGATTAAAGCGCATGTACCACCTCTCGCCGCTAGGGTGAAGTCGAGAGCCATGCGGTTTTGGAGCACTACAGTTCTCATAGCATTCAGTTCATCAGTCACCAATTCAAGAGCAGAAAAAGTTGCGTTGCTCATTTCGAGAAGTTTTGACAGTTTTTTCAGCTCCCAAATCAATTTCACTGCTCCATATGCTGGTAATATGCCTGCCCACGATATAATGCTATCACTCAAGTCCATATGTGTCAGCCCTTTGCCTAGGGAATGATGGTCTTTCCAATGCGCATCGATTTGTCCCACTGGATTTACAGCTTTCTTGACGACTTCTCAGACATTTCGAATTTTTCCATGAGGCAAAACTGCAGTGTGTCGTATGGCCGGAACCAGGTAACCCAAAAAACAACTGGCAGACCAATTCTCAGGTAACCATTTGTATGCCTTTCTGCCACACACAAAATAACAGTCCTCTGCTTTAGTAGTAACCTTGCTATGAATGTACACTCGCCTTGCATGAAACATTTTTCTATCAATTATAGACAGCTATTTATAAAGAACAGAATTATGTTTTACTTCTTCAAGTGTTTTATGCATCAATCCAAGAAATGAATCATAATTTGTATTACAATAAAGATCTACTTTGTTTCCTTTAGTATAACATCTATAAGGAACAGTCACATTGCAATTGCTCCATCCCACCGGAACAGTATCATTTTTATAAAAACACACAGTTCCCTTTTGTGGAACAGGCAAGTGCAATGCTATTTTATCTTGTACTGTAATGGTTGAGGTATCATAAATCAAGTTTTCCCAGGTCTCATTGACCCCTATGGGTTCTGGAGTCATTAATAACCCCCCCGTATGCTGTCGGCAAAGCTGTGCAAATCCAGCAATTCGAAACATTGAAAGTCTCAGCATACACGTATTTAATTGCCTGGTAAGTGTTAAAGTTTGGATGCCAGTTTATGAGTAACGCTTCACGTTTATTCAGTTCAGTCTGTGTGGCTGGGAAAAGGAAAGGCCACAGCAAAAAGATTATTGTCACAAATACAGTTAACAGGATGATTATGCAATACTTCTGAGGAAAGGGTTGTTCTGCATTCCTGTTTCTTCCGGACTCTATCATTTTTACTCTTGGCATGTAACAAGATTTTTGTCCAGTTCAAAGTTTTTAACTAATTTACAGTGCATCAGGTGGATCCAAGAGGCACGTTCCGCTATCTTGACTGCAGTGGGTGTTGACAAAAGCACTTGATATGGACCTTCCCACTTTGGAGACGCCCAGTTCTTTCTCTTAACTACCTTCAGCCAGATCCACGCTCCAGGGGGCACTGCCACTTCTGACAGTCTGGTTCGTTCTTTATCTGAAACAGAGTTTAACTGCAACAAATGTTTAGAATATAATAACTTACACATATACTCTGCTAATGTACCATCAGCTTCCTGGTCTGCGGGCATGAGAAATTTCCACTGAGGTATATAATAAGCCCTTCCAATGAGCTTTTCGAAAGGAGTCAATCCTTTTGCATTTGGAACAGTTCTCATGCTCAACAGTGCCAGGGGCAGACAGTACACCCAATTTCTCTGTGTTTCTGATATTAATTTTCTTAGCTTACTCTTTAAAATCCCATTATGCCTCTCTACTAGCCCTGCTGATTGCGGGTGATACGCACAATGATTCTTTAAAGAAATTCCAAAAAATTTGCTTAGCTGTTGTATGGTCTGATTCACGAAGTGCATGCCATTGTCACTGTAGATCCTTTCCGGAATGCTGAATCTAGGGATGATTTCTTTGACAAGGACTTTGGCCACCGTTGTAGCATCTGGAATTTAGTCGGAAAGGCTTCCACCCATCTGGAAAACATATCTACAATGACAAGACAATACTTCTTATTTTCACATTTATTCAGCTCTATGAAATCCATACAAATAGTATGAAACGGATACGGTGGTGTAGGGAAACTCCCTTGCTTGGGCTTTAATGCCCCTTGTGCATGATGTTTATTACAAATGTGGCATACCGCGCAGAATTTATTAGAGTAATGTGAGAAGCCATATGTCGTGGACACTCGGTTCACCAGGTGTACCATCCCCCTGTTGAGACATGGCTCTGCCCATGGCTCAACAAAGCTGCATATCTAAACAAATTAGATGGCAATATCAGTTTCCTTTCTTTAGAGATGTACAGCCCCTTTTCAAGAATTGCTCCTCATTTTACCCATCTTTGTTTTTCATCTTTCGTATTAAGTGTCTGCATTGTTTTTAACATTTCTAAGTCTAAAATCTCAGAGGGTTGTAATTCCTCATTCAAAAGAAATGCTTCTGAAGCTGCCTGCTTTGCAACTGTATCAGCTCTCACATTACCTTTTGAAATCCTGTCCTGTTGCTTGGTATGAGCTGTGCATTTACAAATAGCTACTTTCTGAGGTAACTGAATAGATTCTAAAAGATCTAAAATAAACTGTGCATGATTAATGGGTTTGCCAGTAGATGTTATCATTCCTCGATTTTTCCACTGTTGCGCAAAAACATGTACAGTAGAAAAAGCGTACTGGCTGTCAGTAAAAATGTTTACACATTTACCCTTTGCTAGGGTACATGCCCGTGTCAAGGCAATCAATTCTGCTGCCTGTGCAGATAAACTGTGTGGTAAAAATTTTGCTTCTATAATGTCGGTGTCAGAAACTACTGCATATCTTACTAGGTTCTGTCCTGCAGGACCCCTTTTGCATGAGCCATCCACGTAATATGTCACCTCGGCATCATCCATGGGAACATCTGTAAGATCTTTTCTAGGTAGTGTCTTTTGCTCAATCACCTGCAGGCAGCTGTGTGGTGTGCCATCTGCAGGGGTTGGGAGCAAGGTGGAAGGGTTCAAAGTCGTACAACGTTCAGTTGTCATGTGAGGTTGGCTCAGCAATATAGTCATACAGGAAAGATACCTAGCAGGGGAAAGGTATGCTACCTTCTCTTACAGTAAAATAATCGCGATTGCATAAGGCACTCTCAATGTGAGAGGGTGGAACAACACTACTGAGGCCGAAGCCTGTACTGCCATTGCAGCTGCAACTACTGCTTGTACACAGTGAGGTAAAGACCGTGCCACTGGGTCCAGTTGTGAAGAATAATAAGCAATAGGGCGTTGCTTGTCCCCATGCTGCTGTGTTATCACTGATGTCATATAACCTTGCTTACAATCTACAGTTTGGAAAAAACGATTATGTTAGTTCGGTAATCCCAAAGCTAATGAGGACGCTATTAACTGTTTCAGTTTACAGAAAGCAGATTCTGCTTCTGGTGTCCATTGTAACATATCCTGTGCTGCCATAGGCTTTTTATAAATCAAGTTAGTCAGCGGTGCAGATTCCAAAGCATAGTTTGGAATCCAGCTCCGACAAAAATTAGTTGTACCCAGGAAGAACATCATTTCTTTCTTGGTAGTGGGTTTTGGTGCTTGCAAAATCGCTATTTTTCTGTCCTCATCTAATGTCCTACCCTCCTTGGATATTAATATCCTAGGTATTTAACGTCTTTTTTCCAAAGCTGCAGTTTATTTTTGTTTACTTTGTCCTTCAGTGGCTAAAAATTGTAATAGCACTATGGTATCTTCTTTACAATCTTGCTGGGTGGGGGCTGCCAGCAGGATATCATCAACATAAAGCAAAATCTGACTACCTCTTGGTGGGGTAAATCCCGCCAAGTTGCTTACCATTTCTTGTGAGAATATTGTTGGACTTTCACAATACCCCTGTGGTAGTCGCATATATGTGTACCTTTTCCCCTGAAATGTTAATACAAACCAATGCTGGCTGTCAGGGTGTATCTGTATCGAAAAGAACAAATTGCTAATATCTACCACAGAAAAATATTTCTGTTGAGGTTTTAAATCATTCAGCAGGGTGTGTGGGTCTGGCACCGTAGGTATGGTATTACTGCGTCATTTACAGCTTGTAAATCTTGGACCATACGCCACTCCCCATTCGCTTTCTTAACAGGAAATAAGGGTGTGTTACATGGTGAATCAGGAGATTCCACCAGCACCCCTTCCTTAAGTAAAGCTGCTATAATAGGTTTGATTCCTACATCTGCATCTTTTCTTAAGGGATACTGTCTTTTTTGTGGTTTAAATGCTGACTTTGGCGTAATGGTAACTGGTTCCACTGGACGAATAAGTCCAACATCTGATTTTCCTATTGACCAGAAAGTTTCTGGCATATTCTGTAAGGCATTCTCTGCCTCCTGTAATAGGAGTGCTAATCAGCTGTCCTTGCTATACTGCAAGTGTACAGCTGGGCAGGTCTGAGTTATCCAGTTCAACTTCTGCATTTGTATTCCCTGTTCTGATAGTTGTAGCTCTGTCTGTTTCTCCCATCTCATGACTTTTTCTCCCAAGTCTACCCATTTCACATTTTTGTCCTTAGTTAAGCTAACATGTGGTAATCGATTAGATTTGTAAAGTGCAAAGAACTCCTGGGGCAATGAACAGCTGGCTACACTGTTCCCTTCTGTGTCCCAGTACAGATTACGTAATACTAATCTGTTTGCACGATTTCTAAACAATTCTTGCTCATATTCCTTATCAGGTCGTGGTGTGTTACAATAATACAGAGTACAGTGCAACAAATGCTGTTTATCAATGTCAAGGGAGGGGAACCTGCTGACAGCTATGTTCATCAACTCTTCGGTCACCGCCCCTGGACCAGTCGTAACCAAGTCATGGCTGTACCAATAAAACATTCCACCCTCCGATTGCACTGCAAAGGTGTCAATTTGTCGCTGTGCTTCCATACCCTGCATAGTCGGAACTACTGCTATACCAAATAGCTGCATAAGGTCTCTGCCCAAGAGGTTTACTGGACATTTTACAGATACAACAATTTTACTTTTCTGAGTCCATCCTGAAACAGGATCAGTTATCACAATATCATGGGAGAGGGGCTCCCGATACAGCTATACATTAGCTGCTTTCACTAATATGTAATCAGGTGACTCTGAATTCTCTGGCAGTTTGGAGGGATGTACCAGGGTCTGCGAGGCCCCTGAGTCGCCCAAAAATGTGACTTCCCTCCCTTCTACCAGGAGTGTGACTTCTGGTTTTGTGTCTGCTAAATAGAGCTCTAAGCTCAATAAAGCCAAATCCAATATTTAATTTTCTTCACTATCCGTGACTTCTTGCACTTCCTCTATGTCTTCTGTCACATTCTCTACTCCCTCTATCACATACTCATTTGTCCTTTCTCTGCTATCCCCTTCTAGTGATTCTTGACTACCATATAGTCAGTCCTCACCCTCCTTATCTTCCGTGGTTGCCTTCTTGTTTTTCTTGCAATCCCTTGCCAAGTGTCGTTTCTTACCGCATTTAAAACATTCACCCCTTTTCTTTCACCCTTCAAAGTCCTCTAATCGTTGATCAGATTGTTTGTTTCCCTGGGCATTTCTCTTGCCCTTTTTCCCCGGACTGTACTACATAAACTTCTGCTCCATCTTCTACAGAAAATGCTTAGGCTTCCTTTTTCTTTTTGCTATTAAAATGCCTTTCGGCATGTCTAGCATATTCAAGCAATGACTGTAATCTGCTTGTACGATGATCTACCATGTGTTTTGTAATAAAACTGCTTATGGGTGCAATACTGCCTTTCAAAAATGCATTCTTTAACTGCTGCTCATATGAGGAATCATGTGTCTGGTCTTCAGGAACCTGCATTCCACAATGGTTATTAAAACATTCTAACAGTCTGACATAATATCTGTCAACAGTCTCACCTTCTTGTTGGATGCATTGATTAAAGCAAGTCCAGTCTGCCCTAGGCTTCCATTTCTCAGAGATTTGGTCTGTAAGACCTTTCACTCTGTTGTCTAACTCTGCGCTACTATGTGGGAGGGGCCTGAGCGCAATATCACGGGGATTCCAGTCGCCACTAATGTGCCAATCTGGTCCCACAATTTGTCTGACTACTTTTTCTACCCCTTCTCTGTTTAAATTATAACTCAGCCTCATTCCTTGCAAATCTTTTAAGAATTTTCTAAAATTAACTTTAGAATGGGGAATTCCCTCAGTGGCTTTCCGGATGTCTTCCGGAGTCCAGGGTCTATACACTAGAATAGTTGGGTCCTGACCTTCTTGCCCTGCCAGGGGATTATGCTCTTCTATAAGTGGGAATATTTCTTCTTCACTCATATATCGTGAATTTCTACCCATTTGGTATAACTCAATGTCCCCTTTTGAGTTTTCTGCCCGTGTTCGAGACCTGGTCTCGACGGGATCTCTAACAAACGGTGTTGCTTTTGTAGAGTCTCTACTTACAGTGATAGCAGGATATAGCAGGGGTGGACTAACTTGTTCACTTGCCTCATATTCTGGTAAGGGAGGCGGAGGGGCTGATGCTATTACTAAGTTATTATCCTCTTTATCTAAAAACATTGCTTTTGAATTATTACTCTTTTGTTCCTTTCGTTTTACTTCCTCAATCCACCTGTGTGCCTGAGGAATTCCTAATTGACGTTGCTTCTTTACCCGACCTTTAGAATCGGTTTTAAGTTGTTTGACAAGTTTGACAAGCGAGGATTTCTCTAGTTTACCATCAAATTCATATTTATTAACCCATTTTGAGTAGTATTTAATATTATCAGCACGCTGTGACTGCATATATTTCGCGTCTTCGGTTAATGGCAGATTTTGGGACCTTTTTGTACAGTTATTACCCATTTTATTCTACCTTTTTAATCATTACGTAACACCTTATTTTTACGTGGTACCACGGATATTTTTATAGTCTCTTCAGAATGACTGCCTACCTGCTCTGTTTCCCTGATCTATGACAAGACAGTAATCTTTCTGTCCCTGACTTATAAACAAAGTCTCTAACAGAACAAATACAAATCTAGTCCCTGATCTAAAACAAAAAAAAGAAGGTATATTTGCCTTACCTGAGCCTTCATGATTGATCGCCTGGTTCAAGTAAACCCGTCCTTCAGTCGCAGATCAGTAAGTGGCTGGCCTCTTTTGTACGACAATTCAGTCGGAGGACTTTTCAAATGAGAAGAACCGATGTGGTTTCTTCCCTGTACGGTTTCAAGCCACCTGGCCTGTCTGATCCGAGGTGAAGTGAAGGTTTCCGGTCTGAAGGACCCATCTGTCAATGGAAAAAACTTCAAAGACCAATGTAAGGTTCAGTTAAGGCACTTTAATTTACTTGCAGCAAGAAGACAAAAACATGCAAATACAAGGATTTGTCTCACTACTAACAGGAAGTATGTTCATTCTTATACTGTTTTACAAGACATGGCCTTCTAAGCTGACGTAATCAAACACAACTTTAAGCATTGCACTACAGTAGGTGTTACTTCAGATTTTCTGTTGACATGACTAGATTTGTGAGAAACTTTTCAGAAAAACAACCTGGCCTTGGTGACTATTAATCCGTTTACAAGCATCTATTGTACACTGTTACTTTTCAAGGTACTTTTCTAATACAGATACAAGCAAATGCTGATTGCAGTTCATATTTTCTAGCAGGCTTTGTCCTAATTATCTGTTACTTCTACAGCTGTGTATGTTCTCATGGCACATCGGAACTTCTTGTCTGAGTTTCATATAAGCAGTATTGTTCTATTCATTATTTTCCTAATGCAAGCAGAAATCATCTGCTTCTCAGTAAATTTCCAAAGCACAAGCAAGATTTAGCTGACGGTACAAGGTCAGAAAGCAACTGCAGTTTGTACAGATTTATGCAGTATGAAATAGAATAAATGTGCTAACTCTTTTAGGCTCTGAATGCACTAAGCATATTACTAATACACACATTAATGCATATTTTTCTAACATGTCCCCACTCCTTTGGGCTTCGGCTAGAATTAGCTCAGCACGGGCTTCTGTCTCTGGGGGTCTCTTGTTGGAGCAGGAAGTGACCGTGGTTCTGAGGAAGTCTATCTCTGTTCCAGGCTCACTTCCCTCTTCAGTGGGGTCAGCCTTCAAGGCCATGAAGAGACCTTTGGCTGCCTCAGCCTCAGAGTTGACCTCGTCTTCCTCAAAGCATGTTTTTTTCCTCTAGTCCAGTTCTCCAGCCATCTCCTCCACAGGGATAGTGAGTGCTAAAACCTCAGGACACTCCGATTCAGATTCTGTCTTCTTCAGATACCTCTCTGGACATTCCCCTTGAAAAAGTTCCCATGAAGAAAAAGTGCAAGAGGAAGCACTTGGATTCCCCACAGGAATCCAGCATGGAAGATACTAATTTTGATGATGAGGAAGGGTCCCCCAGATCACCTCCTGAAAATGTCTCCTTTTGAGACATCCTGAAAATTTTGAAACTGAGAGGTGATTGGAAGTCCCAAAACCCTACCCCGGAAGAGTCGGTGTACCTGCAGGCTTTTCACAATCACCCACTGATAAACTTATCTAAGTGATTGCTCAACGGGCTTGGAAAGCTCCTGACTCCATTGAATCTATTCCCAGGAGACCAGATAAAATTTTATTTCCTCCAGAAGATAATTTTGGGCAAAGGGTCTAACAGCAACCAAAAAGGAACTGGTTGAGGACAGTTCCTTTATCCGTCTCCCCAATAGAAAGTCCAAGATGATGGATAGGTTTGGCAGACGGATTTACACTTCATTGATCTTTGCTCTGCATCTTTTGAATTTTTTGGCACATTTCACTAGGGTTCAAAGCAATCTGATCAGGGAGCTCTCGGATAACCTGGTGGGAGCTTTTTCTGATGAGGTACAATATGTCAGTTAGCTACCATGGGGTCGGTGTCATATTCTGCAATGAGGCTTATTGCACATGCAGCTGAAGGGACTACCAGAGCAGCAAGCATACCCATAAGGAGATGCGCTTTGATGCGACTTTGCAGAGCCATTTATGTCTTCTTTCGTCAATACACCCTTTGAAGGATTCTCCTTATATGGCCAAAGGTTAGAGAAACATTATCCAGGTGTGAGAAACGTGGAAAGACCCTTTCTGCTGTGGGCATATGTTTTTCCACCCCGCAAAGACCTTTTTCCTGGAATCAGAGAGTGGGTGGAAAAATGTGGTTCAAAAAATCCAGAGGACCTTTTCAAGACATATGTGGTGAAAGTTCCCCCAGGAGCAGAGGTGGGAACTTTAACAGAAGCCGCCGCCCATGAGGCAGATATGGCCCACAAAACCAGGGTTTCAGAGATTCCTTTTCCAGGAAGCCCTATCAGCATTCCAGAAGGGAAGCTCGATTGGCTTCCTCTGGAGGTAGTCTGGGGACACTTATCCCTCCACCTAAATGGTTGGCTAGAGATTACATCGGGTACATTGGGTGCAGATTATATCCAGAGGCTGTGTCATACCTTTTTCTCTTCCCCCTCCCTTTCCCCAGAAGATTCCCAGATGTTCACCCAGTCAGAGAGAACCAGCAGTCCCAGAGAACCAAAGACTGTTAGAAAAAAAAAATACATGAAGTCCCACCAGACCAGTTAGAATCTGGAACTTATTCAAGATACTTTTTAGTGTCAAAAAATACAGGGAACTGGAGACCAATTTTGAATCTGTTTATTGACAAATCCATTCGACAAAGTTCCGGATGGTCATGGTACAGCCCATTCTTCTCTTTCTGAAGAAGGATCATTGGATGTGCTCGATAGACCTTTAGGATGTGTATTACCACATAAAAATGGACCAACACTCCAGAAGGTTTCTCCACTTTAGGTTGGGAGCCAGTCAGTATCAGTTCAGAGTTCTGCCCTTTGGTCTCACCACAGCCCCCAGAGTGCTCACCAGGTGCATGGCAGTAGTAGCAGCTCACTTGAGACTGCAAGGATTCAGGGTATTTCCATATTTGGATGACTGGCTCGTCACTGCTCCAACCAGGCATCTGTTGATCATACTGAGGGATTATGCCCTACATACTTGTTCCAATCTAGGAATTACTGTGAATTACGAAAATCTCAGTTGAATCCAACTCCGAGTTTAGAGTTCATAGGAGGAAAACTAAATGCAAGGACGTCTGTAATCTCCCTTCCTTCAGTGAGATTACAGAAAGTCAGAGAACAAGTTCAAAAGATACAGCACAAGAAGAATGTACCAGCCCTTCTAGTTTTACAAACCCTGTGTTCTATGGCGGCTTCAGTTAACTCTAGTTTCCTTGGCAGGATTTCATATGCAAATTCTTCAATGGCTACTTGCAACTCAGTGGTCTATACTTCATCACTCTATGTTAGATCAGATTTTTATTACCAGTCTTTGCAGTAACGATCTAGCTTGGTGGATGTACTCGAAGGACATTCTTTTAGGTCTCCCCTTTGGCCCACAATAGCCCAAGGCCATAGTGACCATGGCCGCCTCCCAGATGGAGTGTGGGGGGGGGTATTATCTGGGCAGGGCTGCTAAGGTAATTTGGTCTTCCATCGAGGCCAGTCTGCACATCAACATCCTAGAAATGAGAGCAGTGCTTTTAGCGTTGCAAGCCTTTCAAACTGTTCCCTCTAGAGACTATTGCGATTCAAACAGACAACATGTACATAGTTTTTTTCATCAACAAACAAGGGGAACCTAAGTCTTGCCCTCTATGTCGAGAAGTGCTCAGAGTGTGGCAGTGGTTGTTTTCTTCCATTGTATTTCTGATAGCAATGCATATTCCGGGGAAATTCAGTGTGATAGCAGTCATACTGCGCAGGTCTACACTTACACGAGTGGTCCCTCAGTCCAAAAGTGGGGCTAGCCTTGCTGCAACCTCTTTGCTTCACCCTTAAAAAGCAAGTGCAACAACTGCTTTGTCTTAATCCCCCCACTGGGGGAGTCACCCAATGATGCTGTTTTACACACTTGGCCCCCCAGACTCCTCTATGCATTTCCTCCATTTTCCTTAATTCCGAAGTTCCTTCAGAAAGCCCAAATTTGAAGAGCAGAGTAATCCTTCCTTATTGCTTCTTATTGGCCGTGACAAATATGGTTCCCCTTTCTCTGGCCTTACCTAATAAAAACACCTGGGACTCTGGATCCAACTCCAGATGACCTTTCTCATCCAGAGAACCTCATTCACCCAAATCTTCAAAACCTCAAGCTAACAACATGGTTCCTCCAGTTCTGTTAATTGCCAGGCAGGTTAACCTTACCTCTCCAGTATGCAGAATTTTACTAGCCTCTCATAAGCCATCCACCTGCAAACTCTATATGAATAAATAGAAGAGATTTGCCTTCTGGTCCCGTGAGAGGAATATTGACCATCTTACAGCACTTATAGAAAAGATATTTGAATTCTTATCCTCTCTTTTTGATGCAGAGCCTCTCCTTCTACTATAAAAATTCAGTTGGCGGCAATTTCAAGCTTTCATAATAGTATTGAGAATAACTCCCCTAGCTTCTCATAAGTTATGCAAAGCACTTTTGACAGGAATTCTTTTGTTTAAACCCCTCCTTTAAGGTTCATATTCCTCCCTGGTACCTCACTCTAGTTTTACAGTCTATTGTTCAACCTCTGTTTGAACCTTCTTCCGAATGTGACCTCAAATACTTATATTGGAAAACCTTATTCCTTGTGGCAATAACTTCTGCCAGGAGGATTTCAGAATTACAAGCCTTATCTTTCAAACCATCATACTTGATTGTTCATAAAGACAGAGTTGCTTTAAGGACAAAACCCTCTCTTCTTCCTAAGGTAGTATCAAACACTAATATTAATCAGACTATTAATCTTCCAATATTCTTTCCAAATTTTACAAATAAAGGAGACTATACCCTTCATTTGTTGGATGTTTATAGAAAGTTACGTTTTTACCTGCACAAAACAAAAGATTATCGAAAATCAGACCAATTCTTTGTATCTTTTTCAAGTACCACAATTGGCAAACCAGACAGCAAAGTAGCCTTGGCAAAGTAACCTTGGCCAGATGGCTAAAAGACTGTATAGCTTTTATTTATGACAAAAAAGAATATTGATTTGCCTAGAAAGATAAAGGCTCATTCTACAAGATTCATGGCTAATATCAGCAGCTTTCAGTCTTGAGCTTCTATGGAAAACATTTTTGTAACAGCTTCTTGGGCTTCCCCTCACACCTGTATTACTCATTACAAATTGGACTTAGTCTCCAGGGGGAAGAGCATCCTTTAGTTCAGTGGTGTTCAGGAATGTCCTTTCTTGAGTCCGCCTAAGATCTAGGTAGCTGTGGAGTTTGTCCCATTGGTCAACAATAAAATGAAGATTGACAGCTTCAGATAAAGACGTTATGTACTCACCATAACGTTCCATCTGAGGTGTCCAACATCATTTATCCTTGACTTCCCTCCCTCCTTCCTCTGGCCTTACTAAAGCCCTTTGCTGGAATGGATAGGACACATTCCTCTTTACTTTGCTACTTTCATATATAGCATATGTGGTTTCATCGGGCATCCTATCTTTATGTCTGTTTGGCTGTAATCTGCAACTCAATCTGAGGTGACTTGGAAAGATACATTGTGGGTAGGGTTGAAGCTCGAGAGTTTTTGGCCTGTGTGAGTTGCAGAAATGGCTGAGACAGTTCCGATGCTCAGAAATTAACCCATTAGTCAAGGATAAATGAAGCTGGACAACTCAGATGGAACCTTATGGTGAGTACATAACTTCTTTTTCTCTGCATTGCCCTTTGGGTTATCCAGTGTTCTTTGGGTGTTTATCAAATGTCTTGCTCCTGTAGTGTTTCACTGCCTGACTCTTGGCAATCTCATCTTTCCTTATTTGGATGACTTGCTGATCTGTGAGGAGTCTGTATCCAGGTGTTTGGAATTTCTATAGAAGGTCTTCACCTTACTCTTCCAGCTAGGGTTCAAGTTGAACCTTTGGAATTTGTGCCCAACGTCCTCACAAAGATTCCTCTTTCTGGGGTGCTTAATAGACTCTGTCAGAAGAATGGCCTTTCAAGATAACATCCTGTCTTAACATGGTGTTTCAGGAATACTTCAGGAGTAACTTCACCTCTGTAAGAGAATTGCTAACAATTCTAGAACTTGTAGCGTCCATAGTTCTCATGATACCTGTGGCCCTTCTCCAGATGAGGAAATCAGTGGTATGCCCAGAATTGTTGAATCCAGCACCTACAGTCCCTGGAATCTCAGTTACTGGTGCTGTCCTTCATCAGATGACAATTACTGTGGCGGAGAGCACAGCTGAGTATCAATCCAGGACTTCTCTTCTTCCCTTCTGTTATGGCTCAGTTGTTCAGACAGGTTTGCTGACTTCATCTGGGGAGAGGTATCAATGAGAGCCCAAGTGCAGGCCACTTGGGAGCCATTGGATGCACAGTAGCATATTAATATCAATGAAATGATGGCAGTGATCCATGCCTTAAAAGTCCTTCACCACATATGGACTCTGGGTCCTCTTGTGGAGGTTATTGACAACACTACAGTGATCTGATATCTGAACAAACAAGGGTACAAGGTCATACCCTCTGTGTTTTTTGATAATGACGACTTGGGAGTTGGCTATACAGCATTCTGTGATTCTTCAGGCGTCATACATCCTGTCAGAGTGAAATGTTGTGGCAGATAGACAAAATAGATCCTGGCCCGACTTGCATGAGTAGCACTTCAGAGTGTTCTAAGATGCAATCCAGCTGTGGAGAATACCTTAAATAGATCTCGTTCTCTCCTTTCATTTCCGACAGCTGGAAAAATTCTGTTCCATACTTCCTTGCATCCATACTTTGAGGACAGATGCATTCTCATTCCTTTGGACAAGAATTTTCCTGTATGTGTATTTACCTTTTCCACTGATTCCCAAAATACTTCTGAAAGTTCAGAAAAAATTTTAAAAATCACTATGATGACCCCCTATTGGCACAGGTAATCTTAGTTCTCCCTTCTAATGGTAATGGCCAAGGGCAGTTATCACAGACGTCCACACACACTGAGTTTGCTCACACAGTCTCAGGGGCGACTGGTGGACCCCATTTTGCAGGAACTGTAACAGCCTGGATGATTCACTCTTGAGTCCGTTTAGGCACTTGTTTCACGAAGATGTGCTGCAGGTGTTAAAGGAGGCCAACAAACCTGCTACTAGAAAATGTTATGTTTACAGATGGATGAAGTTTTCTAAGTGGTGCCTAAATGGGAACAGGAGGTCTTTTGGGGTTAATATCCCTCTCATCTTGAAATGTTTGTGTGAGCCACTTTGGAATGACTTATCATATGCATCCATTAAGATGCATTTATCAGCTATCTCTGCTCCTCTGCCAGTGGATTCTCCTCTTTTTTCTTTTCTTTTGGTGAAACCGTTAATGAAAGGTGTATTGCATGAGAGTCCCCCTCACAAGCAAATTCTTCCATTGTGGGATCTCATCTACTTTCTGGAAAACTTGACCTTGCTTCCTTTTGAACCTGCCCTTCAGGCTGATCTTACGTTCTTAATGTGGAAAACTGTTTTGCTTATTGCCCTGACATCTGCAAGGCACATCTCTGAGCTTCAAGTTCTCATGGTGGGATATCCTTACCTGATTTTTCACAAGGATAGAGTTGTGTTATGCACTACTAACCCCTCATTCATGCTGTAAGTGGTCTCAGAATTCACCCTTACTCAGTCTAATAACCTCCCTCTATTCTTCCCAGAACTTAAGAATAAGGGAGAGAGGATACTTCATACCTTGGATGTGCATCGGCAGCATAGTTACTGCCTTGACAGAACAAAGTCCTTCAGGAAGGCTGAAACTCTATTTCTTACATGGGGCAAAAAAGGGCTATTCTGTCTCTAAGCAAACCATTGCATGTTGGTTGTCTTCTGACATTGTTTTTGTTACAGCCACCATGGCAGGGTGAATCCAGGCAAGGTAAAGATGCATTCCACCAGGTCCTTTTCCTCTTCAGTGGCATAATGAAAAGGAGTTCTACAAACAGCGATTTGGTCCTCTGTCCATACCTTTACAAACACTACAAGCTGGATTCCCTTTCAGAGTAGGCTTCACTAGGACCATTTTCCAGGGGCTTCTGGACCCTTATCTAGACCTTATCCCTCTCCTCCAAGGTTGCGTAAGGTTTGGGAGTCTACTTATATGTCATTAAGGCAGTGTGTTTATTGACATTAGTACAGTTGCATAAATCCTACTTAACCTGTAATAGTAGATGCTCGTAGAACATACACTGCCTTACTGACAGTACCCAGTATCCCCATGTGGATATACAAAGTTTAGTGTTAGAGTTGCCTTTGAGTTATGCTCAGCGGCTTTTTTTTGCAGTGTGTGTGTATGTAGTTTTTGATTTGGAACAGTAGGTGTTCGCAAGCTTGTGTTATCATCTTCTTTTCCTTCTGGATCCTAGAAAACTGAAAGCATCCTGTCTGTGAGTCTAAAGGCAGTCCCTGTTGTCTCAGGTGATGGGTCCACAGGCAGCCGGGGGAGGAACTCTCAGCTTTGGTAGACTGCCATAGATACAGTAGAAGTGTGTTACTACCCATATTGCCAGTTACAATGTGTTCTACAAACATATCTGATTACAAGTAAGTATGACTTATGCAACTGTACTTTTGCCTTTTGCTTTTACCATATAATGCTCACTCAAATTTTAACTTGCATGTATGAACAGAAGAGGTTCATCAGCTTAAAGTATGTAGTCGTGAGAAGGAGCAATTTGCCAAAACTGGAATACCAGCCTGCCTTTGCTGTGTTCAATAGTTACTAAGATAGGTGTAGGGGTAGTGGATGGAGGAGGGATTATAAATGTTCCATTTTAGTTTAATGCTTGCGTACAGTTCTTCCTGTATTGGTATGTGATATTTACAGCATTTTTGCCCATTGTATGCGTAGAACTGCTGAAGCATTTAATTAGCTGTTGCACTAAGTCGTGTTTTATGATGTTTACTGAGTAGAGCTTTTGTGTTGCTGTTTTTGTTTTATGAGACAAAATATCCCTTTGTATTTATCAGTAGATTGAAGTGTTGTGACAGTCATCAGTTGTCACGCAGGTGTTATAGGCATTCTGACATTAAACTTCCATGGTAGTTTCCCAAGAAAAAAGAAAATTTGTACTTGTCGGAGTAGATAACTAAATAGTATGCCTTCTCAACATATATACAATTAAGGCAGCAGCTGCAATGTTTTGTCAAATGAACATTGTTTAACTAAGCATATCAGTATGATTAAGCATATCGTAATTACTTGTTATGCTTTGATGTAACGAAGGCTCAGTCTGCAAGTTTAAGTTGCTAGCTGTAATTACTCATTTTGTTTTGTGTTACTGCTGAAGGCTGACAAAACTGATAACGACTTCAAGTACCCCAGCTCAGGAAAATCGTACAAGATTGTTCTTGCTGGTGATGCTGCTGTGGGGAAATCAAGTTTCATGTTGAGACTTTGCAAGAATGAATTTCGTGGAAACACAAGTGCCACTTTAGGTAGGTTATTAAATTTTCTGCTTTGCAACTTTCATTCCATGCTACAGGAAACAAGATGCTAATTATGTCCTTTTTCTTGAGAAAATCTAATTATTAATCCTCTAGATGTCCTTGGTTTGAGTTTGTTTTTTTTTTGTTTTTGTTTGCCTCATCTGTAGTTATCTATATTGGTATACATAAGGGCATAATCTTCTTGCATAAGTCATAGTAGCAGGAGATGAGAACTAATTTGGCTCTGTAGATGGCCAGAGATAGCTGATGCTTGTATGTTATGTACTTGGTTAACTTAGCTACCCTTATGAAGGAAATGTCATGGTTGCAGTCCCAAAGAGGGTCATAGGTCTGAAGCCTAGATTATGCATCCAAGGTTACACTTTTATGTTGATTATATATTTAATGTATCATTATCTTATAGTGGAGGAATCACATCTGCCTTGGGAATTGGAATCATGGATGTCTACATATGAAGTTCATGAATTTTTTTATTATTCTTAGTTTATAGTATTTTTCTGCAATAAGCTATTATATTCTAATGAGGTAGTTCTGTGGTAGTCTTTTGCAGGTGAGGCCTGAATGTTCCTTTTTATTAGACAAATTTGTTGTGAAAGATAACTCTTGGCACATGAGCTAGTATGGAGAGATGTAATGCCACTTGGCCACAAGTGAACACTTGCCCACTCAAATGTTTAGCATCTTTTTTCTATGTTCATGTCATGCAGTGTCAGTGGTGCAACAAGCAGCACACTCACCTTTGGTGCTGGAGGATTAGACGGTAGTGTATTTTTTCCCACTCCAGGTAATTGGGTTACTGCCACTACAGTGTAGCATGGGGGTGCTATACTCCTGAGTGTGTCCTGATAAAATATTAAATAGAAATCCTATCTGCTTAGCTTGGCAGTAGCTCAGGTGGATGTAAAAGATCCCATGGCACCTATATAAAATAATAGGGGGGATTTCTCAATACCCTGACTAAAGTACCCCTTATTGTAGAAATACCACCTTGGGTCTCCCTTGAAAAGAGACCACTAGCCTAGTGACCAAAAGAAAAATATATATTTTTTTATTTATAGTTATGTGAAAAGGAAGTTAAAGAACCTATGCTGTGAAAATTGATATAAATCAGGATATAGGCTCCATGCTTCTTGAAGACTGCAGCAGCCTGCATCATATTGATTTTTTACATTTTAAATGTGTATTGGCTGACTTGCTGCTCCTAATGTTACAGTTACACAAACTGCAAACAGCAGCTGATATTTTATCCACTGGATGATTTTCTAATGCCCATTCAGTTAACAGTCTGGCAAAGTGCTTCCATATGCTACTGATATGGAGGAACGAAACTCTGCTCATACTATACAGTTAGACATCAATTATCTATAATTGTCTGCTGATTGATAGAAAGAGTAGAGTACAGCAGTCAAATTGTCTGTACAACAGATGGAAAGTCTGCACTGCAAATGAATGAACCACCATTCTTTGAAATCTCTCACTTAAACAGAACCAGCTGTAAAGATAGCAGCTATTCTAAAGTATCTAAACCAATACTACCATATCAGCCCCACCAAGTAATATGACAGATACATAAACCAACATATTTCCTGCTTGCCGAACAGGCTACTGTTACATAGCAAGCAGAGAACTTCTGTAACAACTTTTAAAACTAGTCTGGTTGACTGGATGGGTGATTTTCACTTGGGATATGTGAGGAAATTTACTTGAGTGCCATTATTAGTTTCCCATCAGTACTTGATGTGACAGAGCCTGCCACTGATCTCCTTTTCCATGAGTTTATTAAGAATCTGTTTGTTTCAGCTATGATCTGGCCCATAGGCACAATACACTGTTAGACATTTAACAGTTGTAACAAGTGTTCGACCATTACCATATGCGCAAACTTTGTTCAAAGCTCCTTAACTCTGTGAAGCAAATCTTTAATTACCTGTCATGTCAGTTATTTGTTTTTATTAATACATATAGAATGTACAGTGGGGATAAATGTGTAAATGGGTTGTTAAGTCAGCTAAGCCGTGGCTAGTAGAGACACATTTACAGCTGAGCAAGGATAAGAAGCAGCAGCAATGATTACCATGGTGAGAGGATTAGACATATGTAAAATCACAGATGAAACCATCAGAAATAAAGCCACCAGAGCCATGTTGAATAACACTTTTCTTGCAAGTAGCATCAAGCCTTGTGCCTCAAATAGTGGCCTTCAGACGTATGTATGTAGCAGAGTGATCTTACTGTACAAAATGGTGGTAAAAGCCACATTAGTAAGACCAAGCAAAGAATGGTAGAAAACTTGAACATAATGACCACCATTTTTAAGTGATACCGGTAGCTCTCTGTAAGATACTGTGCAAGCTTAATGAAGAAATGTAAGCATGCTACTTCATTTTGGATGTTGTTTGGTAGAAAGTTCTAGGCTGCTGGGGCAGTTTAAGAAAAAAAAAACTTTTCTGATTTCACTGAGCAAGTTGTGGGGGGGTGTTGGAAAAAGGATTTTTAAGGTCATTGTAAAAAGTAAGCAATGATCTTGTTTTCAAAAAGTTTAACTGAGGGGACTGTTCCATATGATGAAGTTTGCAGGTTAAAGAGTTAAGAAAAATGCTGCTCAAGCAGTAAGGGGAATTTATAGGCTGCTTCTTGCAAGGAAGCAGTATAATGCTCTGTAGTAGATGGTAAGGAGATAAAACAACATAGTCTGTTAATAGTATTTGCAAGAGATGGGTATTGCATTTTGAGTCAAGTGCAATTAGAAAACCAAATGCAAACACAGGGAGGACATGCAGATTGTGCACAGAAGACACCCAGACAAGAACTGAACCAGAAATCCTCTTGCTCTGAGGTGAAAGTACTGTTCACTGTGCCACAAGTGTGTGTGTGTGTGTGTGTGTGTGTGTGTGTGTGTGTGTGTGTGTGTGTGTGTGTGTGTGTGTGTGCGTGTGTGCGTGCGAGATGTTTGTATTATGTCAAAGAAAGACCCCATCCATGTACTTCTGTTTTCTACTTTATATATTATATTTTATATATTATATATATATATATGTTTATCATAAATCACTGCTGCAGTAACCTTAACTATATAGGATATATCCTGCCAAGGATATAATGGCTGCCAGTCATACCTCTCAACCTGGAAACATCAAAAATCTGAAATCATGAAAAATAGGGACAAATCTGTGTGCTGATTAACATAATATCTGCATGCATAATTATGTAACCCCACCCACACCAATGGAATTGTGGGATACCAACTTTCAAACACAAACTGAAGAACAGCCAACCAAAATATGGGCCCACAGCCCAGACGCTGTAGTAAATGGTAACCATTTTTTTAAATGTGTAGCACTGATGTCCATTGGGAAGGGAGAAGATGGTGAACCTTTAAGATTTTGTTTTGGGTGATTTGCAGTATGCAGGTTTTGTGGTAAAAGTAGGGCATTTAATGGTAGGCAATATTCTAATCATAGCTAAAGAATATTATAGTTTGCTAGGCCCTCCAAAAGTCATTCTCCATGGCCTACTGATCAGTGACGTAGCTAGAGTTTGTGCACCCCAGGGCTGTCTTTGAGTTTGCCGCCCTTCCCCCTCACAAATTGCCGCCCTTCCCCCTCACAAAATTATGGTTGAATGGCCCCCCCCCCTGCAGCCATTCTAATGTCCCATTATTTGGCTGTTTCGCCCCATTTACCATAAACACTGTAATGTGCATACTGCTTTACTTCTACATTGATTATTTGGATTTAATTTAAAACTTTTATCTTACATTTTATAGCAAAAACACTAACAGACATCTGCTAAATAAAGCAGTGCAGTCTCGCAATGAAAATAGACTGCCCTTGAAACTCTCATTCATTGAAAAACAGTATTGAAACCCATATTCAAAGAAAATGCATCTGGCCAGTGGAGGATAAAGATTACCTTTGGGCTGTTTAAATCATAGGCCCCTTGCACACAAAACATACATGTGTTCTTTGATACACCTTCCTGTATTAAATTATATTCCCTGTATGATACAACACACTTGTTAGAGACCATGTTAAATTTATTGATCTGAAGTTGTCTTTATTTGGTCTTCAGTCTGTGGGTTACCGGATCCAGCACTGATCTGACTCAGCTGCATATACGAGCTCCAAGCTCCTCCCCTACCCATAATGCTTATCTCCTTCTTCCCTTCAGATCACATTTGTTGCGCTTCATGCATCGCAAGCCATGCTGTTTGCTATAGTTTAGGGTAAGTGACACTTTTTCTCTTAAATTTTCTTTTAAAATGTTTCCCTTTTCTGTTCTTCTGCCTCCCCTCGCACTCTTTGTGTCGGTTCTTTTAAAAAAAAAAAAAACTCTTTCCTTGTCTGGTCGTGTGTGTGTGTTTGGGCCTCTCGGTTTTGATTATGTATGATACCCCCAAACCAGGGTTTCACAAATGCACAGTGTGTGGCCGCAAGCTCTCTCTTCAGCCCCTTTCTTCCACTTCCCCTCTCGGCCATTGTGACTGCGGATGCCGTCCTGCTAGGGTGGGAGGGAGCACTGTTTGGGAAGGACAGTCCAAGGCACATGGTCTGCTTACGAGACCAGATAGTGCTTCTGCCATTGCAGGCTCTCCATGCCCATCTTCCCCCAGGTACAATTGCTATCCAGACTGACAATATGTCTGTGGTCTGGTACATAAAGGGGGGGACCAGGTCTTATCCCTATGTCGCAAAGCCATGAGAGTGTGGGAATGGGTGATCTCCACCGGCCGTTCTCCGGTGGCAATGCATATTGCGAGGAGGTCCAACATTCTAGCAGACAGGCTCAGCAGGTCTATTCTGATGCCTTACAAGTGGTCCCTGAATTCTTCAGTAGCGAAACAGATCTTTCTCAAGTGGGTGTTAGCCTTGCTGTGATCTCTTCACTTCTCCTTCCAATGCGAAATGCAGCGAGTTTTTCGCTCTGAATCTCCCACTGGGGGAAGCCCCCAGAGACGCTCTGATTTATGCTTGGCCCTCCTGTCTTCTGTATGCTTATCCTCCTCTTCCCTTGATACCAACATTTTTTTAGAAGGCTCGCAGGCTGAGGAGCTTAGTCATCCTCATTGCCCCATTCTGGCCTCACCAAGTCTGGTTCCCCTCTCTCTCGTCTCATCTGGTGACTCCACCATGGATGTTGGATCCAGTTTCGGATTTCATTTCTCATCCTTCAGGGTTTCCCCATCCAGACCTGGTCAGTCTGAAGCTCACTGCTTGGCTGCTCCAGTTCCCATGATAGTCAGGACTCCCAGGTTATCTTCACTAGTCAAAAAGATTCTGGTTGCTGCTCATAAGTCTTCCACCAGAAAGGTGTACTCCAGAAAATGGAGACTTTTTCGATCTGGGCTTTGCAGCATGCCCTAGGTCCTTTCACTGCCCCAGTTTCTGCAGTTTTAGAATTCTTGGCAGGCATTTTTCAGCATGGTGACGGTTCTTCTACGGTCAAGATCCAACTAGCAGCAGTTTCAAACTTCCATGTAGGTGATAACATGGCTTCCTTAGCATCTTCTAAGCTTTGCAAAGCCTTCTTAAAAGGCACATTTCTACTTTGGCCACCGGTGGGATCTTCCGATAGTTTGCAAGCTCTAGTATCTTCCTCCTTTGAGCCTGCAGTCTCAGTGAATTTGCAATTTTAGTCTGGAAGACTGCTTTCTTGGTTGCTATTACATCTTCCTGGAGGGTTTCGGAGCTTCAAGCATTGTCGGTCAAGCCCCCTTATTTGATCTATCATAACGACAGGGTATCCTTGTGTACTAATCCATCCTTTCTTCCTAAGGTAGGTTCAGAAGAGCTAATATTAATCAGGTGATTAATCTTCCGGTCTGCTTCCCAAATTTTCAAAATAAGGGAGAATGCAAATTGCACTTGTTGAATGTGCACTGACAGTTACGTTTTTACCTGAACAGGACTAAGTCCTTTCATAAGTCTGACCAACTCTTCATTTCCTACTCTAAGCCCTTTTTAGGGAAACCAGTATCGAAGGTCACCATTGCCTGTTGTATTTCTCAGTGTATTACCTTGGCGTATTCTGCTAGGGGGTTTATCAACGCCATGTCATGTGAAGGTGCATTCCACTACTTCAGTGGCCTTTTGGTCCAGAGTATCGTTAGATGACATCTGCTCTGTGACTACTTGGGCTCCTTAACATACCTTCATCTCGGTTCCAGGGACAGGGCATCCTTTTGTTCTGCCATGCTCTGGAATATCCTTCAGCTGTCCTCTCCCTCCTTCCTCGTGCCTTGCATAGACTGTGCGTTGGTCTGGCTAGTAGAGGATGATGTGGTCACCACAAGGGTGCCTCTTATTCTCCTTTTCTTGCGTATGGAAATATTTAGCATGGGACAAGGTATTTGGTTGGGTTGGGATGCTAAGGTAGGCAGCAAACTCAGTCTGAAGGGAGGAAGGAGACAGGGGTATTATAGGTAGGGGGAGAGCTTGGAGCTCGGATCAGATGCTGGATATGTGGCCGAGTCGGATCCCGTAACCCACAGGTTGAAGACAAATGCAACAGCTCAGATGTGACGTTATGATGAGTACATAACTTCTTTTTTTTTTGAACATTTTTCCAGTAAGCAATGAAACAAAATGCATAAACCAATAATGACAAAACTGCCCAATTCAGAACATTTCCATCATAAAAGTCTACTCAAACTTCTACAATCCACCAGTATCAGTAATTATGCACAAATCTCTGCAGAAGTAAAAGTCCTCTAAATAATTCCACATTAAAGAGATATGTAACTAATGAAGAGGTTGCTGCTAGCAAACAACTTTATATTTCATTATTTCATCTACAAGTGCCTTTTTGACGAATAAATTGCCTATGCTACATTAAAAAAAATGATAAGGTAGTAATATTGTAATATGGAATGGATGGCAAACTGATAACAGCTACAAAGTTACTAGGTATGTCCACCAGAGAGGGCATTCTTATGACTGCAGCATCCACCCCCCTTTAAAAGTAGAACACAGTATGGTTTCAGCACTCCATCTACATACTGTGGGAGTACAACCCACAGCCTTCTGCATCAAAAGTAAGTATTCTGCCTGTTGCGCTGCTAACACAGACAGACTTGCCATAAGCAGCACTAAACTTCTGTTCCCCTGAAGAACTATGCAGCACAAGAACTCTGGAAAAAGACATTTTTTATTTTGGGGGGGGGTGCCCAAAACCAGGGACACATTTTAAACATTGCTCGTATAATCTTAGAAAGTTGCAAGAATAAAATGTTTTGTGTTACCATGCATTTACTGAAAGACAGGAAGACTGAAACTTAGATAGCTATCATTATTTAGTGAATTAATTTCTCACTAGTTTGCCAGAAAACCACAAATTTTAACAGGAACAGACCAAAAGTATGAGCTAAACATTCCAGACATTCTATGAAACTTTGGACAGTTGAGAACTATGAACTTAACTCCATGAATCACAAGTGGTGGTTTGGGTAGAGAATTTAGGATGTTCTTCGTGTTTCACTGTTGCAGTCATCACACTTGGGATATCTGCCTGCAGGTAGCCCTCAGTCGGCCCAAATACCAGAGTCTTGGGATATCTGTGTCAGATGCTGTCGCCTCATCCATCACGTCAGGTCGTCAGAGGCATAAAACATGCAACTGATGCCATTACATCAGCTTTTCTTGCCGCGCAGGAGCCCAAAACAGAAGCAGTTGGCAAGTGCCGGTTGGCAGCTACCTGAAATTTTCATTTTTCGAGTTTCAAACCTGAAGTCTTCAAAAGCTAAGTACCCCATTGGGGATCCTTTTTTCGTGCTCTAACCGATGTCAGAAAAAGTTAACAATTGTCTTGCCTGTGGAAAGCAAATATCGCACAGACATTTTCATTCTTACTGCATCACCTGTTTAGGCACAGACCACGACGTCCCTCACTGTCAGTTTTGTGCCTTGTTCAATGCCCAAACTATTTGTTGTCGGGATATTTTTGTCTCTAAATTCTTTTGCTCTGGTTCTCCGTATTCCGAAATGGCTTTGGTAAGCCATCCGACTACCGATCTTCTAAAAAAAATGCAAAGATAAAGACAGAGACAGACTGCATAGGTCCAAAACTGCCGAGGACGCTTCCGTTAAGCCAGTCCGCCAGTACTCAGTGAGGTGCTTTTGCAGCCTCTGTTACCTGCTTCTACAGATTCACAGGCCTCTACTGAGACCCATTCGGAGTCCAGTATGGGGTGGCCTAATGGTTAAGGTGTTTGACTTACAAACACAAGGTGCTGGGTTCGAGTCTCACAAGGGATAATTGGCTAGGCTTACAATGGCTAGCAAGGGCAGTTAGCCTAGTACTAACCTATGAACGTATAATTCCTACAAATAATTCATAATTGGTTGGGAGGGTGGCCTAATGGTTAGGGTGTTTGCCTTACAAACACAAGGTGCAGGGTTTGAGTCTCATAAGGGATAATTGGCTAGGCTTAAAAAAATGTCTCGCAAGGGCAGTTAGCCCTAGTACTAATCTATGTATCTAGTATGCGGCAAGATGCTTCTTCGACTATGAAACCTGCGGATGTCTCTACCTTGGATGGGTCCGGAGTCGCTGTGCAGGCACCGGCTTCTGAGGGTGTATTCAGATCTTCCGATATTCGTATCAAACTGACTACTTCGTTAATGCCCAAATCTATAGAATGTCTCAGGCCCAGAGTTCGCACTATGCCTAGGAAACCGATGACCAAAGCACATTCTCAAGTTCCCATGCCACAGAAACAAATGCTTAGAATGACTGAAGACCTTATTACTTTAATTAGGGGAAGCCAGCCTTTCCCCTCTAAAAGACAAAAAATTTATTTTTCTTCTGATTCTTCTGACCATGAGTCTGATGACTCTGACCCCTGTGATTACCAGGACATACCCTTATCTACCTATGAGGATTCAGATGCAGAGGATTCAATTCCCTCAGCCCCCCCCCCAGAGGACCTTTCTTTCGGTGAAACCTTGCATACCCTGAGAGATAATTTCCGCTGAGAATGCCAGGACTACCGTCAGTCCAAAAATAGACTCAGGGAATTTTTAGACTTGCCTCAGCATAGGCCTCTAGCTATTCCCCCTGTCCTGGATATTGTAGATGATGTCTTCATGGAATCCAGCCTTACCCCTGATACCTTACCACCTGCTCCTAGAAAGCCTGACCAGATACTACAGAGTACCTGACTCTCACAAATTTCTCTTTAAAAGTCTCACTGCGGATCCAGAGACCATTTCCCAGGGACCTAATGTATTAAGGCTTCTACAGCCAAAAACCCTGCCCCTTCGGACAGGGATTCTAGGGCTCTAGACAGATGGGGTAAGAAGGTTTAAACCTCTGCAACTCTTGCCATCAGGGCTTTAAATTGCCAGTTTCACATGCTGAAGTACCAGCAGCATATTATTGATCTAATTAAACAAAAAAAGTGCTGTTGATGCCTGATTGTGCAGAAAATAAGGACTTTCAAGACTTAATGCATTCTGCAAACCAAGTTGGTAAACATACTTTGCAGTGTGGTTTTGATGCCTTAGAAGCATCTTGCAGGGCTGCTGTCACTGGGTCTGTTCTGAGAAGGCATATTTGGCTGAAGGAACAAATCTTGCCAGACCATGTCAAGGCAAAATTACTTGATGTCCCATTAAACCAAGAATGTTTGTTTGGCTCTAAAGCAGAAGAAGTTCTTAAAAAGATAGAGGAAAAAGCTAAATCCATGCAAACTGTTAAAGATTTCTTACAGGTGCAGCCACCTAGATTCAGTAGGCATTGGCCTTCAAAAAACTGGTCCTTTCCAGTCCCTTCCAGACCTTCTCAGCCCAAACCCAGGGGCAGCAGACCACAAAGACTACAGTCTCAGGGTATGTACAGATCTAAACAATGGAGTGCTCCCTCCTCAAAAACTGGGAGTGGTAAGCCACCCCCTATGGAAAAGGCTCACAATGACTTGTCCTTAATCCTTCCCAGCCATGCCCAAGTACTTGCACCCCTAGGAGGAAAACTTGCCCTGCATGCAAAAAACTATTACCCAGGACCGATGGGTCTTAAACATTGTATCCCAGGGATACAGATTCTATCTCCAGTCTCTGCCAACCCCAAGCGGATTGCCAGACCTTCCTCCAAACCAGTGGACAGAGACCCAAAAGCAAGTACTTTCTCTTCTCAGTATCAGGGCTATTCAAACTGTGCCATCAGAGCAAAGGGGACAGGGTTTCTACTCCAGGCTGTTCCTGGTGCCCAGGAAAGAGAACTCCTGGCACCCTATTCTGGATCTGTCATCCCTAAACACCTTCCTGGTGGTACCAAAATTCAAAATGCTACACTCCAGCAGCTCCTTCATGTGCTAGCCAAGGACTCCTGGCTAGTCACCCTAGACTTAAAAGAAGCTTATCTGTACATCCCCATAAGGGAATCTTTCAGGAAATATCTACATTTCAGGGCAGGCTCTATGCACTGTCAGTTCTTTGCACTTCCCCTTGTCTTATCTACTGCACCCAGGTATTCACAAAGTGCCTGGCTCCAGTCATTGCTTACTGCAGGCAGAGAAATATTCAGATTTGCCCATACTTGGACGATTGCCTGATTCAGGTGGACAGTCAGGAACAGGGACACCAACAGAAAATCTAGGCCCCGATATAAAGAAGGTGTGTGGGCTCTTATACAAAATTCTACACGCACATGTAAGTGTGTATATTATTATTTATTTCTAACAATCATAGATTACATTGATACATTTAGATAAGTATAAATGTAATAGTAAAGTAATATATTTATAATAGTAAAAGACGTTTGTAATAGCATTTATTGTTTGCCAAACAAAGGTGCTTTCCTGGCTTTTTTTCCTAGCGAAACTCTGAATTGCATAATCAAAATGAATCTGTTTTGCTACATCAGACTCAGTACTGAGTCTTGCCAAATCTGCTAGTCGCCATTGTGACATAGTGGATCTTAGAAAATTTTTTACCAGCTTTAACTTGCTGAATGAGTGTTCTGCAGAGGTGACAGTGGCAGGAATTGTCAACAGAATACGCAGACCGACACATATATTTGGAAAGAGTCCTTCCAGTTTGTACTTTTTCAAGCAATTCAGCAGCTCCAATGGGCTCAGCTGGTTCTCTCCAAAATTTGATCGATGAACAGCTGGCAGATGACTCATCTCCATTACAAGATTTTCACTGATATCAGCAGGATATTGATTTGCCAGTGATTTTGATTTTTCTTTCAGCTCATCTACAGGAATTGTTAGGTACTTCCAGAGGAAACTGAACTTCTCAGAAAAGTTCACTGCAGCACTGAAACAAACTGAGAGTCTACCAATAACATTTTCCAACATTACATAGAAAACAGACTTTCTGAAATATGTTTCTTCAGAAGAGTCATCCGTTTCATGTTGTTGTGACAATTTTGCATTTTGCGTCACCACGACTTCCAGATAGTTAAATTTCTGTGTGTAAATTGGAAGCGACATGCTTAGCTTCACTCCACATACTTTTCCAGCTGTTGCAGAGATCTGCAAACTCTGAATTCAAGGTTTTTATGTTGGACACTTCAACATTCAGTGTTGCATTTCTGGATTGGATAAACTTTGTTACAGATATCAACTGGAACTAATATTTTGTGCCATACAACAGATATTATCACACAAATGAATGATGTTGCTTAAGACAAAGCTCCATTAATCTCTGTTCTTGTTTTGGCAGTTAGGTTCAGCTTCAAGAGGTCTTCTAATGCTAATTTGATGCAAGGCGGATAGGGCTATAAAGGGCTTCACACTTTCAACACGGTCTGACCACCATGTGCTTAGATATACCATGAAGAGAACAGCCAATACGATCCTGCAAAATTTTCCATCGATGTGGACTAGAGCTAAACAAGTTATAAACAGTTTGTATAGTTCCAAAGTATGTTATGATTTCAGGAATACATTCTGCAGCATCATTTCCACACAAATTGAGTGTGTGGCATCCACATGGAGAAAATATAGCAGTTGGACATTGCTCAAATATTCTTGCTTGTGCACTTTTATATTTTCCTGACATATTGGCTGCGTTGTCATAACCCTGTACTTGGCAATCAGAGTGGAATATCATGTTCATTCAATGCATCTACAAGTTTTGTCACTGCTGTTAATAAATTTCAGAAATCTTTCTACAATTTCAAACTGGGATTCATTTTGAATTACATAACGTAGCAGGAATGTTGTCTGCTCAACATGAGATGCATCTGGTGTGGAATCAACAATCACTGCAAAGTACTTTGCAGTCTTTCTGTCCTGCAAAATGTGTTATTTCACATGTTCAGAACATTCAGCAATTAACTCATTTTGAGAATCAGCAGAGAGCTAATGCACTTGAAGTCATTCCCCCTTTTCTTGTGACTCTTTAACTTGCAACACATGTTCTTTTAAAATTGGATCCCAGTGAGACAACAATTCTATTAGCCCCAAAAAATTTCCATTGTCCTTGTCTCCAATGCGCTGTGAACTACCACGCAAAGCAAGCCCACGTTCTCCAAGGAATAGCATAACATCAATGATTCGTTTGATAATGTTGTACCACTTGACAGATTCTGTTGCAATTGATGCCTTTAAGAGACTTTCAGTGCCCTTATCAGAAGACAGGCGTCTTTCTAATTCTCTGCCTATGACTATTGCTCCTCTCATGTTCTGGGATGTGACTACATAATTTTCGTCACTTTCCAGCAGCTGACCATTCTTCTGATAATGCAAGCATAGATTTGGATGCAGAGCTAATGTTGCAGCACAGATTGTTCCAAAATAATTGGCAGGGAAAACAATATAATGCTTGTTTAACATCACTCCAGAAAAGCCAATCTCGGGATATGTTTCTCACCATTCAAATTTCGAAATGTTAGTATGCTTTCTGGAATTCTTGGTTATTCATATCTTTGGGAAATGTTTTAGGATTGCCAGTATGACCTTTCATAACACAGTTTTCTATATCCAGCTGAGAAGGAACCTCTGTTACAAGAAGTTCAATGTCAATTCCAATATTACTGTTTTCTTCGCCATGGTCAGATTCTGTAGACATTGTCGTACTCGTTGCCTCACTTCTCTTTTCATCACTAACATTCACTTTTTTCTTCAAATCTCCTTTTCTCTCATATCCTCCATCCTCCAAATCCAAATTCGCATCATCCACCTTTTGTGCAAGAATCGCATTAGGATTTACATGATCTGATGTTTTTTGAAAATCCAAACTGTCTTCATGAGATTCTGTCCTTTGTTTCAGTTCTGCATTTGGCCCACCTTGTTCTAAATTTAAAGTTTAATTTTTGTCAGTTTCTCTTGTTTTTGCATTTAACGCCAACTTGAATGTTTGCAGTCCTTTTTAATTAATCTCATCACGTTTTTGTTTTTCTTTACGTTTTTGAGCTCCAGATTTTTGAGATGATATGTTTAAGGCCGGTACCTGAAATGAAATAAAGAACATAGAAATTTGCCGCATTGCTATCAAGAATTTTGGTAGTGGTTCTAAAGTTAGGGCAGTATTTATTGCTATTGATTTCCACTAACCGTCAAGCCGTTTATAGTCTCGAATCTCTCGATAACGTATGTTAGTGGGTCCTTTATGCTACAGTTACAGCATTTTCAGGGAACTTTACCTGTGGAATTATTTCTTCCTTCGCTTTCCTGTAAAGTCTTCTTTGCAGTCCAGGATGAATCAGTGTGGCTTGTGTCCCGTTTTCCTCTTCCTTCCAGGATTCTGCTGGAAAGCAAGGAGGAATAATCCGAGCAATAAGTTTGATGTTTGAAGCTAGGAATGAACACGTGAGAACACTCGTTGATAGTCACTTTCACAAGTTTTTTTTGGTTGAATCTTGAATGCACCATATTATGTCACTCAAAAGTATTCTATCATTGTTATGGCCTTCTATTGCTTCACGCTCACTCAACGCTTCGTGATCTTATACACGAAGGTTCTCACACCATTCTTTGTCTTAGTTTGTAAGGATGCCTCCTCGAGACAATGACACGTTTCGGTTTTCGTGATGTTTTTTGGGCTTCATTGGGCCCCCTTGAGCTTCATAGGTCCCCCTTGAGCTTCATAGGCCCTGCACCCCCTCTCCTCAGGCCTGGTCAGGAATTGTTACTTCAGCACCTGACGTTTGTAAAGAGACTCCTAACTTCTCTGTGGTATACCATCAACGAAAAGAAATCACATCTGGTACCCAGCCAAAAGATTGTATTCCTGGGAGCAAGCTTGAGCACAACTTCCCAGATGGCATTTCTCACTCCAGAAAAGCAGGTTTATTTGACAACTTATTTCAAACTACTGGCCACCCAAACCCAGCTATCTGCAAGAAAATGGATTCTACTGATTCCATATGCAAGACTGCATATGAGGAAACTTCAGTGGTACTTAAAAAGTCTCTGGTGTCAACATCCCCAGGACCTGGAAACAGTTATTCCTGTCATTCCTTGCCTCCTAAGGACAGAGTTCCTTTGGTGGGCAGAGGCTTGCAACCACAACAAGGGACTCCCTTTCTCACAACCCCCCCACTGTCCAAACTCTGACAACAGACGCATCAGACTATGCATGGGGGCTCACATGGCAGGCAAATGCATTCAAGGCAAATGGAGCCCAGGACAAATTCACCTGCATATCAATCAAAAAGAAATGTTAGCTGTACAGAATGCTCTGACCGCCTTCAAATGCCTTATCCTGCCAGGACAACTCCTAATGAAGACAGACAACACCACAGTTATGTGGTACATAAACAAGCGGGGGGAACTCACTCCTACCCACTCTGCAGGTTAGCCATGGCTCTGTGGAACACAGCCTTAAGCAACCAAGTGCACCTGCAAGCTCAATTCTTGCCAAGCAAACAAAATTCACTGGCAGACTTGAGCAGAAATCTAATGGACCCACACAAGTGAAAACTGGAACCAAACTCATTCAAACTTCTAATACACAGGTGGGGGACACCAGGGGTGGACCTCTTTGCGTCCCCCCAAAACCATCAACTAAACAAATTTTGCACCAGAATTTCCCACCGCCAAGCTTTGAAAGTGGATGCCCTATACTTCACATGGGAAAACCTCTCAATCTATGTCTTCCCCCTCTGCCCCTCCTTCCACGAGTACTCCTCAAGATCAAACAGGACAAGTCAAGGACAATCCTTATTGCACCAGACTGGCCCACTCCAGCACTGGTACCCACTCCTACTCAGTCTGACAGTAGTGCCACCCTGGCACCTACATCAGACCCCCTCTCTGCTGTCCCAGCAGGAGGGACAGATTTTGCATCCTCAACTGCAAACCCTGAACCGGACAGCCTGGCTTATTCCCTGAATACATCACCAGCAACCCTCAGCAAACAGGTGCTGGATGTTATCCTTGAGGCCAGGAGGCCCAGTACTATAGGAGCCAGTCTCAAGGGAAGGATACAGTCATGTCCTCCTTGCCTCAAATCCTAGGTTACCCAGCAGAGCTGCTCCACAAAGGCCTATCCTTCTCATCAATTAAGATTCATGCCTCTGCCATCTCGGCTCATTACGATACTGAGCCACCTCTCTTCTCTCACCCTCTGATCAAACAGTTCCTGAGAGGAGCTAACAATTTAAGACCCTCAAGGAGAGCTCCCCCTCCTGCCTGGGACCTTAACTTTGTAGTAGAGAAGCTCACGCTTCCCCCTTTTGAGCCTGCTGCTACAGCAGAGTTAAAATTCCTCTCTTGGAAAACAACCTTACTGCTAGCAATCACTTCAGCAAGAAGAGTGTCTGAGTTACAGGCACTTATGGCTGTAGAACCCTTCATTATCTTCCATGCGGACAGGGGTTTCCCTCAGGACTAACCCATCTTTTATGCCCAAGGTGGTATCCAATGTGGCTTTAAACCAATCCATCCATTTGCTAACCTTTTTTCGTAATCTTCAGAATAAAGGGGAAAGGATCTTGCACTCCTTGGACATGCACAGACATCTCAGGTTCTACCTTGACAAGACTAAACCTTTCAGAAAATCTGACCAGCTGCTAGTCAGCTTTGCTGCAGGGGCAGAGGGCAAGGTCATTTCAAAACAAACCATTTCTAAATTGATAGCACACTGCATCCATTTCTGCTACAAACACCGTGGAAAACCTACCCCACAGGGGATCAGGCCTCATTCCACTAGGGCTACCTCAACCTCTACAGCTTTTCTCAGGGGAGTCCCTACCAGGGACATCCTGGAAGCTGCAACCTGGAGTTCTGTACACACCTTCACCAAGCATTACCACTTAACTATCTTTTCTAAATCCAGAGCTGAATTTGCCACAGCAGTCTTACAAGGCCTGCTAGCCAGCCCTACTACTTCTTGACTGCCTCCACCCTTCCTCAGCTTTGGAAATCAACTCAAGTGTGTTGACTGCAGCAGTGAAACATGAAGAACATAGTACAGTTGTTTACACTTACCATAAATGTAGATGTTCGAGTGTATTCACTGTTGCAGTCCTGGTTACCCTTCCTCCAGCCCCTTGTCTTTCTGTACTTTCTACCTATCCTCTTTTTTGCTCATATCTTATGGAAATGGTATTTAATTTTTACTGGAGGAGTTCCACACCATTTGATTGCTTCCTGTTTTGGGGGCTCCTGATGTCTGGGGCAAGAAAAACTGATGTAATGGGATCTGCTCCATGTTTTTTACCCCTGACAACCTGACGTCATGGATGAGGCGATGGTATCTGATGCAGAAATCCCAAGGCTCTGGTATTTGGGCCGACTGAGGGCTACCTGCAGGCAGATAACCCAAGTGTGAGGACTGCAACAGTGAATACACTCGAACATCTACATTTATGATAAGTATACACAACTGTACTCTCTTGCTTCTCATACCTAAGGTGTACAGGGTTTGAGTCTAAGTAACTCTAACCACCAGTTATACCGAATTGGGGCATTTTACATAGATACACACACGCGCGCGCGTGCACACGGTTTCACTTTATAATCCCGAAGTACTGAAATTTCAAATTTCAGTATCTGGAGACTATAAAGCCGAAAACTCTAAAACCCGAAACCCCAAAAGTGCGAAATCCAAAATTGCGACTTTTCACATACACACTCCACCACACAAACAAGCACACATACACCTTCCTCCGACACTAAAACACACCAACAAAATACACACAAACACAACAGACTAAACATACGCATCTACCCTACATATAAACAGGGGGACAAGCCCCCCTGCACCCCCACACACACCTGCTACTTATATATACTAACTCCGAGGTCACACTAAAACCACAAACACACAAAACCCACCATTACACATTCTACACTCCCCTTGTACAAACGCACACAACATATGTACAAATACCACCACTCTCAACACTTACACACTCACAATCTTACATACCTACCATAGCCCACACCTAAAAACTCCCAAACACACTCAACACACACTAAAATCCGTACCCATACCCTTACAAAAACATCACTTACCTGAGTCTCCAGTTATATTTACATACCACAGCGCACATCACGAACACAGGCAATCCCATGTCACGTACGCACCACCACAACCGTGGATTCGACATTTCGGTATTCTGCAGTTTCACGCAAATGCAGATTCAACACTTTGGACTCGAGCAACTGAATTTCGATATTTCAGTTGTTCGAGATTCTAAAGTGTAACCGTGCACGCGCATACAGACACACACACACACGTCTCTCTGTTTATGCAAACTTGTCTACAGCTCCTCTGGCAGCATAGTATGCACAGACACCTAGTTACTAATCTGAAATACAGCACATGTCAGTACCTGACAGGAGTTAAGCAAAACAGACACCATAATCTTTTCTCTTGCCCGCACAGATTAAAAGTTAAGGTCTGTCCCTCATGAAGCTGACGTCATCGCATCCTGCACGTGATGAAAAAAAATAAGTAAAAAAAAATCAGGAAATTTGGAAATTAAAGGAGCCACAGGGGAATTTGTGGTACCCCGATATTTTGCCCTCAAAACCGGCATTTATGGAGGAATTTGATACGGTTGAGAGATGTGCTGCAAGTCTTCCAAAAATCTTTGCCACCCCCCTCCCTTCATACACACATTCACCCAGGCTGCTGTGGCTTAAGCTCGAAAGGGAAAAACAGCAGCCTGGGTGCCAAAACTGTTCAGTACTTTCTTGCTGCAATCAAGAGCAAGAACGATCCTTCTGGGCTTCTTAGGATCAGTGGTCAGCTTGCTCTATCAATTTCTTGGCAGATAAGTCTTCACTGGGGATTTCCTTCCACAAACATTTATTTTGTGTCTAACGTATACTTTTTAAGAATACCATCCATTTTGTGCTGTTTTTACTCTGCTGTCTAAACTGTCACTTGACTACTCTGACAGCCTTTTTTTTATATTTTTGCAGGCATGTCTTGAATTGTTTGTGCAAAAGTGTACTGCTGAAGCATTTGCTTTTCTGTTTTATTGGAACTGGTGTAAATTGGGGGAAGTTTGTGTTTCTGCTGTTTGTGAACACCTCCCTTCTGATGACTTCTTCCTCCTGCTGCTCTTGCTGTGGAATAGCTTTCTTTCTTGGCAGGAACATTGGTTCTTCCTCCTGCTTTACCTAAGAAAAATAAACAGTTGAGGAATCCTTGCCTACACTGCAGACATAGTCAGTGCCTCATCCACTGGTGCATAACACTGATCCTCAGATCACTGGTTTCTCTGCGACACTCTGGTATAATCCCTTCCACCCTATGGGACCCGGTGGTTAGCCATGTCCTCTGCAGCTGTTCGTCTCCTTACAGTGCGTGGAAGAGCCATTTTGTTCTGTCATGGGAGTTTCTTCCCAGGTTATCTGGAGAAGAGACCTACATCCTGGTGCAAGCACTATCCTTGAGTCATTTCTCCTTTAGGGATGTCCCTAGGAAAAAGAGACAAAACGTGCATATTCCATCAGACAACAGTTTCTGTTAATAAAGATGAGTTAATTACTTTGGCTGGGGGGTTATTGCAGGCATTGGATCCATTGGAACAGAATAGAAATATGATTATTAAAGATAATTCTTGTTTCATAGTTCCTGTGGTTTCTTTATCAGATAATTCTGATAAGGATAGGAACAATGCTTCCTCTGTATTGTTCCCTTGTCTCAGATTCTGATTTTAAGGAAAGCGACTCCTTATTTTCTCCTGTTGAGGAATCTTCTTTTTCTGTAACTGTTTCCAGAATGAATAGCTTTTTTTTCTTTGGGAGCAACTGGAAGCTCCCCCATACTTAAGGAAATATTGCATGTGGCTGTGCCCCATTCTACTGCCATTCCTCCATTTATGCCAGCATTAGGGGATGCTTTTGACTTGGCCTGCAATAACTCTTGACAGTCAACCCTCAGTCCTCAAGAAGGTAGACAAACTTTGTAAAGTTCCTTAGTCAAACAAGTTTTTTTTTTTCCCTTCTTTAGGTCTGACTCAGCAGCTGCTTATTCTCAAGCTCCTAAAATGTTTTTGGCCAGTGCTAATCTGTGTTCTTCTGACAAAGATGGTAAAGACTTTGATAAGTTTGAGAAGAATTTCTTTTTCTTTTTCTACTGTAGCCTTCATAATTTTAAAATATCAGGCTCATATGTTGAGGTACACACTGTTTTGTGTTGACTGTGTGAGGAACTTTTCTGCAATTTTGCCTTCAGAAGATAGGTCCTTTATGAATCATATTATTGTTACTCTTTCTCAAGTCTCTAAACATTATTAGGAATGTGTATGATTGTTCTGACTCTGAGACTGAGCTTCTGCTATTGTTACAAGATGTTTTACTTGGGTACATAATTTTTCAGAGGATGTCAAATTTGAGATTTTGAATTCTCCTTTAGATAAGGTTTGTTTGCTCATTCTGCTACTTAGGTACATAAACAGTTAGAAGTAGGCATATTGATTCAGGGGGTTACTAATATTTTCCAGCCTTCCTTTTCTAAAACTACAAATATCTCTGGATATTCTTTCAAAGAGCAAAACTATCCTAGCAAGCTTCTGACAAGCAGGATTCTAAGAAAAAGTGGCATCAAGAATAAAATAAAAAGCAGTGATCCTTCTAGAAAAAGTACCCACTTTAGAATGAGTGTTGCACACCCCACTACATCCTCAAATCTGTCCCATATTGATTTTCAATCTTCCCCTTTAGTATGAGATTGTATCAGACAAATGGATTTTGAGTGTAGTGGGAAAACCTTCCCCCTTCCCAGGGTATTAATCCTCATCCTCCAAAACAGACATGTTTTCTATGGTTTTAAGACGCATATTTGTCCTGGGGGTTCATAGAGCTTTTTCCCCTAGAATACATGGGGAAGGGTTTCTCTTCAAGGATGTTTCTGTTGAAAAACAAAGATGTTTGCTATAAACCAGTTCTTGATCTTTCATTTTTTAACTTGTTTGTAAAAATGCCAAAGTTTAAAATGTTAATTTTACCAACGTCTGTTACCTCTCATTTGTCATTTGAGTCTTAGTAGTTCTAGATGTGAATGATGCTTATAATATTCCCATTGCCATAGAGTTTAGAGGTTTCCTCAGATTTTCTGTGCCTGAGTCACATCAGTTCTCCTTCTCAACCTGGGTTTACAGATAAACATTCAAAAATACACCCAGATTCCTTCAAACAGGATAGTTTTCCTAGGATGACTTCAGACTCTTCCCAGCAGAAGCCTTCCTATCTCAGGAGAAAGTGGACTTTTTGTCTGGTAATTTTATTGAGTTTATCCAATAGTCTCAGACTTCAGTGAGAGAGTATCTCAGGATTTTAAGTTTTTATGGCATTTATGATTCTTATGATTCCTTTTATCAGGTAGTCCATGAGAAAAAATCCAGTGGTTCTTAAAGACTGTTTTGGACCCAATATTCCCATCAAGTTCATTTTCAGATCCCAGTTTCAGATCTATAAAGAAAGAGTTTCGCTGGTGGCGAGATCCAAGCGGCCCATTCTGTCTTCCTGCCCCTGCTGAATGTGTAAAACAGATGCATCATATTTTGCATGGGGAGATAATTCAATGGGTAAAAAAGTGCAGGGTCTTTGAAGTAAAACAGACAGGCCAAAGCACATAACTGTGAAAAAAGATGTTCACTGTCATCCATGCAATAGAATTTCTTCAGCATCTGTGGTCCCCATGGTCTCTGCAGGTGATTACAGACAATGCCACAGTGATGTGCTACATAAACGGGGGGATGGGGAGCACCAAGTCTTGCCCGCTGTGTAGACTGGCTGTGGTAGCTTAAGAAATTATAATTCAGCACTCTCTCATTCTCCAAGCTCCCTGCATTCCATCAGAGCATAATATACTGGCAGACAGACTGAGAAAGATCAGGACAGACCCTCATGAATTGAAATTTAATGGAGGTCTTCCAGGATTTAATCCATTTGTGGGGAAACACCTCAAATAGATCTGTTCACCTCCTTTCAAAACAATCAACTAAACAAATTTTGGACTCCCTTACAAGCAGGTCTGCAAAACAGATGCATTTTTCATGCCTGTATGCATTTATAGACTTTCCCTTGTTAACAAGGTCATTTTGAAAACTCAGATTGTCTTGACTCCCTTTTGGCCTAGGCAGCAGTGGTTCTTCCTCCTTAAGGAACTGGACAAATGCAGCTACCGCAACCTTCCTCAAAGATCAGTTGTACTCGCACAATACAGGGGTGTGGTTGATACAACCCAGTCTAAAGTAAGTACAACTTACTGCTTGGAGTATTCAGTTTTGATAACATTTATGTACCTTGTTTCAGAGGGTATGCAGCAAGTACTAAAGAAGGCAAGAAAGCCTGCCACTAGAAAATCTGTGGAAAAATTTACTATTTAGTGCCATGCTAACAATCAGGTTCCATTCAGGGATTCTGTACCATTGGTTCTTCAATATTTATGAGTTGCTCTTGTTTCGCCTTTCCTGGTCTTCTCTCAAGGTTCATCTGACAGCCATTTCAGCATGTCTGCCCATGTATCCTCGCCTTTCTTTTCACTCTTTGGCCAAGCAGTTCTTGAAAGGGGTTTTGCATGTTGACCACCAAGGAAGCAGGTGGCACCTACTTGGGCTCTATGTAGTGGAAACGTTAACTCTGTCACCCTTTGAACAAGCTCATCAGGCTTGATAACATGGAAGACTGTGTTATTGATCTGACATCTGCAAGGCGAGTATCTGAGTTGCAAGCTTTCATAGTGGGTGAACCATCTCCCTAGGTCATCCTCTGATCCAGTTTGACCATTACTATAGCTTGTGACTACTTTAAAGCTCTTGAGCTCCTCCCCGCAATGCACCAACCCCTAACATACCTCATATCTTGGTTGTCACTTTCGCAAAATAAACAAGGTCATCCATAGCTCCCAAATTGCATTCACTCACGTGATATTTTTCTTCACTTTTATAACTTTCCTTTTTGTTTTGTTTTTTTTTTCTTTCCTGCATTTATATCCTTGTTTATACATAGTGTATTCTCGCTTACCATTGTTGATAATCCCCCCCTTTTTTTTTGTTATACTTCCTAATTAACTCTGTCTTACACACCAGTATATTCTACAGTACTATTGCTGGTACTTTTTCCTCCCTTGCCTTTTTAATCTTGTAATAACTTTCCTTTTACTCCTTTTCTTATCGCAAGTTTTTTGTATTAGAAAAAAATGTTGGAGAAAGGCCCTTCTGGGTTTCAAAAATACTTGCAGAGTGGGTATAAGCTTCATATTTTGGATGCACATGATTTATGTGTATATTGTTTGGGCCCAGATCACACGAAAGTGGATTTTGCAGTATTTGTAAAAAAAATTCAGTCCATGTACAATTGCTGATCGCAAAAATAAGCTAATTTTGAAGGGAATATTGCCTACTACTTTTTTCTGAAGCAATTACTGTGGCTCACCCCCAAAACAGAACTTAAGGATACTTCAAAAAGGGTCCCGAGACCATCTGGTTCTTCCACTCTGTCGTCTATGAAACAGCTGAGAAAGAATCAAAAGACTGATCCGAAAGCTTCTGCTTCAAACTGACTTCACACTCACAGAAGACTTTGTCGGATCTGAACCCTCAGATCTAAAACCTCTTCTTCAGACCCGATACTCACCCACCATTGACCTGGTGCCATCCAGGTTATCATACCCTTTCATGGAGAGATGACACTCAAAATCTCCCTCATTAGCCTCCTCTCCTTCCAGGAGTCTGACCGAAGCCAATGTGGATAGGATGATGAGATCTTTCTAGGTGCAAATGCAGATGGCTGTTCTTCCAGCTCCTACCCTTCAGGTCAGGAAGTATTGATGTTATGTGATCCTATCTCGCCTACATTCTGACTGATGGGTTCGGAGCCGATCCCTCGGCTCCGACTCGGCACGCTTATGCCAAAGAGCGAAGTCTCTTATTGGCTGAGCTTACTATATCCCAGGATGCACCACTACCAGTCCCCCAGATCTCGTTTGCCGCTAACTAGCAAAGACGTGGTCTCGAGCTGGCTGAGCTAAGTAGTGTTTTTCACTAACTTTTTCTGTCAGGAATTTTCTAATTCTATAACAAAAAGCTGTTTTAACAGCTATACCGTACTTTTTGTGTGTGACTGGTATTTTTGTGGAAAATTTTGTGTGTGGTTGTGTGTTTGTTCTGACTAGAGGCCCCTTTGAATTGAAGGGCCTTTCCCTGTCAGTCAATTGTTTTTCAAATCCTTAGGGGTTCTAGGATCCCCTTTAGTTATTTTTTCTGTAGTTGTCGGACTGTCAATCTTAATCGGCAACCGTAAGCTAATCATTGTAGTGACAGTCATTTAAAAAAAAAAAAAAAAAAAAGTGTGTTTTTCTGTGATAGTTACTAAATTTGTTGCTATAATGTCTCAGGCTCCTAGGCCTTCGGGCTTTAAGAAGTGCACTAAGTGCAGTTTTAAAATGTCAGTCACAGATGACCACTCTCTCTGTGTATATTGTTTGGGCGCCAAACATTTGCAGGAGTCCTGCAGCGTGTGTCACGCGTTTTCCTCGAGGGTCCTCCAAGAGAGGAAAAATAAACTTATTTTGAAAGGCCTTATAAAACCCTCTTTTGAAGAAGCATTAGCGTCCTCTCCTTCTCCTGCTAAAAAGAAAAGGGCGTCGGCTCCGACCAGTCCGTCGGACCCGACCGCCAAAAGACATAGGCAGGCTTCTCCTTCGGCTCCACGGACTTCGGAGCCGAGGGTGGAACGGTCTGCCTCGATGCCTCCAGTCTCGACTCCTCTGGGTTCGGAGCCGATGGCTGGGGCATCGAGAGGCGGGTCACCTTCATCGGCTCCACTGATCTCGGAGCCGATGAAGGTTGTCCGCCAGACTTCCTCCTCGGCGCCGAAGTCCTCTTCGGCACCGATGGAAATTGGTTTGAACACTCCTTCGGCGCCGATAGTTATCGAGTCGCCTCGGAGCCGGTCCCCTAGTCCCTTGGAGACCTACTCAGACCCGTTCGGTCTCTTCCAGGTCATCGAGGATGTCAGATTCGGACATAGACAGGGTGCTCCAAAGACTGTTCCAGTCCCCAGTCTTTCAAAAATTTGTTTCGGCTCCGACCCAATTGGCTTCGGAGCCGATAGCCCACTCCATTGCCATTCCTCCTCCGACCGCTTCGGCTCCGTCGGAGCAGGTGCTGATGGAGCCAGTAGAGATCCTGGGGTCGGCTCCGACCCTTACTCCAACCCCGGCCTTCGGGTCCGAGTTTAGCACACGGACTTCTTCGGCTGGACCCGGGGGTGACGTTTCGGGACCAATGCTGTCGGTTCCGAGCCTCCCTCTCGGTGCTTCGCCGCTGGACTTCCGTCTGCTATCATGGCTCGGGACCGGACACTCCCAGGATTCTGGGGTCCGGCTTTCAGAGCTATGAGGAGTGCCTTGGCCAAGTCTTCTTCGCCATCTCACGGCTTTACCGGCACCTTCCTGGGCATGGAGACTGGGTCTTTGGCAGTTCCCTGTCTCTAGGCAGCGGAGCCCGGGGCCTGAGGTTACCCCCACTGGGGTTCCCTCCTCCTGAGGGTTCTTCGAGTTGTCTTCGAAGAGCCCCAAGGAAGAGATCGTGCAAGAGGAAGCACGTGGACTCCCCCGACGAGTCTCTTACATCGGACACTGATCTTGATGATGCGGAGGGGTCCCCAAAGTCGTCCTCGGATGATGTCTCATTTGCAGACATTCTAGAGATCCTTAAGCAACGAGGCGGCTGGAATTCCAAACCCCCCTCCGTTGATGAGTCAGTGTTTCTCAAGGCCTTCGGGGCTCAGCCCTCCGCCTCCTGGGTGTCTCCTCCCTTCGACAAGCTCTTGGATTTGGTTTGTCGGAGGGCGTGGGAACATCCAGATACTGTGGAACCAGTGCCTTCTCGCCCTAACACATTTTTGTCTGCCCCACCCGAGAAGGAGTTCTTAACCAGAGGCGTGGCTGTAGATGCCATGGTGGTGGCATCTGCTACCCAGCAGGACGTGGCAGAGGCTTCAACGTCCGTCCATCCTCCTAATAAGGAGTCTAGGAGCATGGACCGGTACGGGAAGCGCACCCTGACTTCAGCGGCCTATACTCTGAGGTCCCTGAATTATTTGGCACATTTCACCAGACTACAGAGGGATCTGGTCAAGGAGCTCTCAGATTCCCTCTCAGGTAACCTACCTGAGCAGCTAGCCCAGTCGGTTAGCTCTCAGTTGGCTATCCTCACCTCGATTTCTAACTCGTCCATGAGGCTCATCTCATATGCGGCCGAAGGGGCGGGTAGAGCGGCAGGCACAGGCGTGGCTCTACGGAGGCAAGCCTGGCTCCGTTTGTGTCATTTCGCGGAGGCCTTCAAGTCTTCCTTTGCCGACGCTCCCTTTGATGGGTCCTCTTTGTTTGGACCCAAGGTAAAAGACACTCTTACCCGCTGTGAGCAAGAGGGAAAGACTTTATCTGCCGTAGGAGCACGTTATTCCACTCCCTTTCGGCCTTATCCCAAGGCTAAAAGAGGAGGGAAGATGTGGTTCCGCAAATCACAGAAATTCTTCCCTCAACAGCAGGAAGATTCCCCTTCCAGAGGCAGAGGACAGGGAAATTTTTCTGGGAGACGCCGTCCCAGAGGCGGCAGAGGGCCCCGCAACACTGGAGACCGCGAGTCCTTTCGTGGCTCTTCAGCCTCCCACACTCCATGAGGGATTGCCCGGCTGTGCTGCTCCGGAGCCAGTCTGGTGCCGTTTTGCCAAGCACCTAAAAGCCTGGGAGTCTATTACTCAGGACAGATGGGTGCTTCGGATTATCGCCGGAGGTTACACCATTCCCTTCACACACTCACCCCCACCGTCCAAAAAAATCCCGGACCCACCACCCAGTCAAAGGGAAATTGCAGCCGTAGAAGCTTCAAAGCTGCTAGGAAAAGGAGTCATCCAACCGTCCCCACAGACCAGATCGGATCCGGAAATTACTCAAGGTTCTTTTAGTGCCAAAAGACAGGGGACCTGAGACCCATTTTGGATCTCAGCAAACTAAACCAGTCCGTCGTGAAGTCCAAATTCGAATGGTCACTTTACAGTCCATTCTCCCATTGTTGGAGAAAGATGTTTGGATGTGCTCCATAGATCTCAAGGACGCCTATTATCACATACCGATACATCAGGCGTCCAGGAGGTATCTGCGCTTCAGCCTGGGAGACAGTCATTTCCAATTTTGTGCACTGCCCTTTGGTCTCACCACAGCCCCCAGGGTGTTCACCAAGTGTTTGGCAGTAGTGACTGCTCACCTGAGGAGTCTCGGATTCCAAGTGTTTCCCTATCTGGACGACTGGCTCCTGACTGCCACCACCAGGCATCTACTACTAGAGAACCTACAAGCCACCATCTCCTGGGTGCTTCCCTGGGAATTACATTCAACTGGTCAAAGTCTGTCTTGCTGCCTTCTCAGCGCATAAGATTCATAGGAGCAGAGATAGACTCAAAATTGATGCGAATCTTCCTTCCTACCGAAAGGATACAAACATTACAAGGGCAAGTCCGAGCCCTGCTTCTAAGATCCAAAGCCCCAGCCAGGTTGGTCCTGCAACTTTTAGGTTCAATGTCTGCCACGGTTCTCCTAGTTCCTCTGGCAAGATTGCACATGAGGATTCTTCAGTGGCTGTTATCGACACAATGGTCCTTTCAGGATCTCCCCCTCAATCATCACATACTGATTACAGAAACGTGCAAACGGGACCTCCGCTGGTGGCTTCTGCCATCCAATCTGAATCAGGGAAGACCTTTTGTTATGCCCCCTCCAGTAGCCACCTTGACGACAGATGCCTCCCAGACGGGGTGGGGGGGGGGCATTGTCTGGGCAGGTCAGTTCAGGGTTCTTGGCTTCCAAACGAAACATTTCTCCATATCAATGTGTTGGAAATGAGGGCCCTCCACAACTTTCTCCCTCAAGGCATTATCGCTATCCACACAGACAACATGTCGGTGGTCTGGTATCTAAACAAACAAGGAGGGACCAGATCTTACCCCCTTTGCAGAGAGGCCATGAGGGTGTGGGAATGGGCAGTGGCTACCAACCGCTTCCTGGTAGCGACCCACATTCCAGGAAAATCCAATGTATTGGCGGACAGACTGAGCAGGACTATTCTCTCTCCTCACGAGTGGTCCCTGAACCAAACAGTAGCAGCTCAGATTTTCAAAAGATGGGGGATTCCGTGCTGCGACCTGTTTGCAACACCACAAAACACGAAGTGCAAAAGGTTCTTTTCCTTGACCCCGCGTCAAGGGGAGGCAGCTACGGATGCTCTAGTCCAACCTTGGCCAACAGGACTGCTTTACGCTTTCCCTCCGGTTCCACTCCTCTCCAAAGTCATCCAGAAAGCTTCCCAATTGGGGTCCACAATGATTCTAATTGCTCCGTACTGGCCTCGTCAGGTATTGTTCCCCTACCTACAGAAATATGCTCTGGACGGTCCTTGGTTTTTGGATCTAACTCCGGACCTTCTGATTCATCAGTCGGGACAACAGCACCAGTCCCTTCACACTTTGAAATTAACAGCTTGGCTCCTCCACTTCCGACTTTAGTCAGAAATCACACCTTGGACCCGGAAGTTATTCACATTTTATCTTCAGCCCACAAACCCACCACTAAGAAATTGTATCACAGTAAGTGGAAGAGGTTTGCTATCTGGGCTCAACTCAGAGGCTTATACCCTATTACTGCCCCGATACCAGAGGTCTTGAAATTTTTAACATCCTTGTTTAATCAAGGATCTTCAGTCTCTACTATTAAAGTCCAACTAGCAGCTATCTCCAAATTTCACGAATCCATAGACCCACCGTTGATGAGTAGCAGATTATGTAAAACTTTCATGAAAGGTGCTGTGCTTTTAAGACCCCCAGTTTTTCATCCTGCGCCTCTGTGGGATCTTGATTTGGTACTTCGTGCCTTAACATCTTCCCCCTTTGAACCGGCTGCTACATGTGAGTTTAAATATCTGTCTTGGAAAACTGCCTTCTTAGTTGCAATTACCTCTGCAAGAAGAGTTTCAGAACTTCAAGCCCTATCTATCAAACCACCGTACTTGATTTTTCACAAGGATAGAGTATCACTTAGGCCTAATCCATCTTTTGTTCCAAAAGTTTGTTCTAATCTCTGTCTCCAACAATCTCTAGAGCTACCAGTTTTCTTTCCAAAATTTTCAAACAAAGCGGAATACACTTTGCATAAATTGGATGTTCACAGGCAATTGCGCTTCTATTTAGACAGGACTCAACAAATTCGAAAAACAGACCAATTGTTTGTGTCCTTTTTAGATAATAAACTGGGTAAAACCATCACTAAAGCTACTGTTGCCAAATGGATTAGAGATTGCATAACTCAGGCTTATTCCTCTTCAAATAAGCAACTTACAACATCTGTCAAAGCTCACTCTACTAGAGCTATGGCTACCTCTATTGCATTTCATTCCAAGCTCGCTATTTCTGAGATTTGTGCTGCGGCTACATGGTCCAACCCGCACACTTTCATTTCCCACTATAAATTGGATGTGGCATCTAAAGGGCGAGCATCATTTGGTTCCACGGTACTCAGGAGTGTTTTCCAGTGAGCCACCCAGGATTCAGGTGCTAGGGACGCTGTCCCATCAGTCAGAATGTAGGCGAGATAGGATCACATAACATCTTTTAGTTATGTACTCACCATAACTTCAGATGTTTGGGATCCATCTCGCCTACATTCCTAATACCCACCCTCCTTCCCCCTGCCTTGGAGATCAGAAGAGATTGAACGGTTTGAGTTCTACTGTTTTTTATCTTGTTTCATCTGGCGATGTTATATAAGCAATGCGTGCGTGTGTGCATGTATGCGGACAAACTAGATCTGGGGGACTGGTAGTGGTGCATCCTGGGATATAGTAAGCTCAGCCAATAAGAGACTTCGCTCTTTGGCATAAGCGTGCTGAGTCGGAGCCAAGGGATCGGCTCCGAACCCATCAGTCAGAATGTAGGCGAGATGGATCCCAAACATCTGAAGTTATGGTGAGTACATAACTAAAAGGTTTGCACTCTCCCTTCACTTTCAGCTCCTTCTCTGATTCAACCATCAGTTTCAGAGCCCCTGGATCCAGGTATGCCAAACCCGTCTGTGTTGGATCCGAGGATATTGTTATTGGTCTTTTCTGAGAGCTCTTGCTCCGATGAGTTTGTAACCAGACGATTGTCGGAGCTGCAGCGTCCCTGCCGGATCCGCAGTGTTGGAGTCAACTCTGAAGTTGCCGGAGACATCTCTGCTCCTCATAGCCTTGGCTCCAACCTGTGCCTCAGGTAGACTGCCTTAGGGGCAGAGGGAGATGATGGGGCGGAAGCAAGAATAGAACACATTTCATTTAGTCCCGGGAATGCTCCTGAGTTCAATCTCAACTGCCATAGTAGTTCTAGTCTTTCAAGGAGTAATCCCATAGGGCCCCCTCATTCATCTTGTACTATTTGATCTATGGCTTTGAATTTAAACTTATGTGTAGGATTTTTTACTGTGTGTTTAGCCAGAGCATTTTCTCCCAGTTTCTCCCCCTCAGATCTCCCTTCAGGATCTCATATAAATAACAAAAATACCGCTTCAGCAGACACCAAGACTAGGATACCAAACAACAAGAATATTTATTAAAAAGTACTTGTCTCCTGACAAGACTATTTCAAATAAAACCATATTGTAAAAACCAGTTTAAATACATCCACTTAATAAATACATCATTGTAAATCGTCCAATAAGGCAATTCTCTCAATGAACTCTCTGCAATACCGTTATTAAAGAAACATTTACATTGCCTTCTATTTAGAATGTAAAGGCCTTCTGTAAAAGCCTTCTTTTTATTTATCACATCTCATTTCAGAACTTTTCAAAACTTTTGTTGCATCTTCCCTTGAAGTATAGTGCATGAACCGCACAAATAATCATATCCTATTAATTTCCTATTATTGTAAATTTTTACCTAACAAAATTATACGTGTGTGTGTGTGTGTGTGTGTGTGTGTGTGTGTGTGTGTGTGTGTGTGTGTGTGTGTGTGTAACCATAACACCTATAATACATACAACCAAATATAAATACTGTTTCTCATCAAACAATTCATATATTATTTTTTAAAACTGATTCATGGAATTTATACAAAACCAATGAAATCAAAATAAAAATGAATTATTTTCATTTCATTTATATTTTGTATTTTTGTTATTTTTATTATTTGTCTTTTGTATTTTATCTGTCAAGGCTTTTTAACTTTAAAATGCATTGAATAGAACACATTTCATTTAGTCCCGGGAATGCTCCTGAGTTCAATCTCAACTGCCATAGTAGTTCTAGTCTTTCAAGGAGTAATCCCATAGGGCCCCCTCGTTCATCTTGTACTATTTGATCTATGGCTTTGAATTTAAACTTATGTGTAGGATTTTCTACTAAGTGTTTAGCCAGAGCATTTTCCTTTTTATTTTTCCTTATGCTATATAAATGCTCATAAACTCTTTTATTTTTCGTTCTGTTTTTTTTTTTTTTTTTTTTTACAATATGGTTTTATCTGAAGAAGTCTTGTCAGGAGACAAGGCGAAAAGCACTTTATAATAAATATTCTTGTTGTTTGGTATCCTGGTCTTGGTGTCCGCTGAAGTGGTATTTTTGTTATTTATCTTCTGAGTTTGTATTGGCGTTTTTTTCAGGATCTCATATGCCTTTGCGCCTTGAGCCTCAATATTCACCTCCACAGAAACAGCCAAACCAAACACTCCGGGTTACCCAGCAAGGGTATCGCCATCTCTTCTCATACTTCCCTAGAGCAATGCCACCTAAGAAGTACCTCTGTAGAGAAAGGGCAGAAGGAGGCACTTGGATTCCCCACAGGAATCTATCACAGAGGATACTAATTTCGATGAAGGGGAAAGGTCTCCCAAGATCACCACCTGATGATGTCTCATTTGGAGACCTCCTTTAGATCCTTAAACAAAGAGGTGGTTGGTCCTCCCAAAAATCTTCTTCGGAATCTGTGTTCCTGGAGGCATTTGGATCTGACCCATCTACAACCTGGGTAACTCCACCTGCTGACGAGCTCATTGATTTGATATCGAAGCAGGCATGGAAGGAACCTGACTCGGTTGATCCTGTCCCTAAGAGAAAGGATTGAATTCCAACACCACTGGCAGGAAGGGAGTTTTGGAGTAATTGATTACCTGTGGATGCCATGGTTGTGGTGGCGGCCACTAAGAACGAATCTGTGGATCAGAGTTCCACAGTCTATCCTGCTAGCAAGGAGTTGAGGGCTTTGGACAGATTTGAGAAGCATGTCTATGCTTCAGCGACCTTCTCTCTTAGGTTGCTGAGCTATTTGGCACACTTTACTAGATTGCAAAGAGACTTGGTTAACTGGCTGGCCTCACAGCTGGCAACCCTACAGTCCATTTCTAACTCATTCATGAGGCTTATCTCATGCAACTGAGTGTATCTCAAGGGTAACTGGTTCAGGCATCTCAGTTAGGAGTCATGCCTGGATGCGCTTGTATGACTTTGCAGAGCCCTTCAAGTCCTCTTTCGTCAGTTCCCCCTGTGAGAGAATTTTTATTCAGCCCCAAAGTGAAGGACACACTCACCAGGTGCAATAAAAAATGGAAAGACTCTCCATCCTCACAAACATTTTTCAGTGTTCCACCCAATCAGATGAAAGCAGCATCACAGGAAATGCAAAAGCTGCTAGGAAAAAGCGTCATCCAAGAGGTCCCACCATACTAGGTAGAATCCAGAACTTATTCAAAATACTTTAGTGCCAAAGAAAACAGGAGACTGGAGACCAATTTTAGATCTCAGCAACTTGAAGAAATTAGGTTGAGAGACACGGTTTCAGATTGACACTGATCAGTCCATTTTGCCCTTTTTGGGCAAGGACAACTGAATGTGCTCAAAAGACCTTCAAGACGTGTACTGTCACATAAAAATGACTGTCCAGAAGATGCTTGAGCTTCTGGCTGGAAGCCAGTCATTACCAGTTCGGGCCCTGTTCTTTGGTCTCACCACAGCCCCCAGGGTGTTCACCAGTTGTATTGCAGCAGTAGCAACTCACTTGAGACTCCAGGGATTCCTCTAGATGACTGGCTCATCACCACCCCGACTAGGCATCTGCTAATTACCATAAATTACAACAAATCTCAGTTAGAACCTTTTCGGATACCGTACTGAAAACTGTTCCAATAAACTCCAGTATCAGTAACAGCTTCTCTTCCTTTAGTAAGAGTGCAGACTATCAGATTCCAGGTCAAAAAATAGTTCACAGTACCAAAATTCCAGTCCAGTTGATTCTTCAAGCCGTAGTGTCAATGTCAGCTGCCATAATTTTAGTTCCTCTAGCAAGATTTCATATGAGAATTCTTCAATGGATGTTAACAATGTAATAGTCAATTCTTTATCAATGAATGTCAGCCCAAATAAGAATCACTCAGGCTTGCAAGAATTACCTTTGATAGTGTATTTGATCAGATCAGGATGTCCTTCAAGAATGCAACTGCAGTCCTGACGTATGGGTTGTCCTGTCTCAGGCAGCCCTTCGGTCGGCTGGATTCCAAAGTCTGGGTCCGGCGTCGGCTGATGTCGCCTCTTCCCCGAAGTCAGAGCGGCTGGGGTATAAAAGCATGAGCTGACGCCATCTTCTTCAGTCTTTCTTGCCGCACGGTGCCCGAAGCAGAACAGTATGCAAGTGCCGGTCGGCCAGCTCCTGTGTTTTCAGTTACCGAAGTCATCAAAAAGCTAAGTACACCGTTGGGGAACCTTTTCTTGCCTCAGCCGATGTCAGACAAAACTGAAAAAGTTAATAATTGTTTGTCTTGTGGTAAACAAATACCTCATAAGGACTTCCATTCTTACTGCCTTCCCTGCCTCGGCCCAGACAACGACATCTCGGCCTGTGCTTGCTTCAATAAGCGCACACTTAGGCGCCGGGCAGAATTTGCTGGAGACTTTTTTGGGGAAAATTACTCCTATATCATGCCGTTAGAACTTCCGACAGCACACGTTTCCAAAAAACGGAAGGACTGGGACCGACCTTCGCGGCCCGCGACTTCCACCGACACCACGCCTAAGCCTACCGCGAGTGCATCGGTCTCTTCGGAGGCGGTAATTCAACCGCTCCAGGCCGACGACACCGCTTTACCGCACACTTCGGTCCCGGAGGCTTCCCCGGTGCCGGTTGTTGTTTTTCCTCCTGAAACCGAAGCCCAAGATTTGCCTGACACCATACCGGTGGACAAAGTTACTCCAGCACGTGGGGCAGCTAGGCCTCCTGTGTCTATGTCCATCAAGGCCTACACACGTGCTAAGGCTGCCAGCCAGGCTAAGTCTCACCCTCCTAAATCTTTTTCACAGACTCCCACTTCGGATAAACAGATCATGACTTTAGCTGCAGATCTAATTTCTTTAATCAGGGGCTCTCAGGCTCATCCAGACAGAGGTTCTCAGCCGCCTTCAGACAAAAGCCCAAGGGTTGAGCAGACAGATTCCCTTTCTTCAGATGAAGCCTCTGGTGAGTCAGGCCTTTCAGATTCCCAGGAAGAACCCTTCCCGGCCTACGAGGATTCTGATGCAGATGAATCCATTCCCTCTGCATCTCCTCCTGAGGATATTTCTTTCAGGGAAATTCTACACTCCATGGGAGAGCATTTTCAGTGGCAGGGCCAGGATTTCTCGGACTCCAGGAAAAGGCTTCGGACCTTCCTTAAGTTGCCCCAGCACAGGCCTTTAGCTATTCCCCCAGTGTTAGATGTATTGGATGATGTGTACTCAGACTCCAGTACTTCTCCTGATTCTCTCCCTCCTGCTCCTGTCAAGCCTGACAGATATTACAGGGTTCCTGAAACTCATAAGCATCTCTTTAAGGCCCACTCTGTTGATCTAGAAACTATTTCTCAGGGGCCCAAAGGAGTGGCCACTTCCACGACCAAGAATCCTTTGCCCGCAGACAGGGAAGCTAGGTCCCTGGAGAGGTGGGGTAAGAAAGTTTATACCTCTACCACCCTTGCCATGAGGGCTCTTAACTGTCTATTTCATATGTTTCAGTATCAGGATGTTCTGATGGATGATTTGCAGAAAAAGTTAGCCTCTCCTGAGCCTTTAGATAGAAAGGCTTTGCAGGATTTGGTTCACAATACTCTGCAGGTTAGCAATCATTTTCTTCAGTGTGGTTATGATGCATTGGAAGCTTCATGTAGGGCAGCTATGACAGGGGCCTTCATACGTAGACATGCTTGGTTGAAAGAACAGTCATTGCCAGATCATGTTAAAGTAAAGCTTCTAGATGCACCTTTGGAAAAAGACAAGCTATTTGGTGCTAATGCACAGGGTGTGTTGAAATCAATTGAGGAAAAGGCTAAATCAGTACAAACAGTCAAAGATTTCCTCCAGGTTTAGCCACCAAGGTTCAGCAGGAATTGGCCTTCGAAGAATTGGTCCTTTCCAGACACTGACAAGTTTCAAAGGGGAAAAAGCAGGTGTGCTCGAGGTAGAGGGCAATACCGAGGCTCCTACAGGGGCCGCCAATGGCAACCAAGTAATCAGTGAAGTGGCGCAGGGACTCCCACTGCTCCACAGGGACAATCACAATGACTTGTCTTTGACACCGCCGACCAAGGCTCAAAGAGAAGCTCCTTTAGGCGGAAAGTTATCCTTATTTTCAAAAAATTGGCACTTTTTTTTACAAAGGACGGATGGATTTTGAACATAATAGACAAAGGTGACAGGTTCCACTTCCATACCTTACCAACAAGACAAGGCATGCCAAACCTGCCACACAATCAAAGGGCAGAGGCACTCATACAAGTTTCAAAGCTGCTACAAATCAAAGCAATAGAAAAGGTTCCTCCTCAGGAACAAGGCCAGGGATTCTACTCAAGACTGTTCCTTGTTCCAAGAAAAGAAAAGCAATGGAGACCTATACTGGACTTGTCCGCTCTAAACACTTTTCTCATTGTGCCAAAATTCAAAATGCTGACGTTACAGCATCTTCTTCCCATGCTGGGCAAGGGGTCTTGGCTGGTTACTCTGGACCTCAAGGAGGCATACCTGCATGTCCCAATCAGACACAGCTGCAGAAGATACCTCAGATTTCTTGCAGGGTCAGAGCATTATCAATTCTCGGCATTGCCTTTTGGCTTATCTACTGCACCCAGAGTATTCACGAAATGCCTGGCATCAGTAATTGCACATTGCAGACTTCAGGGGATACAAATATACCCTTATCTGGACGACTGCCTTATTCAAGCGGACAGCCAGCGAGCCTTGATAAGAAACTTGGACTATGTCATTCACTTACTACAGGCTTTGGGATACACAGTCAACATTCAAAAATCAAGACTACTGCCATCCCAACAAATAATTTTTCTAGGAGCCAAACTGGACACAAATTCACAAATGACTTTCCTCACAGAAGAAAAACAAGAACAATTACCAGATTACTTCAAAAGCCTAGCAAAGCACACCCAGATGACTGCAAGGAAAATCCTGCAGACCCTGGGTTTCATGGCATCTTGCATTCTCCTGATTCCACTGGCAAGACTACACATGAGAAAACTACAATGGTACCTAAAAAGTCTATGGTCTCAACACAGCCACAACTAAGCAAAGGCATGCCCTTCAACAAACCTCAAGCAAGCCAAACCATTACAACAGACGCCTCAGATCATGGATGGGGGGCGCACATGGAAGGCAGATGCATTCAAGGGCAATGGGCTCCCCGGGAATTGCATCTGCACATCAATCAAAAAAGATGCTGGCAGTGATTCATGCACTCGAGGCCTTCGGAAAATTTCTTCAACAAGGTCACCTGCTAATAAAGACAGACAACACCACTGTTATGTGGTATATAAACAAGCAGGGAGGCACCCATTCTTACCCCTTTTGCAGACTAACAATGACTCTTTGGGAAAAGTCCCTGAAACTGAACATACAGTTGCAATCCCAGTTTGTTCCAGGCAAGGACAATATTCTGGCGGACAGTCTAAGCAGAAACATTATGGACCCCCACGAATGGATGTTGCATCCAGACATTTTTCCACAAATAACTCATGCATGGGGAAGGCCGGACATAGACCTCTTTGCCTCACACTACAATCATCATCTGAAAAAGTTCTGCTCAAGGACACACCATCCTCAAGCCTGGAGAATAGATGCTCTCTCCTTCAGCTGGAATTCTCTAACAATTTATGCATTCCCACCTCTACCATTAATGACCAAGGTGTTACTGAAGATAAAAGCAGAACAACCGAAAGGCATTCTGATAGCTCCAGACTGACCAAGACAGCACTGGTACCCATTACTAAGGAGCATAACTCGCACCAAACCGTGGTCCCTGCCTCTATGGCCTCTGCTTATAACTCAGCACAATTATAGGACTGTTCATCCAAACCTGCAAACATTGCAACTGACAGCTTGGAGGGTTCCATGACTTCTCCCCATATTTCTCTCTCCAAAAAAGTTCAAGAGATCCTACTGGAAGCACGCAGGCCTTCCACCAGAATAAACTTATTTAGCCAAATGGAAGAGGTTCAACAAGGGTCAGGATGCATCAGTAATGAACATCCCACAGATTCTAGAATACTTGGCAGAAATGTTTCACAATGGCCTTTCATATTCTTCCATAAAAATACACACTTCAGCAATTTCATCAAAATGCAACTGTGATCCACCTGTGTTTTCACATCCTTTGCTAAGACAGTTTCTAAGGGGGATAAAGAATATCAAACCTCCAAGAAAACCACCAGTGCCTGCATGGGACCTCAATTTCGTCTTGAAAAAATTAACTCTTCCTCCTTTTGAACCAGCAGCATCTTCAGAATTGCAATTTCTCTCCTGGAAAACAGTTTTTCTGTTGGCAGTTACTTCAGCAAGAAGAGTCTCGGAGATACAGGCCCTCATGGCAGTACCTCCATTTCTCATTTTTCATCAGGACAGAGTCTCTTTAAGAACCAATCCTTCATTCATGCCAAAAGTGATATCCAGGGTTTCTCTAAATCAAGCAATTCACCTGCCTACTTTCTTTCCCAATCCTCAAAATGAAGGAGAAAAGCTTCTGCACACTTTGGACATACACAGACAATTGCACTACTACTTGGATAGAACAAAGGCCAACAGAAAGTCTGACCAACTATTTGTAGCTTACGCTCCTGGAGTACAAGGGAAGGCAATTTCCAAACAAACAATTTCAAAATGGATTGGAAACTGCATCAGATTCTGCTACTCTTTCCATGGAAAAGGTGTGCCAGCCAATATCAGGCCACACTCCACCAGAGCTACAGCCACCTCCACAGCCTTTTTAAGAGGAGTGGCTACAAAGGACATTCTAGAAGCTGCTACATGGAGCTCCGTGCATACATTTTCCAAGCATTACAACCTGCCTTTATATTCCAGATCCCGAGCAGGCTTTGCTACTGCAGTCCTGCAGGGCATTTTAGCTACACCATCATTATCTTAGATCCTACCACCCCCAGCTTGGCTATGGTATTCAACCCATATGTCAGGACTGCAGTTGCATTCTTGAAGGACATAGTACAGTTTTGTACCTACCATAAATGTAGATGTCCGATAGATATGCAACTGCAGTCAGGTTTTCCCTCCCTCCTACCCCTCTGTAATTATGTGTTTGGGTCCACTCCCCCTTTTTCAAATTAGCTGGGGATAGTATTTATGGTGTATCTGTTAATTACTGTTGTGCATGTCTGGAATTTTATCCATTCTCTAAATTTAGCCTTCCTTGGAGGGCACCTGGCATCTGGGGCAAGAAACACTGAAGAAGATGGCGTCAGCTCATGCTTTTATACCCCAGCCGCTCTGACGTCGGGGAAGAGGCGACATCAGCCGACGCCGGACCCAGACTTTGGAATCCGGCCGACCGAAGGGCTCCTGAGGCAGGACAACCCATATGTCAGGACTGCAGTTGCATATCTATCAGACATCTACATTTATGGTAGGTACAAAACTGTACTTTTTACAAGGTCGCCTTTTCATTCTCCCTCAACCCAAGGCCATAGTGACCATGGACGCATCCCAGATTGGGTGGGGGGAGGGCACTTCCTGGGGAAAACAGTCCAAGGCACTTGGTCCCCTGAAGAGGCCAACACACCTATCAATGTCCCAGAAATGAGAGCAGTGCACTCAGCATTGCAGGCCTTCCAAGACTCACTCCCTTTTGGGCCAATTGTGATTCAAACAGACAATAAGTCAGTAGTTTGGTACATCAGGAAACATGGAGGAACCAGGTCTTACCCCTTGTGTCGAGAAGCCCTCAGAGTGTGGCAGTGAGAGGTCTCATCCATTTGCTTTCTGATAGCAATGCACATTCCTTGGCATTCTAACGTGATAGCAAACAAATTGAGCAGGTCTATTCTACTACTTCACTAGTTTTTATTTATTTTATTATTTTTATTGTACATTTATTGACCGGGATTGTCCGACTGAGCTCAAGAGCCCTTTTTCAGCAGAGGCCCGGGGAGAAAAGCTCCAACATATTAAACAATTTTCATTATAAGTTAGCATTAAACAGCAATGTTACAGGATTATTACAAGGCATTAAGTAGTAGCAATACAATGTTATACAGTGTCAATAATCAGGCGTATAGCAAAACTGTATAGCAAAAACTAGTGGTCTGTAAACATGAAAATGACAGAAATGGTTTTCCATTAGTGGGGCTAGCCTTACTGCAATCTTTTTGCTTCTCCCCTAGAAAACAAGTGCAGCATATTTGCCCTGATACTCCCCTCAGGGGGAATCGCCGAGGGACCCTTTGCTCCATGATTGGCTCCCGGTCTCCTCTGTGTTTATCCCCGGACCCTCTTGATCCCCAAATTTCTACAGAAAGCTGCCAGGCTGAAGAGCAAAGTCATCCTCATTGCACCTTACTGGCCTCCACAGATTTGGCTCCCCAGTCTTTGGCCTCATCTACTTTACCCACCTTGGAGTCTGGATCCTATTGTAGACCCTCCTGTTTCACCAGACAGGTATGGTTTACCCAGATATCTCAAACCTAAAGCTGGAAGCATGGTTTCTCCACTTCCATTAATAGCCAGACAACCTATGATCTCAACTTCTGTCTGTCACATACTTTTATCTTCCCATAAAGCTTCTACAAGAAGTAAATGGAAAAGATATGTTTTTTGGGTGCATGCAAAACATATTGACCCTTTTTCAGCCCCATGTACAAAGTGTCCTTGTGTTTTTGCTGACAATTTTCAATGAAGGAGCTAGCTCCTCAACAGTTAGAGTTCAGTTGGCAGCAATCTCTAACTTCCTCATTGGGTTTGAAAATTCTTTCTTTGCTTCATCTAAGCTTTGTAAGGCATTCTTGAGAGGCGCTCTTCTGTTGAGGATACATTATAAAGACCCTACCCCTCCATGGGACATTAATTTAGTAATGCAGGCCTTAATTCATTCCCCCTTTGAACCAGCAGTAAAATGTGATCTTAAATTTCCGACATTGAAAGCAATTTTTCTAGTGGCCATTGCCTGAGCCAGAAGAATTTCTGAACTTCAAGCACTGTCCTCTAAACCTCCCTACTTGATTTTTCATAGGAAGAGAGTAACACTATGAAACTGACCTTTCTTAAGGTGGTGTCTGAATCCAACATCAGCCAGTCCATTAATCTGCCTGTTTTCTTTCCAAAATTTGAAAACAAAGGAGAGTATATGTTACATTTGTTAGGTGTTCATAGAGAATTGTGTTTCTACTTGCATAGAACAAAAGAAAGTAGGAAATCTGATCAGCTATTTATAGTGGATATAGAAAGTGTACACACGCCTGTTAAATGCCAGGTTTTTGTAATATAAAAAAAATGAGACCACAACAAATCATTTCAAAACTTTTCCCACCTTTAATGTGACCTATAACATGTATAATTCAATTGAAAAACAAACAAATCTGTTATGGCAAAAAGTATAAAAAAATAAAAAATGTACAATAAGCTGGTTGCACAAGTGTGCATACCCTTAAACTAATACTTTGTTGAAGCACCTTTAATTTAATTACAGCATTCAGTCTTCTTGGGTAGGAGTCTTATCAGCATGGCACATCTTGACTTGGCAATATTTTCCCACTCTTCCTTCCAAAAGCACTCCCAATATGTCAGATTGTAAGGGCATCTCTTGTGCACATCCCTCTTCAAGTCACCCCACAGATTTTGTATTGGATTTAGGTCTGGGCTGTGGCTGGGCCATTCCAAAACTTTAATTTTCTTCTGGTGAAGCCATTCTTTTGTTGATTTGGATGTATGCTTGAGGTCATTGTCGTGTTGAAAGGTGAAATTCCTCTTCATCTTCAGCTTTCTAGCAGGCACCTGAAAGTTTTGGGCCAAAAGTGACTGGTATTTGGAGTTGTTCATAATTCCTTCCACCTTGACTAAAGCACCAATTCCAGCTGAAGAAAAGCAACCTCAAATCATGATACTTAACCACCACCATGTTTCACAGTGGGGATGGTGTTCTTTTGGTGATGTGAAGTGTTGTTTTTGCGCCAAACGTACCTTTTAGAATTGTGGCCAAAAAGTTCAACCTTGGTCTCATCAGACCATAACACATTTTCTTAATGCTTTTGGGAGACATGATGTATTGTTTTGCAGATTTTAGCCAGGCCTAGATGTTTTTCTGTGTAAAAAAAAAAGGCTTCCGTCTTGCAACCCTACCCCATAGTCCGAACGTGTGGAGAATGTGGGAAGTTGTTGTCACATGTATGGTTAAAGAAATGGTTAAGAACGGTTAAAGAAACTCCAGCTCTACTCAGTGACATACCGCCTGTTCAGAGGCGATCTGTGCCTGACGTATAAAACCATGTCCAACCCGGAATTAATGGACATGCTGCACCTCAGAAAATCCAAATCCCATCGAGCTACACGCTCGAGAGACATGAACCTCAGCACTGAAATAAATAGGACATGCTGGAGGGACAGATTCATAACCCAGAGGCTCCCTTCACTCTGGAATAAAATCCCAGTCCAGGTTAGGCAGAGTCCCTCATTGACTCTCTTCAAGAGGAATCTTGATGAGTGGATGGGAGTATGGATATACTGGATGGCACAGTATACTAACCTCAAAAAAGGGCATAGCAAAATTAATTTAAAATGGGTGGCAAAAGCCAAACACATTCTGGCTAGGCTTATAAATGCCCTAGGGCAGATAGCCTAGTATGAACCTATGTAGTATACAACCAGTACTTGCTAGAAATTCCTGCAGCTCCTTCAGTGTTCCTATAGGTCTCTTGGCAGCCTCCCTGACCAGTTTTCATCTCGTCTTTTCGTCAATTTTGGAGGGACGTCCAGTTCTTTGCAATGTCACTGTTGTCCCATATTTTCTCCACTTTTTAATGACGGTCTTCACTAGGTTTCATAGTATATCCAAATGCTTTGGAAAATTTTTTGTACTCTTCTCCTGACTGATACCCAAATGCTTGTAAGCTCTCTGTGAACCATGGCATTTGCTGTAACAGGCAACTGAGTAAATGTCAGGAAAACTAGGACAACTGAACTTTATTTGGGGTTAATCAGAGTCTCTCTAATTGATGGCAGATGTGTACCCAAGAAGACTGAATGCTGTAATTAAATCAAAAGGTGCTTCAGCAAAGTATTAGTTTAAGGGTGTGCACACGTATGCAACCAGCTTATTGTAAGTTTTTTTTTTTTTATATTTTTTCCCCTAACAGATTTGTTTATTTTTCAATTGAACTGTACAGGTTATAGGTCATATTAAAGGTGGGAACATTTTTGAAATGATTTATTATGGTCTCCTTTTTTATATCACAAAAACCTGGTATTTTAACAGGAGTGTGTACACTTTTTGTATCTACTGTATCTCCTTTGCCGACGCTGAAATAAGTAAATCAGTTGCAAAGGTAATTTGGCAAGATGGCTTACCAACTGTATATCCTTTGTCTTCATTAAATTGGGTATCTCTCATTACCAAAACCTCTTAAGAGCCCACTCAACTAGATCCAGGCAACCTTGCCAGTATTTTTATCTAGTCATTCCATGGACAGTGTGCAGCTGCAACTTGGCCTAATCCTCATACCTGTGTTGCTCATTACAAACTAGATCTGGTCTTGAGGGGATGAGCTGCTTTTTGTTCAGACGTGCTCAGGAATATCCTTCCTTAGAGTCCACCCAGAGTTTCAGGTAGCTGGGGACTTTGTCCCAACTGTTGAGGAATGAATGAAAGTTAACATCAGATAAAGAAGTTATGTACTCACCATAACATTCCATCTGTGTTGTCCATTTTAATAATCCTCAGCTCCCCACCAACCAACCCCCATCCTTGGTCATTATGGACTTCTGGAAGAACGAGAGTTTATAAGAACACCACTGTGCCTTATGTAGAGCTCCAGGTAATGGCTTTTTCTGTCAGGACTGTTTTATTAATATTTCTTACTTTGTCATCTAGCAAGCAAGATCTGAGGTATATGTGGGGTTTGTTCATTGTGGGAAGGAAGGAGTTTGAGAGCTTTTAGGTGGCCACAAGTATTGTAACAGCTGATTCAGACCCTAGGATCAGATCTGAACCCAACTGTTGAGGAAGAATTCAAATGGACAAAACAGATGAAATGTTATGGAGAGTACATAACTTTTTTTTATGCCAAAAGTTGTTTCAGAGTTGGCTTTGCATCAAGCCATCAGTCTCTCTGTTTTCTATTCCAAACTTAAAAATCAGGGAGAAACGATTCAGCATACTTTGGACGTGCAAAGGCAATTCTGGTATTATTTTGACAATAGCCGAACAGCAGTGTGTATCCTGTGATAGGTCAAAAAGGGCAACCTGTATCAAAACAGACCTTTCCAAGTAGTTCTCTGCTGTTGCTGTTTATTTCCACCATGGTAAGTCGCTTACTGCAGGGTAAAGGCTCACTCTACTAGAAACTAGTATTCTTTGAATAGCATACCAGAAAGGAGTGGACTCTATAAGTAGACGGGAGGCAGCTATTTGATCCTTTGTGCATACTTTTGCAAGACACTACAAAATGATTTCCTTTTGTAGGTCCATAACAGGCTTTGCTAGGACCATTCTCCAGAGACTCCTGGATCCTAATCCTTCCATCCTTCCTTCTCCTAGTTTGGATAAGTTATGATAATCCACCCATATAGCTAAGGCTACTGCAGCAGTGATTTATGTTGAACACAGTGCAGCTGTGCAAATTGCACTTAACAAAACAGTAGATATTTGATGAAGTCACCGCTACAGTAGCCACACTCTCACTTTGGCCCCCATTTCTCTGTATATGTTTTTAGGTAGTGTCACGTGCTCCCAACTTGCATTTTTGTCAGGTCAGTAGGCTTTCTTCCATTGGGGCAAAAAAAGTCAAGAAGGGTTTTGGCACCCTGGCTCTGTGTCCAAAAGCTATTAAAATGTCTATGCCTATTTGACTTTACACAGCACTGTTTTAAGAATAAAAAAATGTAATTAAAGAAGTGTAAATTTTTGGTATGTCAGTATGTGTAACCTTTGTATCTTTGTAGGCATTTGAATTAATCAGAGGGCCAACTTAGAACTGTAACTCTGAAATAATTTCGACTGTGACCAACACATTCACATTTGTTTAAAACCCTAGACTGCTATGAGCTTGACTGTTGCATATGTTTTGCCTACCAACAGAGCATGTTGTATTTGTAAACAGCATTATAAAATTGCTAGTGTTCTCTTTGCTTGAGTTTATAGCTGCTGTCTGTGACAAAAACTCCTAAAAGAACTATATACACAGGTATTCTTGTCTTTGTTTGTTTATGCAGGAGTTGATTTTCAAATGAAAACCCTAGTTGTTGATGGAGAGCCTACAGTCCTTCAGCTATGGGACACAGCAGGGCAAGAAAGGTAAAAAAGTACTTGAGACATGCATGCCTTTTTGTGACTATAAGTATACCAACAGATGCGGGCTGCATTTACCACAGTGAGCTAAATTAAAAAAAAAGTCACCCCTGGGTGATATCTGTACATATTTTTTATGTGAGTTGTGCTTTCACTTATTGGACCATGTATGTTTGACATTTGTGATTTGTTATAGTTAACTTTGTGAGTGCTGCAAAAGATTTAATTGAGTAATCTGTATCATTTACTAAGCATGCTAGATTTAGTATTTTCTGATAGTTTTGTGGTTGTTTTTTGAATTATATTAACTAGTTACCATTTGTTGCCTTTACCCCTCACTAAGTCTAGTACAGGTTGTTACTAAGTTTAGTACAGGTTGTACTGCAAGTAGATACATGTTTTTTGTAAACTTTTCGTAATTATTTTGATCATTTGTTTATTTCATTGTTTTATTTTAATGAGATTTTAGTGGGTGCTTTAACAATTCATTTGCATATTTCAGTTTGTTACCACACTAGTCACATGACTGGTCAGAAAGTATTTAAACTCTGATTTTCTGAAAATGCTTTATCTTGAGAAAGCCTGGTATTAACCCAGGCGAAAGCGCTTGATGTTAATTTTATTATTTTTCATTTAATAAAATTTTATGTAAGCCATTCTGGACTGGTTCGCTTTTCCCTAGCCTTTGGATTTACTGTTTATTCTTGGTCTGGACTCAACCTGGTCTTTTGTTACTTTATTTTTTGAATTATATTAACTAGTTACCATTTGTTGCCTTTACCCCTCACTAAGTCTAGCTCAGTATTTCATTACTGATCATCCTTTTGTATCTGAAGTAATACATGAAGGCTTGCAAAGTATCCAAAATGACTACAGGCTGTCTTGTTTAGTTCTCAGGGCCATTCCATTTCATATACCCCACCCCTGCCTGTGACTGCTACTGTGCATTTTAGTCAGTGAGGTTTGGAGCTCCATTTGCTAGTGCAGCAGACTGTTGGAGGGTTGTATGATAATGACTTTCTCAGTAGTTTGCCTTCAAGAGAACTTGCTTAACATAGGATTCATTGACACATGATCTATTCGAGTGCTGGGTAGGGAAGGGACCCAAATGCATTAGTATATGCTGCATTTTTGTGGTGCACACTTACACATTTCAGTGGCAGAATTTATGCAGTGTGAACAGACACTTCACTCTCCACAGAAAGAAAATGTAGGTAAGTCATGCTGTGTGTAAATACAAGGGTAGGAGTGCACACATGTGTATGAGTGTGTGTGTGTGTATGAGCATACTGGGACAGTGTCTTAAGTGGGGAAGTGATGTCTGTGAGTCAGTGGCTGTTTGTGTGTCTTTAGATGGGAGAATGCCAGTGCCTGTCTTGTTAGTATCTGCTTGTCATATCAGCACAAACAAAGGTGCCCCTGTGTAGGTGTTCCAAACCCAAACTGGAGCAATTCATAGTTGTGTAAAATTCCCGGGTAGTTAAATGTTACCCTGTTTGCAGTGTGGATGACTGTGAATCACTAAGTGGCACTCCAGTGCAGCTGAAGACATTGGTGCATGATGCGTTGTGCTGCAGTACTGCTTGCTATGAATATCAGCCATCCTGTTTTTTCTTTCATTTGGTTTCATATGCGCACAGTTTATAACATGGTCTCAGTCTTAAGTCAAACTTTCCAGGCATGCTCTGTTTTGTTTTTTTCTTAGGAATGAGTAACCTTTTGATAGCTTGATATCATTTGTGCATTGTACATGGACTTAGTGGCATATAGCTATGATTTACCCACCAGTTGCTTTCTGTACAGTGGTGTAGGCTGGGGACACTCATCTGTAAGTGAATATTAAAAAAAAAATTCCTTCTTTGGATATGCACCAATGCCTTCAAATTTTTGTAGTATGTATATGGTATTATTTTTACGGAAGCCTTGCTTCACATAAAGTTTGTTTGTAACAGTTCTTTAGTGAATCTGATTCACAGTCTATATTTAATAAATGTCAGCCTTGCATCTGCGGGTTGTAAAGCATACCCCCTTTCCACACACATATGCACTTGTTTTAAGTATTTAGTTACATTTTTTCAAAGTGTATTCATTTGTATTTGTTTCCTTTGCTATCTGTGAGCATTCAGAATGTTATTTCAGTGTAAATTATACTGTTGTCCCCTGTGCACATTTTTATTTTGAACACTATGATCCTAAGTTCCTAACTACCAGAGTGTTGTCGTCATGTATCATATAGCGTATCGGAGATGTTAGTAGAAATGGTAGTTGAAATTTTTTGCTACTGACAGTTTGTAAATGCAGTGGACAGAGAACCATACAGTATTTGACTTGATGCGAATACTGGTAAGAGATGGTCATAGAATAGTGATAGCCCTTGTCTTTTTCATGCAGAATCCACGTGTAGGAGGAGTCTTGTGAAGGCAGTGGTAGAACAAGCAAAGTAACAACTGATAAGCATCATAGAAAAATACAACCCGTAACACAGTTCGCACTAAAAAGTGATGTAAACACTAACTGTTGAGCAGTAATGCAGCTGAAAGCACTGGCTGGCACACTGAAATGGTGATATGTCAGGTGGTGGCTTCAGGATTAATACACATGTACACCAATCTGAGGGACTGCACATTACTTATCTCTTAATGACATTATAAAGTACTCTTTGTCAGTAATGAATTACATATTTTAACAAACTGCTGTAAGCAATTTGAACTGTGTGTTATAATATATTTGCATCTAAAGTTGACTTCCGTACAGAGCTTAGAATTTACAAAGGTCCTGATGTCCTAGTTTGCCTGGGATATGTGCAGGAAAAGGCCTCATAAAAGGTGATTAAGAAAAGTAGCTCTAAACAGTGCCAACTCATAGGGAGTAGTGCGCATCTTTGGGATGGCAACCCATAATTTCTTTAAGACTGTTGGTCGTATGGGATACATTTTGTCTTGCCTTCAAGGTCATTGCCTCCCCCAACATTTAAACCTAATTCACACTTGATAAATTTGTTAAATCACCCCACTCCATAACCAGATCAAACCAGTTCACAGCCGAAAGTGCAGTCATTGCCATCCCAAGGCTCCGTTCCTTCTCTTTCATTATCAAATATAAGCTCTAATTTGGCATGGTGGGATCGGCCATACTGATTTTCCAGCCCCAAGCTTACCTGCTTTACAGAACTTGCTGCATGCATTTGTTGTATACTATCCGTGTACTTTCACTGTGAGAATAGCTTATTAGCCACCACTCTTTTCTGTCCATACTGCCCACAATTGATCTGGCAGTCGATCTAGTGTTGATTTCATGTTTGGAGGCAACAGCCTGAAATGAGCCCACTGTAAGTGAGAAAGGAAGTCTGCCAGTGAGTTTTCTCCGCCTGGCATATGCTTTGTTCTGACTTTCACTTTCAGCATTAAGCATTTAAGGGTGAAATGTCTCATCACCCTGCCCAACACTGCTTTCCACATAGCTGATATGTCACTGTATAAACCACACTGCTGTTATCCGAACTGAAGCTATTCCATCCTGTTTCCCCATGTTTCTAAAGCCTCTGTGACTGGGAAGAATTTTATCTCTACAACTGATCCTCAGTTCTTGCTCTTAACATCAAATGGCCAACTCCCATGAAACCTTTCATATAAGTAGCCCCCAAAAGCAATTGTCTTTGCAATATCCATAAATAGCTAAAGAAGAGCTTGATTGCATGATTCTGCCGTATAGCTACCCTGTTGTAGTCCTTTAAAAACTGTAAACAAACCTCCAGACCTTTTCTCATGTCCTGAGATATCCTGATCCTTCAGTGGCTTCACACAGCTAAGCATGCATACTGCCATGGGAAATTGTAGTAGGATCATGCTTTGATGAGTTCTGCGTCCTGTAAGAAAACAGATAATGATTTCTTGTTACTAAGCTTGGATGGAAGCTGCTTGTCAGTAGGTGGACTGTAGCGGGAGGTAGGTGCTAGGGAAATTCTCTACATCTTAAGGTGTCGGGGTATTCACATCAGTCCTATGTCTCAAATGCTGATAGTTCTAGTTTTTTTTTTTTTGTTAGGTATGAACAATGCCCTTCAACAGCTGGTAAGAAGCAGTGGCCAAATCCTTACTCAGACGTGACAATAATATAGTCCTTGACTCCTGTTGTGATAAGACCCTATCTATTTCCAAGCAGCATGTTAAGATGCAATAAATGTTGTCCCACATTAATAAGGAAGCAGGACTGCATGTCTGAGCTGCATATGTGATGGTAGTTATATTTTTTTACCACTCCCAGCTATGCTAAACAGCAGCAGAATTAACCTTCTGGTTTGCTTTTTGTGCATTATTATCAGCAGCACAAATACAGATGAAGTCTTGCTACTTTACAGATTGTGGTGATTTATTGTTGCATCATTCTTCTAGGAGTTCTGTTCCCCATAGGAAAACAGCTGCTGTTCTTTTTTTCCCTAAGCTGGGATGGAAGCTTCTTGCCAGTGTGTGGGACACTAGTGGGAGGTAAGCATTACGGAAATTCTGTACATTTTAAGATGTCTGGCTATTTGCATTTAAAATGCTACGGGACACCTTTGGACTATTAACATGAGACCACTTTGAAATTTCTCTAGATTAGAGATTTGATTCTAAAAAGTGATCCCTTCTCACTACCCATGTATCATCTCTGTGTGAGGATATTAGTGTCAGACATATTTGAGTCTGTTGTGTGATTTTTTTTAAGATTTTTGTCTAATGTTACAGAAGTGACTAACATAAAATTGAACACGCATGTGCCATGTGCACCCAGTGTGTGGTTAACTTTCAGCAATCCTTCTCTTTCTAAGCTTCAGGAAGGATGTAGGCTTGTTTTTACAGGTGGTTGCATTAATCAGGGCTTTTATAGTGACAGGCTGGAAAATCAACTTAACATTTCAGACACAGCTCTCAACCACTTAGGGACAAATCTCAGCAGAATTAGGGACACTTAAAATATTAGCACTATATTTACATTGAGACGACAGAAAAAGAACGTATAAATTAATATACATTTTCTCAAATAAAATAAGTCTATAATTAAAATTATAGTCATTATTTATTAAGTATAATTCATCACCTTTTCTACAAAAGTCACCAGTTTTAGGAGGAATTAAGAGGTCCTGAGCTAAAATTTGAGTCGAAATTGAGGATGTCTCTGATAATCAGGGACAGTTGAGCGATGATTTCTTCGGATTGTGTGAAACACTACTACATGTATATAAACAAATTTACAAAGCTGTTATGTATGGAATGACGTTTAGGTGATGTCTGTGTTCGAAGTTAAGTGTAAGAAGCATCTTATTTACCTACGAGAAAGAATTGAAATCCACTTTCAGACGTGCACTCTTCACCCCTAGTATACTCATCATCATCATCTTTCGGCTTTTCCCATTAGGGGTCGCCACAGCGAATCATCTCTTTCCATTTCTTCCTATCCTCTGCATCTTGCTCTGTCACACTAACCGCCTGCATGTCCTCTCTCACCACCTCCATAATCCTTATCTTAGGCCTTCCTCTTTTCCTCTTACCTGGCAGCTCCATCCTTAGCATCTTTTTCCCAATATACCCATCATTCCTCCTCAGCACATGTCCAAACCAATGCAATCTTGTCTCTCTTGCTTTGTCTCCAAACTGTCCAACATGAGCTGACCCTCTAATATACTGATTCCTAATCCTATCCATCCTAGTCACACCGAGTGCAAATCTTAACATCTTTAACTCTGCCACATCCAGCTCTGACTCCTGCCTTTTTGTCAGTGCCACTGTCTCCAACCCATATAGCATAGCTGGTCTCACTACCCTCTTGTAGACCTTCCCTTTCACTCTTACTGGTACCCATCTGTCACAAATCACTCATGACACTGTTCTCCATCCATTCCACCCTGCCTGTACTCTCTTCTTCACCTCTCTTCCACATTCACCATTCCTCTGAACTGTTGATCCCAAGTACTTAAACTTGTCCACCTTTACCAACTCTACTCCCTGCATCCTTACCATTCCTCTACCCTCCCTCTCATTTACACTTTTCTTATTCTGTCTTAGCCCTGCTGACCTTCATTCCTCTGCTCTCTAGAGCATATCTCCACCTCTCCAGAGTCTCCTTAACCTGATTCCTACTCTCACTACAGATCACAATGTCATCTGCAAATATCATAGTCCACGGGGCCTCCTGTCTGATCTCACCTGTGAACCTGTCCATCACCACTGCAAATAAGAAAGGACTCAGAGCTGATCCTTGATGTAATCCCACCTCCACCTTAAACTGATCTGTCACTCCCACTGCAGTCCTCACCACTGTCACACTACCCTCGTACATATCCTGTACCACTCTTACATACTTCTCTGCCACTCCCAACTTCCTCATAAAATTCCACAGCTCTTCTCTAGGCACCCTGTCATATGCTTTCTCCAAGTCTACAAAGACACAATGCAACTCCTTCTGACCTTCTCTGTATTTCTCCAATAACACTCTCAGAGCAAACATTGCATCTGTAGTGCTCTTTCCTGGCATGAAACCATACTGCTGGTCACTAATCATCACCTCCCTTCTTAACCTAGCTTCTACTACTCTTTCGCATAACTTCAAGCTGTGACTGATCAATTTTATCCTTCTGTAGTTACTGCAGCTCTGCACATCACCCTTATTCTTAAAGATAGGTACCAAAACACTTTTTCTCCACTCCTCAGGCATCCTCTGACTTTCCAAAATTTCATTAAACAATCTAGTTAAAAATTCCACTGCCATTTCTCCTGCCATTGGTATGTCATCTGGGCCAACAGCCTTTCCATTCTTCATCCTCTTCATAGCTGTCCTTACTTCCTCCTTGCTAATCTGTTTCACTTCCTGATTTACTATCCCCACATCATCCAACCTTCTCTCTCTCTCATTCTCTTCATTCATCAGCCTCTCAAAATACTCTTTCCATCTACTCAACACACTCTTCTCTCTTGTGAGTACCTTTCCCTCACTATCCTTTATCACCCTTACTTGCTGCACATCTTTCCCAGCTCTGTCCCTCTGTCTAGCCAATCGGTACAGGTCCTTTTCTCCCTCTTTAGTGTCCAATCTCTCATACAACTCTCCATATGCCTTATCCTTAGCTTTCGCCACCTCTCTCTTTGCCATGCGCCTCATCTCCTTATACTCATGTCTACTTTCTTCATCTCTTTGACAATCCCACTTCTTCGCCAGCCTCTTCCTCTGTATACTCTTCTGTACTACTTCATTCCACCACCAGGTCTCCTTGTCCTCCTTCCTCTGTCCAGATTTCACACCAAGCACCTTTCTAGCAGTCTCCCTTACTAGTTCTGCTGTAGTTACCCAGCTATTCGGTAACTCTCCACTGCCTCCCAGTGCCTGTCTTAACTCTTCCCTAAACTCCACTTCACAATCACCCTTTTTTTAACTTCCACCATTTAATCCTTGGCCCTGCTTTCACACCCCTCCTCCTCTTCTTGTTCACCAACGTCATCCTACAGACCACCATTCTATGCTGTTTAACTACACTTTCCCCTGCCACCACTTTACAGTCTCCAATCTCCTTCAGACTGGCCCTCCTACATAGGATATAATCCACCTGTGTGCATCTTCCTCCACTCTTGTACGTCACCCTGTGCTCCTCCCTCTTCTTAAAATACGTATTCACCACAGCCATGTCCATCCTTTTCGCAAATTCCACAATCATCTGTCCTTCTGCATTCGTCTCCTTAACACCATACCTACCCATCACTTCCTCATCCCCTCTGTTCACTTCACCAAAATGCCCATTAAAGTCCGCTCCAATCACTAGTCTCTCACCCTTGGGTACACTCACCACAACTTCATCTAAGTCACTCCAAAATTTCTCTTTCTCATCCATCGCACACCCAACTTGTGGAGCATATGCACTAACAACATTCATCATTACACCATCAATTTCGAGCTTCATAAACATCACTCTGTCAGACACTCTCTTCACGTCTAAAACACTCTTGGCATATTGTTCCTTTAGTATAACCCCTACTCCATTTCTCCTGCCATCCACACCATGGTAGAACAATTTGAACCCATTTCCTAAACACCTGGCCTTACTTCCCTTCCATCTGGTCTCTTGCACGCACAATATATCAACCTTCCTTCTCTCCATCATATCAGCTAGCTCTCTTCCTATATCAGTCATACTGCCAACATTCAAAGTTCCTACCCTCACTGCTACACTCCTAACCTTCCTCCTCTCTTCCTGCCTTCGGGCATGCCTTCGCCCTCCTCTTCTCCTTAGGCCAACAGTAGCCCAATTTCCACCAGCACCCTGTTGGCTAACAGTACTGGTGGCGGTCATTGTTAACCCAGGCCTCGACCGATTCGGTTTGCAATTATGAAAAGTTCTCTGCATCAGTAATTTTTGGCAGATGTTTTACGCCGGATGCCCTTCCTGACGCAACCCTCCCCATTTATCCAGGCTTGGGACCGGCACAAAGAAATGCACTGGCTTGTGCATCCCCAGTGGCTGGGTTTCGCCCCTATTATACTATGCAACATAAGTCCATAGGTAAGAACTAGGCTGGCTGACAATGCAGGCCATTTTAAGCCTAGCCATTTTCCCTTTTTGTGCTCAAATTAACATATCCCATTTGGTTATAGATTGGCCTTACCCATCCCATGGTTGATAATTATATATTTCCCCTAATGAGAATGTTGGAATCATGCTGTAGATAATTTGAGGGGATGCATTTAGGAGCAGCCTCTGTCCATTAATAGTACAGGAGGCAGCCCCGGGGTAAGTCTTCTGTCTCCCATCCATAGACCTAAGTTGCATTGAATATGGACAGGGATGAACTTTGTTTTATGTGGATGAGGAGTCTATTCTAGAGCAGCAGTATTCTCTGCAAGATGTACCTGTCCCTCCAAACTGTTGATGCAGAAGCGGTTTAGACCCCTAGACTATTTCTGATGTCATTTGACTTGCTGATGTGCAGTAAATCCATCAGTAGTGGATCAGAGGATGCCTTGTATGTCAGACATAGGTCACCTGTTAGCAGTCTATAATATACCAAGTATAGTAATAGGGCTCTGAGTTGGTCCATGTAGGGCATGTTATTTATGGGTTCCAATCGCGTGATCGAAAATTGTAAACAGCGAACCTGTATTGAGCGAACCCGATTGGCCGAAACGTCGAAACATCACACACATAACACGGAAATCACCGTAGGGAATATTTTCCCTTTACTTCAATGCAGTGCGATCTCGGAGTCGGAATATTTAAGAAGCGGGGGTGTGGAGGCGCAGGGGGGCTTGCCCACCTGCCTACAGCGTTTAGGTAAGTATAGTTTTTTATTTTTATTTTTTTGTTATATTTTCGAAATTTCAAACATCGCTCATATGGTGTAGACCATATGGTGTTCGATGTATGAAACTTATGAAAATATAATATAGACCCGTTATTTAGGCCTTGTATCCTTTTTAGCAAGGTACCTCTGCGGATAGTCTAGTTGTTGCATGTGTCTGGACAAATGCATGCTAAAGGGGGCATTATATTCAATGCTGGCGTAATGATGCCTGAGTAAGGGGGGGACAATGACATCCCTAGATGTAGACACAATTCCTTTGTTTTGCACTGTGCAGTATAGGAGGACTCAGTAGTAGACGCATGTTGGTCAGAAGATAGGTGACTGTCCACATAAGTTCCTGAACCACAAACAATTGGGTCAACGGCGTTTTATCAGTGTGATAGTTCCCTGAGGTAAATGACTTCTCAAAGGATACAGTAATGCATTGATGTTCATCGTGTTACCCTGCTGCAGTCATCACACTTGGGTTATCCTGCCGTCAGGCAGTCCCGCATTCGGCCTGAGTTCCAAAGTCTTGGTCCAGCGTAGCTTCTTCCCTGACGTCAGTGTGCCAGGGGTATATAAGAGGCATCCGACACCATTTTCTTCAGTCTTTCTTGCCGCGCGGTGCCCAAAGCAGAAGCAGTTCGCAAGTGCCGGTCATCCGACACCTGAGATTTTCAATTCGAATTTCAGTCCGAAGTCTTCAATTAAGCTAAGTACCCCGTTGAGGAACCTTTTCTTTCCTCCGTCTAATGTCAGAAAAAGTTAACAATTGCATTTCTTGTGGGAAACAAATACCTCATAAGAACTTCCATTCCTATTGTATTCCTTGCCTAGGCCCAGACCACGACATCACAGGTTGTCGATTTTGTGCTAGGTTTAATAAACGAACTATCAAACGCCATTTTGACTTTGCACAACATTACTTTGGTAGGAAATTTAATTATATCATGCCATCGGAGCAGCCGACGACCGGCATGCATAAAAAACGCAAGGATAAGGGCAGGCAGCCTAGGAACAAGCCAAACTCCAAGGCCTCTGCTGGGCCTGTCGCCGGTTCTCCGGTTTTCAATGAGGCGCCTACGCAGCCCCTGATGACCGCAGAACTGGAACCCCAGACAGCTGCAGATTCTCAAGCAGAGTCTACTAGGCCGATGCAGCCATCTTCATTAGGCCCTTCCGACACCGGAACAGAAGTAGACCCCGGTGCAGTGGAAACACCTTCGGTTGCAGAAGGTGTCTTCAGACCGACTACACTCACCATTAAATCTTATGCTAAGCTTAAAACTCCTTTAAAACCAAAGAAGACTGTACATCAGTCTACAGTTCAAGGCCCCATGCCTAAGAAACAGATGCTTAAGATAGCTGAAGATTTGATTACCCTAATCAGGGGTTCCCATCCCCCTCCAGATAAAAGACCAAGACAAGAGGAGGATTATGCTTCCTCTGACCAGGTTTCACTTTCCTCAGATTCTTCTGAGGAACAGGATTACACTTTTCCCCCTTATGAAGACTCTGATGCTGAAGACTCTATTCCCTCAGCATCTCCACCTGAAGACTACTCCTTTGGGGAAACTTTACATACCATGAGGGAACATTTCCACTGGAAAGGCCAGGACTACTCTGATTCTAAGAAAAGGCTCAGAGAGTTCCTTTTACTACCCCAGCACAGACCTCTTGCTATCCCTCCAGTTTTAGATATTGTGGATGATGTTTACTTGGAGTCTAGCCTAAATCCCGACTCTCTACCTCCTGCTCCAGCCAAACCAGGCAGATACTACAGAGTACCTGACTCTCACAAATTCCTTTATAAAAGCCCTGTGGCTGACCCAGAAACAATTTCCCAGGGTCCTAAGGGAGCTAAAGCTTCTATGGCTAAAAATCCTGTGCCCTCTGAAAGGGGTTCCAGAGCCCTAGATAGATGAGGAAAGAAAATATACACCTCAGCAACTCTGGCTATGAGAGCATTAAATTGTCAGTTTAACATGCTGAAATATCAGCAATTCCTAATGTCTCAATTAAAACAAAAAATGAGCACACATACTGAACAGTCTGAATTCAAGGAAATGCAGGATCTGTTACATGCAGCTGAACAGGTGGGCAAACATACTTTACAATGTGGATTTGATTCATTGGAAGCTTCCTGTAGAGCAGCTGTTACTGGCTCTGTCATACATAGACATTCTTGGTTAAAAGAACAAACCCTTCCTGATCATGTTAAAGCAAAATTATTGGATGCACCTTTACAGCAGGATGTATGATTTGGTGTCAAAGCAGAAGAGGTTTTAAAGAAAATGGAGGATAAGGCAAAGTCTATGCAGACGGTCTAGGAATTTTTGCAGGTACAACCCCCTCATTTCAGCAGAAATTGGCCAATGAAAAACTGGTCCTTTCCAGCTTCTGACAGATCACAGAGGGGCAAATAAGATGCCCAAGGGGCAGAGGTCAGTCACAAGGCCCGTACAAACCTCGCCAATGGGGTACTACTACTACCCAGAAAGGAGAAGAAGACAGGCCCCAAGTTAGCAGAAGACAAAAACAATGACTCAATCCTCAAACTACCAAGCAAATCTCTCCTGGCAGCTCCCTTGGGAGGAAAATTAGTATTTTTTGCAGACAACTGGCACATTATCACAAAAGACAAATGGGTCCTAAACATAGTCTCTCAAGGATACAGATTCCACTTTCATACCTTGCCAAGGATAAAAGGAATGCCAAACCTGCCACCAAATCAATGGGCAGAGGCACAAAAACAAATTACAGCTCTCATGGACATGAGAGCCATTCAACAGGTACCTACACAGGAGCAAGGACAAGGATTTTACTCAAGACTCTTTCTAGTCCTAAGGAAAGACAAAGCATGGAGACGCATTCTGGATCTTTCAGTTCTGAACACCTATCTGCAAGTACCAAAATTCAAGATGCTAACACTACAGCAGCTTCTTCCCATGCTGGGCAAGAATGCTTGGCTAGTAACGCTGGACCTCAAGGAGGCATACCTGCATGTCCCTATCAGACAAAACTGCAGAAGATACCTCCACTTCATTGCAGGTTCAACGCATTATCAGTTCTCTGCACTGCCCTTTGGCTTATCTACTGCACCCAGGGTCTTCACAAAATGCCTGGCACCAGTAATTGCATACTGCAGACAAAGAGGAATTCAAATATACCCATACCTGGACGACTGCCTTATTCAAGCAGAAAGCAATGACATTCTTTTAAAGCATCTGGCATTTGTCAAATGCCTTCTAAGTTGCCTAGGGTACACAGTAAACGAAAAGAAATCAAAACTAGTGCCCTCACAAAACATAATATTCCTGTGTGCCAGCTCGAATACAACGGCCCAGATGGCTTATCTCATGCCAGACAAGCAACAACAGCTGACTCAATATTTCAAAATAATGGCAACAAAGACCCAACTCCCTGCAAGAAAAATTCTGCAGGCTTTGGGATTCATGGCATCTTGCATACTACTAATACCATTTGCAAAACTACATATGAGGAAATTACAATGCCTGAAAAGCGTATGGACTCAGCACAGCCACAGCTTGGAAACAATGATACCACTCATTCCCTGCCTTCAACAGGAGTTTCTATGGTGGGCACAGGCATGTCACCTCAACAAGGGTCAGCCTTTCACCTTACCCACAGCCAGGCAAACTATGACAACAGATGCATCGGACTATGCTTGGGGAGCACACATGGCAGGACAGTGCATTCAGGGCAAATGGACTACAGATCAGAGGCATCTGCATATCAATCAAAAATAAATGCTAGCAGTACAGAATGCCCTAACAGCTTTCAAGGACCTCTTACACCCAGGACAACTAATAATAAAGACGGACAATACCACAGTAATGTGGTACGTAAACAAGCAAGGGGGCACACATTCCTACCATCTATGCAGGCAAGCAATGACCTTGTGGAACACTGCACTGTCTTACCAGATTCAATTACAAGGACAATTCCTGCCAGGAAAGAAAAACACATTGGCAAACGACCTAAGCAGAAACATCATGGATCCACATGAGTGGAAACTAGATCCACAAGTATTTGCAATGATAGCTCAAAAATGGGGACGCTCAGACATAGATCTGTTTGCAAGCCCCCAAAACTACCAACTTCAAAAATTTTGCACAAGGACATTCCATCTACAAGCTTGGAAAGTGGACGCCCTCTCATTCAGTTGGAAAACATTAACAGTGTATGCCTTTCCTCCACTGCCTCTTCTAGCAAAGGTACTGCTGAAAGTCAGATTAGAGAGGCCACAAATGATACTCATTGCACCAGACTGGCCACGCCAGCTTTGGTATCCAATTCTATGGAACATGGCCCACCGTGGATTTTACCACAAATTCCTCACCTGCTCACCCAGCGAGACAATCAGATTCTACACAGCCAGCTCAAGACTTTAAACCTGGCTGCATGGCAGATTACCTAAACAACCAGCCAACACATCTATCCAAAGCTGTTATGGATGTCATTCTGGAGGCCAGGAGGCCCAGCACCAGGAAAACTTATTCAGACAAATGGAAAAGATTTTGTGCCTGGAACCAGGCTAAAGGCCAAAATCCCTTTATCCAAACATTCCTCAGATTCTGCAATATTTAACTGAGATGTTGCACAAAGGACTTTCCTTTTCATCCATTAAGATCCACGCCTCAGCAATTTCAGCTCATTACAACATGGATCCTCCTTTATTCTCACATCCACTCCTAAGACAGTACCTCAGAGGGGCTAAGAACATAAGCTGACCAAGGAGAGCACCAACACCTACTTGGGATCTCAACTTTGTTCTGGAAAAGCTTACACTGCCGCCCTTTGAACCAGCTTTTTCAGCTGATTTAAAATTTCTTTCATGGAAAACTGCCCTGCTACTAGCAATAACCTCAGCTAGAAGAGTCTCAGAGCTACAGGCACTAATGGCAGCCTTTCCTCATTTTTCATCAAGACAAGAGTCTCTCTACGAACTAACCCTTCCTTTATGCCAAAGGTGGTATCCAGTGTGGCCCTAAACCAAACCATTCATTTGCCCACCTTTTTCCCAAATCCCCAGAACAAAGGAGAAAGACTCCTGCACTCTTTGGACATTCACAGGCAATTACGTTACTACTTGGATAAAACTAAGGCTTTCAGAAAATCTGACCAGCTCTTTGTAGCCTATGCTACAGGATCACAAGGAAAAGCTATCTCAAAATAGACCATTTCTAAATGGATAGGGCATTGCATACGTTTCTGCTACACGCATCATGGGAAACCGGTACCTGCTAACATTAGGTCCCACTCCACCAGGGCTACAGCTACATCAGCAGCCTTTCTCAGGGAGTGCCAACCAAGGATATTCTGGAAGCTGCAACTTGGAGTTCAGTGCACACCTTCACCAAACACTATCACTTACCTCTATATTGTAAGACTAGAGCTGGTTTTGCCACTGCAGTTTTGCAGGGCCTACTAGCTTTTTCTAACCCTGTTTAACTCCACCTCCCATCCTTAGCTTTGGGATTCAACCCAAGTGTGATGACTGCAGCAGGGTAACACGATGAACATAGCACAGTTTTGTACCTACCATAAATGTAGAAGTTCGAGTGTTCACCCTGCTGCAGTCCAGGTTAACCTCCCTCCATCCCCTCTGAACTAGCTGAACTTATGTATACCACTCTATCATACACAACCTCTGTGGTGTATTTGCTTGTGCCTAAAGGTATTGTTTTATTTTTATCTAGCTGTATATATATATATATATATATATATATATATATATATATATATATATATATATATATATATATATATATATATATATATATATATATATATATATATTGCCTACCTGTTGGGGGCACCTGACATCTGGGGCAAGAAAAACTGAAGAAAATGGCGTTGGATGCCTCTTATGTACCCCTGGCACACTGACGTCAGGAAAGAAGTGACAGCAACCGATGCCGGACCAAGACTTTGGAACTCAGGCCGACTGCGGGACCACCTGACGGCAGGATAACCCAAGTGTGATGACTGCTGCAGGGTGAACACTCGAACATCTACATTTATGGTAGGTACAAAACTGTACTTTTGGCATTTAGTTTCAGTCCATAATTTTGATACCTGTTATTTATTTGAGACGACCCTTTCTGCAGGATGGCAAAGTCATTTGGGGATTCATTGACTGTTCCTAGCTTGCAGTCTTATGCAAACTTAGAGCCCTTTTTTATTGTCTTTTACTTCAGAAAAGTAGATGCCATACAGTAGAGGTCCCAGCACAGAACCCTGAGGGACTTCACTGGTAACTGGTCTCTTTGTGGAGGTAACTTACACTATCTTGATTACCTGCATCCTATCTGTGAGTCATTTAGCAATCCCATGGGTGACATAGAAATTTATTCCCAGATTTTTTAGCTTTTTTACTATGCCTTAGTGGGGAATTGTCAAAATGTTTGGATAGGTCAAGGTATGTGGTGTGTACCCTTTTGCCTTCATCCATTGCTTTAGAGACCTTTAAAAAAAAAAAAAAACACCAGGTTAAGCATGACCTGCCCTTGATGAATCCAAACCGAGACTGGTCCAGTTTTCAGAGGTTTCCTATGTCCTGATTGATTGATTCCATGAGAAGTCTTTCCATGGAGTTGCATATGAGGCTGGTCAGATTTGTGAGTCTGTAATTGCCTAGGTCTGTGGAATGTTCTCCCTTATTCAGGGAAATGACTGTAGCGGTTCTGTGTTCACTTGGTACAAAACTTGTCTGGTGGCTGAGATTGAGCAGTGTTGTTAGGGGTGTGGCTAAATTGCACTTCGTGCAATTTAAGATGCATCCAGGGATATTGTCAGGACCCATCTAGCAGTATTTTTAGTGTTTGATAGTACTTTTAGGACTTTGGTCTTGTGTGTAAGCATGAGGCAAACGAGTGTCAGGTATGTCTTGCACAAATGGAGGGGAGAAAGGGGTAAAATTAGAGCTAAGTTTAATGGCTACTAGGCTCGCTATATATTCAGCTTTAGTGCAGGTTACATCATTCACAGTTAGCTCAGCGTAATGCTGCAATTTGTTTTTGAGATTGAGCATAATTAAAAAATGCCTTTTGATTGTCTGAGACGGGTTTGCTATTTTAGCCTCAAACTTGGCTTTGGTGGATTTTATTAAGCTCCTGATTTGTTTGATCCATCATTGTCTATTTTCATTCAGTTCAACTTTGGGTCGTAGAATCTGATGGGATCCAACCTCGGTACTAACTGGAAGATTTCTGCTTTAATGCTCTGACTCCTCCCCTACCCATAATCCCCAGAGCTCCACCTAATCACCTCAAATCTCATTTGCAGTGGAAGAGTTTGGATGGTCCTTCAATGGCTCTGTATTTGTTCCACTTGTGGAAATATCCTTTTTACTCTTCCCCTATAGACTTTTATAATTCATAGTTTTTATAAGCTTATAGTGCATAGCTTATAGTTTGTTGGTTTGTAATTTATAGATGCCATAGGTATTGTAGTACGTTTAGGAGTAGGTTCTCTGTTGTATGTTTGTAGAGTTCGCAATGTAGTGTTCAGCCAGTAGCAAAAACCTTGATTTTCATATGTAGTGTTATTTGACCTTAGTTTTGGATATTATGATTAGTATTTATAGTTATAGAATTAGCCATTTTACCTTAAGATGTCATAAAGTCAAACATTTTCCAAATGTTCAGAGTGTGGGCACAAACTGCCACCACAGGGCTCACACTTTTGTGTGTATATTGTTATGGAGTGGAACACATGGAGAAGCCTTGCCAGGCTTGTTCCTCATGTAGTGCAAGGGCATTGCTACAAGAAAGGGAGAAGTTAATTGGGAATTCTCTCCCCCTTGCACCTTCTACTACTACTTCAAACTCCAAGGAGAAGAAAATCAAAGAAATGGAGAAGTCTAAACAAAAAGAATCTTCACACAATATGGAAAAACAAGGTACAACAGAAACTGAGAAGTCTAAGAGGGGGATACTGGATCGCACCTCAGCCCCTGGGCCTGATCCAAAAATACCTAAATGCTGTGATCCGTTCACGTGCTAGTTAGTCCCGGTTCTCACCAGAACCGTTCACGTGCTAGTTAGTCCCGGTTCTCACCAGAACCGGTGACCCCAGATTGCATTCCCTAATTTTTCAAGAGAAAAGACTATCTAGACCAGCTTCAGTGGCATCATCAACCTGGTCCTATGGGAGTCCATCCAATCAAGATCTTGACTGAATGATGAGCAGATTCCTAAGAGCACATATCCAGCCTGGGGGTCTCTCAGTACTGTCTGTTCAGACGGTATGACTCTGATTGCAAGTCCAATCACCCCCTCCTTATCGTGTCCAGCATTGATCTTCTCATCAAAATTGGTGATTTCGGCACCAGTCTACCCGGAAGCATCTTTGTTTGGACCTGACAGCCTTACCGTCTTTAATTCTGACAGGGTCTCTTTGTCTTTCTCTCTTTCTTTCGACTACAACTAATTCAGAGCCAGAGGAATATCAGAGCTGAGGGTTCAGTGCCAGAGTGCAATGGGAGGGTTCAACACCGAGGTTAGCAGAGCCATCCATGCCCCTTGGTGCTTCTGCACTCGATAGTTCAGTACACAGATTGGCTTTGGAGTCTAGGCTTGTTGGTATTGATGGATCCGTGACAATTTTGTCAGAGTGGATTATTTTGGAGCCAATAGCATCATCGCCTTTCAGAGGGTCATGTCAACTCCTAGGGGAGAACATGTCTTCAATTAGATTGGCTCCATCAAAACCTCATGTGGAATCTGTTTCTTCCTGTCATCAGTATGTTTGACAGAGACGTTTGGTACCAAAGCCTCAGGAGTCTTGTGTAGTAAGTTTCCAGTCCAATTCTGAACCCTTGGATTTTCCCACTTGAGCAGGTACACTGAAAACAGACTTGCAAGCATACGCATGTTGACTGTTCTCTGGAGTCATTCACCGAAGACACAGACTTAGGGGAAGGGTCTCCTAGAAGCCTCCCTGAAGGCATTACCTTTGTCGAAATCTTGAAAATAATGAAACATAAGAGGGGATGGTCCACCAGCCCTCCTTCTACTGATTAGTGCATGTTCCTAGAGGCTTTTGGTTCCAGCCCATCTTCTTCCTCAGTGGTCCCTCCTGTGGACCCATTAGTCTAGCTCTTGATGGCCCAATGGTCATGGAAGAATCCTGATGTGGGATAGGCTATCCCCAAAAAAACTGGCAAAATTGTATCAGCGGTAGCCAATAGGAAGCACTGGAGCAATGGTGGTAGCTGCAGCCATCATGAAAGAACTCTCTGAGGAGAGTTCAACTATCCATCCTCCAAATAGAGAGTCCAGAATGTTGGATCATTTTGGGAAATGGACATGTGCTTTAGCATCATTTGCCCTGAAGCACTGAATTACTTGGCCTACGTCAGTCGTTTTTAAACAGACTTGACCAAAGATATTTCCAAGTCTCTCTCTGGAGTCTTGTCTTCAAATGTCCAAAAGAAAGTGGAATCCCAACTATCGACTCCACAATCTTTATCTAACGTGGTGAAGAGACTCATTTCGAATGCAGCAGATGGCTCAGCTAAGGCAGCAGACACCTGCATTACAATATGCTGACAGACCTGAATCTGCTTTGAGACTTTGCAAAATGTTTCAAGATCTCATTTATCAACACCTCCTATGATGGATCCATATTGTTTAGACCAAAAGTCAGAGACACTCTAACTAGAAGTCGACAAGATGGAAGGACCTTCTTTGCCATAGGCATCTGCTTTTCTGAGACTCAGAGGTCCTTTTCCAGGCATCATAGAGCAGGGGAAAAGATGTGGTTCAGAAAATCACAGGGGTCTTATCAAGAGTCTTCCAGTGATAGACATCCTCTGGGCTGAGGAGGAGGATATCATAATGGATGTCACCCAAGAGGCAGAAACAGCCAGCAGAATCAGGGTTTCACAGGACCTTTTTTCTGAGAAACCCTTTTATCTTCCCTGAAGAGTTGCCTGACTGATAGACTCTGGAAGCAGTACAGGGGATGATTATCTATACACCCAAAAGCCTGGCAAGAGATAATAGATTCCTGGTGCCAGACATTATTTCCAGAGCCTATCTAATCCCTTTTTGCTGTATGCCACGACCAAAGAAATTAGTTGTAGACATCTCTCCCAGTCAACAGGAACTGGCAATAGCTGAAATTTCAAAGCTACTAGAAAAGTCATCCAGCCAGTCTGCAAAGACCAGTAAGGATCCAGAGTCTGTTCAAGGTTCTTTTTAGTTCCAAAGAAAACAGGGGAATTCAGAACCATTCCAGATCTGAGATATCTAAACAAATTCATAATGCAGACAAAATTCCAGGTGGTCATAATTTAGTCCATTTTACCTTTTGTTGAGGAAGGACAAGTGGATGTGCCTGATAGATCTCAAAGATGCATACTGCCCCTTAAAGATAGAGTGGCGTTCAAGGAGATATTTCTGTTTCAAGCCAGGAGCCAATCCCTACCAATTTCAAGCATTGCCCTTCAGTCTCACCACAGTCCCCAGGATGTTTACAAGGATGATGGCAGTGGTAGCAGTATGACTCCGTCTGCTAGGGATCCATGTTTTCCCATATCTAGATGATTGGCTCTTGAGAGCTGCCTCAAAGCAAATAGTATGTCAAAACAGGGACTCATTTCTCTGACTGCTTTGTCAACTGGGCATAACAGTAAATCTACCAAAAAGTCAGCTTGATCCAACACAAAAGGTAGAATTCATAGGATGCCACCTGAATATGGTCTGGCAGGTAGTCAGCCTATGCCGTCACAGACTCTTGTCTCTTCACTTGACCGCCTCCTGTTTTCTAAAATGTCAGTCTCTTACAGCAAGATTCATTCTTAGATCTTAAGGCCTCACCCATTCTATTAGTCCCCCTAGCCAGGTTTCATGTGAAGTTGCTCCACTGGACACTAGCAGTACAGTGGTCGCAGAAGTACAATCATCTACACACCAAGATCATGCTGACACCAGTATGCAGGGAACACACGTTGTGGTGGATGGCATCACCATCACTAATGGAAGGCCTTCCCTTCATAAGAGACTCTCCTTCAACTGTGGTGACAATGGATGTTTCCCTTCTAGAGTGGGGAGCATTTCAAAGGGAAAACTATCCAGGACACCTGGTCGCAGACATAGGCAAAGTTACACATAAATGTTCTGGCGATAAGGGTGATCCTCTCAGCACTGCAGGCATTTCAGGATTCTCTCTCCAGAGGTGTAATAGCAATGAAGACAAGTAATATATCAGTAGATTGGTACTTAGACACAGAGGAACACGATCTTACCCCTTGTGTCGAGAAGCCATGAAGGTATGGCAGTGGGCGATGTCTTCACAATGCTTTCTGATAGCTACATATATCCAAGGGACTTCCAGTGTTTAGCAGACAGACTAAACAGATGTATTCTGATGCCTTACAAGTGATCCCCCAGCATAACAGTGACTACAGAGATTTTCAGTCAGTGGGGCCAACCTTGCTGCAATCCTTTGCTTCATACCTAAAGTACAAATGTAGCAGTTACTTTGCCCTAGCTCCTCCACAGGGACAGTCACCAAGGGTCACTCTCATCCAACCTTGGCCTCAGTGTTTCCTCTACACCTTTCTTCCATTACCTCTGATGAACAAGTTCATACAAATACAGCAGTTACTTTGCCTAGCTCCTCCACAGAGACAGTCACCAAGGGTCACGCTCATCCATCCTTGGCCTCAGTGTTTCCTCTAAACCTTTCTTCATTACCTCTGATGAACAAGTTCATACAGAAGGCATGATTATGCAAAGTCAGAGTTATCCTCGTAGCCCCCCTTTGGCCTTGACAGACATGGTTTCCTTTCCTGTGGTCTCTGCTGGTTCATCCTTTTTGGATGATGGAACACTTTCCAGTCCTGCTGGACTGCCTCTGCTGGATTAGAAGACCATGAGATTAACCCCATTGTTCCTTCAGTTTTAATGCTAGCCAGAGACACCAGACTATTGCCCTCTGTATTCAGCATTGTCACAGCCTCTCAGGAAAGTTTCACTACATAACTTTACCACAGTAAATGGAAGAGGCTTTCCATGTGGGCCTATTCCTAAGGTCTAGACCCCTGTTCCACTCCTGTACCTTCTATTCTACAGTTCCTGGCAGAAATGTTTCATGCTGGTTCCAGCAACTCCACAATTAAAGTACAGCTAGCAGCAGTTTCAAATTTTCACACAGGCCAGGACAATTCTGTAAAGAAATCAAAAACCTTTTAAAGGGATCCTTTCTTTGCAGACCACCCATCAGGATTCCTTTTCCCCCATGGGAATTAACCATTATGTTACAAGCATTGACACAGCCTCCTTTTGAACCAGCAGCTTCAGTTGATATACAATTCGTTACATGAAAAATTCTTTTTTTCTGGTGGCTTTAACTTCAGCCAATAGAATGTCTGAACTGCAAGCTCTTTTCATGCAAGGCACCATGTCTGATCTTTCAGGATGTGCCTTTGAACTGGTGCTTCGTTTCTTCCGAAGGTGGCATCCAAAACTAATATAAATCAAAGTCTTAACTTACCTGTATTTCTTCTACATTTTTCTAACAAAGGCGAATATCAATTGCATTTACTAGATTTTCACTGTTAAGTGCATTTTTACCTCCATAGAACCAAGACATGTAGGGAATCAGACCAATTATTTGTTGCTTTTTCAAAACAGAAACAGGAAAAGTCTGTATCGAAGGTAGCACTCTCCAGGTGGCTTTCTGACTGCATCTTCTTTGTATATACCAAAAGAGGTCTGACTCTGCAAGTTAAACCAAAGTTCGTTATACTAGAGCATTAACTACTTCTCCTACATTTGCTAAAAGACTTCCCATGTTCCCACTGATAATTGGGAGGCCATTTTGATTGATGGCTGTGAGGCCAGTGTAATGGTTAAGGTGTTTACCTCACAAACACAAGGTACTAGGTTTGATTCTCACTAAAAGAAAATTGCCTAGTCTTAAAATGACCCACAAGAGCAACTAGCCTAGTATTTGCCTATGAACCTATGATGTCTGTACAGCAGCTACCTGGTCTGCAGTTCACACCTTTATTTCTCATTATAAGTTGGATGAGCAGTCTAGGACACAAACGTTCTTTTGTTCCACCATTCTCAGGAATATCCTTCCATGAGTCTACCTGGGACTTAATGCTTGGGATTCGGCCCACAGCTGAATCAGATGAAAATAGACACCATTGGATATGAAAGTTATGTACTCACCATAACAATAGATCCATATTTTGTTTTTTTCTTCTGGTTCAGCCTCCCACCCTCCAACCCCCTTTCCAAAGAGTCATATTTTTCTTATAGTGACCAGGTTTTTTTATAGCTATCTTTAGATGACAAAGCTTCTTTCTGTTACTGTTAAGCAGTTAATTTAGCAGGTTGCTGTGATATGGTTCAACTGTTCAACTGTTCAGAGTTACATTAGATTATTATTATTATTATTATTATTATTATTATTATTATTATTATTATTATTGAGAGAAACTCTCCAATATGGGGCAAACTCAATCTGAGATGGAACTATAGGGATTATGGGTAGGGGAGGAGTCAGCCCTGAAGCAGAAATCTTCCAGTGGTACTGAAGTCGGATCCTGTTGGTTCCGACAACCCACAGTTGAACTGGATAAAAATGAAGCAACATAGATCTATCATTATGGTGAGTACATAACTTTTGTTTTATTTCAGTGAGAAATATTTTGGGAATTACTCTTACTTTTAGTCACATTTATTTTCCTTTTGTTATAATGCTTGTTGATGTTATGGTTCCACTGTGTGGGTTTGTTGTGCACTTGTTCTTATGGGGTACTGCTGCATTTATGCTGATATATTGTGGTGGTCCACATTCCTGCATATTCAGTCAAGGTAACTGGGCTTGGTGGGGATTTGAAGCTTGCCAGTGTATCACTTGGGAGTAGGTAGTTTCTCTTAAAGCAATTTCTAAAGGTACATTGGGTGGAAGGGGTCTCTGTTTTCAGTTTTATTTCGAAGGAAACTGCTTATGGGCAGACCTAACAAGTGATGAAGAAATGCAAGGGATGGTACAACATGCTGCCATATTAATAAGGACAAGCTACAATATGTTATTCCCCTTAGTGGGTACTCTCACGAATTGTTCCAGGGAATTTGTATTTACAAAGTCCAGGAATCTAATTGCTTGTGCACTAGTGGTGGTGTAGGTTTCCCAGTCTAAACTTGGATAGTTTAGATCACCTAGGAAGTATTTGGTTTAATGCTGAATGATTCTGTTTCTGTAGATAGGTGTTGTGGCTTTCTTTTTTCATAGAGAAAGTTCTGTAACTAGCTAATATGTGATACTGGACCTTTCTGATGGTTATTTGGACATGAAGAAATTCTAGTGCATTATTATACTTTACCAGCCTTGATGCGAGTCCCTTCTGTATGTAGATTGACAACTCCACCTTTTTCCCCCTCCTGCACAGTAGCTGGTCTAAACGTGTGAAAGGCATTATAGCCCTGCACAGCCTGAGTGCTCTTTGCTATTTTAAACCACGTCTCAATCACTACACAGACGTCAGTGTCTTCCAAGGTCCGAAGGGCTTGTAGGGAATTGAGTTTCTTGTTCAGGCTCCTAGCATTGATCAGTAACACTTGAATATTTTCCTTTTCTTGTTTAATTATGTTGGTATGTTTATCAAGTTGGGATTGCCTGAAAAAGGCACTGTGGAGGTGGAAAATGTCTTTGCCAATAATTAAAACCTGGTAATAAAAAAAGTATAACTGTAGCCCAAAGGTCCAATTCAAGAAAGAAACAGCAATGTATATATCAAATAAGATAGGACCACCACGATGAGATGCAATAAAAATGAAATTTATTCTTCTTAATACAAAAAGATAAGCGCTTTCACATGCCAACAAGCATGCTTCTACAGATCTTGCAAAACTGTTCACTACTACTTCCTATATATACTCTAGAAACATATTCATTAGAAGCACTTAAAAGCAATAATATAATTAATCATCCTATTAAACTCTGGGTGTAGCTTCAATCAGATATATTAGGTATTGAAATGTGTGTTAACCATAAGACATCTACTAGATAATGTCCTATAACCAGATTATATTCAGCAGCTCCAAGTTCATGTTGCTATACATTTCATTAACTATACTGAACATAAATCACAAGACATAGAAATATATAAGAATACACATAAAAGTACAAATAAAAAAAAAATATATATGTATATATATATATATATATATATATATATATATATATATAAAGACATACATATAGAAAATAAAAATAATAATAAAATATTATAAAATAAACTCTGTTAAATAATGTATGTGTATGTGGGTCCATGTTAATATGAAAAATGAACATAGACCATACTTCATATAAAACAAAAACATAAATATTTTTTGTATATGTTCCAAATTCTATTGGATTAAATTCATTTGCCTGATCGTGCATCCAGCACTGGTTTGATACTCACAAAGTTATTTAAGCCCGGATATATATGTGCACACAATTTAAATATCCAACATAACTCTACTAATTCTAAATAATTATTTTTATCACCTCCTCTTTTGTTGACCCTTACAACCTGTAATACTCTAAAATTAAAATAATGATATCTTTCAATAGCTATGTGTTTTGCAAGTGCATTTTGTTGATTGGAATGTTTGCTATTATATAAATGATTATAAATCCTATCTTTGAGTCTGCTTGATGTCATACCCACATAGAAACAAGGACGTAGAGCACAAGTTGCGAGATATATTAAATTACTGTCCTCACATGTAGCATAAAATTTTGGTGTAAATCTATAATCCAAAACAGGATGGCAGAACAGTTGTACATCTGTTATTGCTTCACATATGTTGCATCTGTCGCAGGGGAGCGTCCCAAAACTCTGTTCATTCTTCCATCTTTTCTTTTTAGCATCAAAATTATGGTCTCTACATAAAAGTCTCTTGAGTTTCTTACTGTTTCTATAACTTAATCTCGGGAACACACCTACGATGTCTAATATGGCAGACTCAGCTGTGAGAACATGCCAGTTCTTTGTAATTATGTTAACAATATTTCTATTATCATTCGTATATCTGGTAATGAATGCTATACTAGTGCCCTTGTTATGTCTATTACAATACGCCCCAGTTATTTTCGTCTTCATCCCCAAGCTATTAATATCTGTAAAAACAGTTTCCTTTGCTTTATCAAGCAAAGGTTTACTATATCCCCTGTCCAAAAATAAACTCTCCATATAGTCCATCTGTTTATATAGATCTGTGGTACCCCTACAGATCCTTTTTAATCTATGGAATTGGCTCTTGGCAATATTAGGAAAAACAAACCTGGGATGCATACTTCTGAAGTGTAATAAAGCGTTCTTCCAACATGGCTTCTGATACAGAGTAGTGGATAAGCAACACTGTGTGTCCTTAGAAATTACTGTGTCTAAAAAATCTATTTTCAGATTGGAACATGACATAGTAAATTTCAATAAATCTGTTGTAGATTCTAAATATCCTACAAAGTCATTTCTCCCAGAAGTATACTACAAGGTTTGCATAAGTGTTCGCACATGAGGTGCCCATGGCAACCCCCCATTTCTGCAAATATAAATTGTCTTTAAATATTAAAACATTATTGGATAAGACTGTGTCTAATAATGTGCAAATCAACAACTGTTCATTGTTGTTGAACGTACTAATTTCATTCAGAATATCCCTAATAGCTTCCATTCCATAATCATTGGGGATAGATGTAAACAGGCTTTTAATGTCTAAGGTAACCAATAGATATCCTGTTGGTAATAGCTGTTCAGAAACATGATCTAACTCCTCCTGTACTTAAATTAAAAAACAAGCATCTGCATGTCCGTGTAGAGAAATACTCATAGAAATCTCTTTCGCACATCCTAATGAAGCATTCAGTGTGTATCGATAAAGTGGGAACGAAAGAACTTATACGTTTTAGTCTATTGACACTGCTCAAAACAACATGACAATCATCTTTATACATCAATTTCTGTGCAACAGAGTGCCCAAACTTTCTCAAGTCTGTAAGTAAACTACTCAAATCACTACATTGAGATGGAATAAAGGACAGGCCTTTATTCAATAGTGATATGTCCATTGAAGTTAGCTCATAGCTGGAAAAATTAAAGACCAAAAGTTCAGTTCCTTGTGCGACGTCTGGTTTCTAGATTCCCACCTGAAAATTTCCTTTTCCGACATCCTCGACTGTTGGACCTCGCTCTGGATGCTGTGCGTATTTTCACCGGATAGGGTAAAAAATGTTCTATGCCCATTGATGTTGTCTTGGGCCTGGCTCCCAAAATATTATCATTTGCATGATTCAGTAGAGCTTGTTGGTTAGGTGGAGGAGTATCCATCGTTGAAGGGGTTGCTAATTCAAAAACCCCACTCAATGACGTATCAGGCAAACGTTCTTCACGTATAGTGTCACTTGTTGGAATATTACCATTTAAAGCGGCAACACCATCAACTAAGGATCTATTGTTCAAGTTGTCATCAGCAGAAACAGTATGAATGGATTGTGAAACGGCATTGGCATAGCTATTAGAGTTATTATTATTGTTATTCTTGGGCCAAGCAAATACATGACCTGAAATAAAGTCCTTATAGTCACGTTGCAGCTTACGATGTTTCGTCTGTTGTAATCTATCACTATACAAGGAGACATTCATATACATGTTGTCTAGTTTAGCCTCAAACATTTCCCCCTTAAAACACGAGCGTAGATCTTTATTCAAAGCCTCTACTTTCTTGTTAAGTTCATTCTCTATCGGGGAAAAATAGTAAGTAATTTCATATAGCTATTGCCAAGTTCTATATTGAGTTGTTGCCATCTCTTTAAAAGTTCAGGATGGCTGTCTCCATATGTAGGCAGCAAAGCACCCGCATCCCACGTGGGATTATATGAAAGTGCATACTGGTTTCCATATGTCTGCGTTGCCATATCAATCTTCGTAGTTTATATAGATCATTCTCAAGTTCTCTTAGGGGATTATTAAACTCATTCAAATTATCCACTGTACCTTTAATAGGCGGTATCAACGAATGTTCCAATTCTAGATTTAAGATTATTCTGTTGTTCAAAGATATTATTCCATTTCATGTTCAAATCCATTCTGGTAGGATTATAGTCCAGTTCTAGTGACTGAATATCGGTCATGTGGCCACAATAATACCAATGAAAAAGAATGATATGGTAATAAAAAAGGTATAACTGTAGCTCAAAGGTCCAATTCAAGAAAGAAACAGCAATGTATATATCAAACAAGATAGGACCACCACGATGAGATGCAATAAAAATGAAATAATTAAAACCTTAGAGGGGACAAATGCAGGCCATCCTTGGTGAAGCAACATGCTCTTTCGATCATATCCACGCAGGCTGACAAATATCGGACCCCCTTTGAATGACACCAAAAACTAAGCCAATTATTGATTTGTAAGCTCTTGATAAGACTCAATAATTGATGTAAATGGAGCTGCAAATAAAGGCTTATATATGTTAAAAATTAAGAAAACTGCTTTTGAAAATAGCGATGCAGTACATATATTTGTATCAGGAAGGTCAAGGCTGCTATCCCAGATTATTTCTGACTTCCAAGAAGCACAAACTTTGAGTAAATCCACACACACACACACACACACACACACACTCTCTGTAATAGGATGGTGACACGTAATGCTTCTATGTACAGAACTAACTTCCATGGCAATACTGAATATGGGTGATGCCTTCTCCCACATCCTAGTATGACTACTGTTGGAAAGTACTTCAGATTTTTGCTAGCTTGGCATCACTTTCAGATTTCAGCTCTGCCATTTAAGCTGCCCAAAGACTCCCAGATTAATTACTACATGTATAGTTCCAGAACACTGCACCATATAATACTTCCAATTTTCCTTATGCACTCCTTGGGGATAACAGTAAATTGCAGCACATCATCAATATATTTTCTTCCACAGGATTGTACACATGTGAAAGACATCATGGCATCTCCAAAACGTCTGAAGTCAATCAACAGGTTTCATGGAGACAGCCAATTCCATTTCTTCTACACATGAAGAAAGAATTCCTATTGTACAGAGATTTAAGCAACCTTATCCATAGGAGTATCCCTACTATCTCCAAACAAAATGCGGTATCTTAAAACAGACTGTTTAGATAGTGGATGGGAAGCCAATTCCAGTAATCTGCCATTTCAGGGCATCTGGTCTCAGCAAGACGTCTTGTGATATCCTGTGAGAAATGAAAGGAGCCCATAAAACAGCATTTTAATGACACCTTTTTATCAAGATCACCTTAAAAAATCAGTCCACATCAGCAAAACTTACACTAAGGCACTGTACGAGCACATCCACTCATGCATGAATCGTGCCATCCCATATAGAACCAAGATGCTCTCATCCAAAAAAAGGAAGCCAATCTGGTGGTCCCCTGCCATAAACAAACTTTACAACAAAAGGAAGAAACTGTTGCAGAAAAGAGGAAAATCCCAGGATGCAAAAAACTCCCTTACCATCCTCAGTGAGAAACTGAGATCCCTCATAAAATCCTCCAAAGCTAGTTACGAAAATAAAATTGCCAAAGATTCCAAAGACAGCCACAAGGCATTCTATAACAATGTCAAGAATCTAAATGGCAATGCTCAGATCTGCTCTGAGCTAAAACAGAATGGCATTAAATATACTGATCCCAAGGATATTGCCAATATCCTGGCAGATCGATTCAGTGCCAAATTCCCCCCCCCTCTCACCCCCTAAATGGCCCATCTCAATACCGGAAGATTGCCAAACTCTGGTAATAACGGCCACACAGGTAAAAACCGCACTCTCTAAAGCTAAGAATACAGCATCCATGGGACCAGATGACATCCCAGGCTGTGTACTACATGAACTACAATATGAACTGGCACCTCACCTAAGTGTCATGTTTAATCATAGCCTCACCTCAGGTTTCGTGCCCACTGAGTGGCACAGAGCTACAGTTATCCCACTCCACAAGGGGGGATCCACCTTGGATCCCGGAAACTACCGTCTCATCAGTCTGACAAGCCTTATCTGCACGGCCATGGAGCGTATTATCATGGAACGTATAAACAAAGACATTGGCAACCTTCAAACACTGGACCCCACCCAGTTTGGGTTTGTGAAGGGCCGATCTTGTCTCCTGAACCTGATTGACTTCTTCGAATCAGTCTCCAGAGCCATGGACAAGGGTAAGGTGGTCCACACAGCCTATCTAGACCTTGCCAAGGCCTTTGTCACCACCCCCCACTCTGGAATCAAAGATAAACTTACTAAGCTGGGCATTCATCCCTACATCATCCAATGGGTTGCTAACTGGCTTACTGATAGAACCCGCACTGTAAAAGTAGCCAACTCCAAATCCAGCTCCAGACAAGTGACAAGTGGAGTACCTCAGGGTTCAGTCCTGGGGCCGCTCTTGTTTGGCATCTACTTCTCTGAAGTACAGGCCAACACTAAGGGACTCTGGCTAATAAAGTTTGTAGATAACTGCAAACTGGGAGCCATTATTGAATCCCCAAGTGATGTGGATACTCTACAAAAGGGCCTTACAGAAACAGATGCTTGGTGCCAGAGCCATGGGCTCAAGCTCAATCCCAAGAAATGTATAGTTATCCCCTTTGGGAAAAAGCATGTACCCATGAATTATCACATAGGTGGCAATACACTAAACACCAAAAGTGTGATGGAAGACTTAGGGACACAGGTGGACAGTGGTCTCACCTTCAATAACCACATCGCCACAACAGTCAGGAAATTCTTCTATGTGGCACACCTCATCACTAAGGACTTTTCATCCAGAAAAAAGGAGGTCATTGTCCCACTATACTCATCCCTCATTAGACCCATTATAGAATACAGCACCCCGTTTGGTATGTACCTCTGAAGACATCTGCAACAACTGGAAAGGCCGCAGAAATACCTCACTAAAAGAATCACAGGCCTAAAGCAGATGCCCTACTCAGACCGCCTTAAAAAACTCCAGCTGTACTCTCTCTCATATCGTCTACTCAGAGGTGATCTCTGCTTAACATACAAGGCCATGTTAAACCCAGAGCTGTTGGAGATGCTACACTTAAAGAAATCCCAATTCCTCAGAGCCACACGCTCCAGGGATCTAAACCTTGTCATCACAATAAACAAAACATGCTGGAGGGATAGGTTCCTGACCCAGAGACTCCCCAGACTCTGGAATAGATTGCCCATACATGTCAAGCAGAGTGCCTCTTTGGCCCTCTTCAAAACGAACCTTGACGATTGGATGGGAGAAAGGAAATTCACCCCGGGGATCACGTCAGTCACCCTGCTAGACAGGGGTCCAGGGAAGTAAATAGTGTGGGAAGAAATAGCCAGGAAGTTGTTATGGCTAGGCTTGTATAGGCCCTAGGGCTGATAGCCTAGTACCAACCTATGAACCAGCCCAGTAATTTCTAGTTAAAAACAAGATGAAACAAGTCTTTCCAAGTCTGCAAAGAAATACCATGGATTTGGAGATTGGCTGTATACAGCTCATATCTACTGCTGTCAGCAGTATAGCTCCCAAATTTACAGAAGCAGTGGGTAGGCTTCTGAACAGGAAGGTAACACTGGCTTACAAGCAGAAATTTGATCCAAAGACTCTTCAGGAAATAATGCAGATGGGAATCATCCCAGAAGTGGTTCTGTTTGCTACACTCCTTAACAGTCCACTCCAAACCTCTTGCTTCCCAATTCCTTTGGAGATAGTTTTGAGAAGAAATGCCTTGTCCTCCTCCTGTCTGGACTCCAGACTCTTGCTATTTCCTTGATGCAGAAGGTGTTGCTGAAAGTAAAGAAGGCAAATGTGTCTCATTTTAATAGATTCATTTTAGCTACTGTAACAATGGTTTTCTGTCAATGAATATAACCGTTTTTCTATGGTTGTTGCCTCTGCAGTAGTCCTGCCTAACACAACAATGTGAGGCATTAATTTACAATGTCATCACTAGGAATCTGTCAGCCTGGAAGACAGAATTCTGACTTCTAAAAGTAATTTCTTTTACACAAGTCCTAAGTATCATAAAGGAAGCAGGACAACCAAAATCAAGGAACTGTTACAAAAGTGGAATAGTGCAGTTTCTTGGATATCATAAGAAGTTCTACGTTTTACGTTATTTGAACTTAAACTATCCCAAGAGTCTTGGACTTCATAAAATACGTATTTCATTGAATCTGGCCCATCATCTAGCAAACATAATTTTTTTGCATTTTATGCATTTTTTCTGCTTATCTTCGTGTAGCTACAAATCCATCTCATATGGCCTCCCTTAATGTATCCTTCATTTTATATCTTCAGAAAAACATCTTCCCTTCCCTCCCCTCACCCAGACATAAATTTAAAGATGGAAGAGTTAACCTTGCCTCACTTTGTACCAACATGCAGAAAAGACATTAAATATCTTTCTTGGAAAGTATGTTTCCTCATTGCTGTTAAAAAAAAAAAAAAAAAAAAAAAAAAAAAACACTTCAGAGTTGCAAACTTTCATATGTAATCCATTTTGTATGTTATTTCATAACTGAAAATATGTCATTGGAAACTAATTCTTCCTGCATGCCGGCTGTTTTCTCAACGGTTTCTCTGCATCAGTCCTTAACTCCAGTTTTTATCTAAACTTAAAGTGAAAATCATCTTTTACATGTGCTATATATGCATGGGCAACTCTGTAAGGATGCATCAAAAACAAATCAACTTTTTGTTTACTTGAGAAATAAGGCCTTGTCATTAAATATACTTGATCAAAGTGGCTGACCAGCTTGTATTTTCTTTTTTAATATTTGCAAGGCTTTGTTACAATACTTTTCAGTACAGCATCAACAACTTCAGCAACATTAGAAAAGATATTTCAAAATGTATTTTAGAAGCTCCTGTCTAGACAGTTGCCTACACACCAGTCATTGCAAGCTGAAAGCATGTTTGAGAGTAGGGCACAGTTTAGCAATGCTGTAATTTCAGGGGATCATGTAGCTGTTCACTTGCCATTACTGAAATTACTTATTTGGATTCTACTCAATTTTTGATGTACTGTTAGTGATCCACTCAGAAGAATATGCTGCACTTGTATACTTAACTTTCCTGTAGATCTTTGAGGAGAGATCAGTGCAACAGTAAAGTTACACTCACTCCATTGCCCAAGGGTAATTATGCATAGTTTTGCCATACTACTTGGCTTATTGGATACTGAAATGTTTAGCTTTTTGCTTTTTTTTTTTTTTTTTTTTTTTTTGCTGCATTTATGATATTTTGTTTTTGTGGGCTGTGGGAATTTACTAAAAATGCACTTCCATGAACAGGCCCAGTATGGCTCAAAGAACAGAAGAAAGTCTATGACAGCTCTGGATATAAACAACTGCCTTGTGCATCCTGCATTGATATCTTCACAAGCACAAGACAAGTGTTGGTCTTTTGTCTATCTGACAAGACAAAAAAGTAACAGGCAGATAAACGTAAATGGCATGAGTTACTGTTTGTCATCCTCTCCTTGAAGATCTACTGCAGTGATAAGTGACATAAACCACTTTAATTTACTTTTCTTTGTTTTGTCTGCCCCCTGAAGTGACAGCATGAGTTTTGTAAGCAAAAAAGCTTATAATGTTGTATCTATGTAGAAACTGTATTTTATTGCTGGAAGAACAAGTTTGATTTAGAAACTGTAGCTGAAGCGATATGCAGCCCCTTCCCCACCACGGAACGAGTACAGTGATGCTGTGCATGAACCCGAGGATGCATATCTCCATGAGTTTGAGAATTTGAGTTTTTTAGAAGAGATGTTTAAAGAATCGAATAATGTACCCACATGTTCCAACCACTGCAGAGGCTCCGTTAATGATCAGCTAATAAAGTGAGTACTCCTGTTTGTTCTTTACAAAGCATTACCGTGTACACATATTCCAGTATGCATTCTAAGACTCATTGTACAGAAGCCTACACAAAATGTTAGGCTATGTATTGTATGCTATTACTGATGGTAGCAGAATGTCATACTGGATAGGATTCCCAGATGAGCACTTACTCTTGTTTCTGTGATAACGTTCAGAAGTTCACTATGCAGGGTAGCTCACAACTAAAAAGATATGCATTAGTCATTGCCTTTGAATCCCCAAACCCTTCACGTGGTTGCTAATTAGTGTTTGTGAATTCCAGCTATTGTGTTTAAATTCAGAATGAAAAAAAAAGAAAAGAAACAAGAAGAGAGAATACACTAGAATGTGCAATGCTGCCTGATAACCCTAAGATACTGAGATAGGACACTCACTGCAGAGGAGTTTAGATGCAACTATGAAACTTTCTGCATTAATGAATTTCAACCTCAGTGTTGGTAGAAATGCTGTAACAGTTATGTCACTGTTTAAGCTTCCCATTGCTCTTACAGGTTTCGAAGTATCGCCAAGTCATATTTCCGAAGAGCGGATGGAGTATTGTTGCTATATGATGTGACGTGTGAGAGAAGTTTTGTCAACATTCGTGAATGGGTGGATACAATTGAGGTAAGCTCAGGGGAGTACTCAATTGTTTTATGAGGCTGCAGTGTGTGTAAATTTTAGTGCACTGATAATGTTGCTTGAAATGTGTAGTACTCATCACACATGCTAGTGGCAGCAAAATTCAAACAGGAGATGGGATGCAGTCCCTAAAATCAGTGTATGGTGGCACCAAATATAAATACACACAAAAATAAAATACAAGCAGTTGGCCTAGAAAATGATCAAGTGCCCCTCCACTACAACTTCTACAAGACGTAACAGCATGGCTTAAATACTTAGAACACTTACATCACATTAGTGAAGCAACTAGTCAAGTGCTGTAACACATTAAATAATACAAAAATATGCACATAAACTGCACTTAAAAACGCGGTACAGAAGCCTTAAATTAGGTAAGATGTATAATAAATTATCTAAAGGTTTGTTGACTTCCTTTTTAATAACTGTTTTTATAGTCCACACACCACTCATTTTTCTTCAAAATTTGTAGTATAAAATAATTGGAAACCACTTTATGATAAGCATCAGGAGTATCGCCATGGAGCAGATCCTTAATGCCCTCTCAAAGGCAAAAAGTACAGTCTCCATGGGGACCCGATAACATCCCTGGCTGTATCCTACATGAACTCAGGAATGAACTCTCAGCTCCATTAGACACCCTATTCAACCAAAGCCTGAGCACTGGCTTCATCCCATCTGAATGCAGGATAGCCAGTGTCATCCCTCTACACAAAGGTGGAGCATCCACTGACCCAGGCAATTATAGGCCCATCAGCTTAACTAGCCTGATCTGCAAGGCCATGGAAAGCATTATCATGGACCTTATAAACAAGGACATTGGCAACCTCCAAACACTTCACCCCCCACAGTTTGGTTTGGTCAAAGGAAAGTCATGCTTGTTAAACTTAGTCAACGACTTTGAAACAGTCACCAAAGCCATGGACGAGGGGAAGACGGTGCACACCACCTACCTTGACCTAGCCAGAGCCTTTGACACTGTTCCTCACACAGACATAATAGATAATCTTTCCCAGCTAGGCATCAAACCCATATGTTACCAGATGGGTAGCTAACTAGCTCACTGATAGAACCCAAACACTTCACCCCCCACAGTTTGGTTTGGTCAAAGGAAGGTCATGCTTGGTAAACTTAGTCAACAACTTTGAAACAGTCACCAAAGCCATGGACGAGGGGAAGACGGTGCACACCGCCTACCTTGACTTAGCCAGAGACTTTGACACTGTTCCTCACACAGACATAATAGATAATCTTTCCCAGCTAGGCATCAAACCCATATGTTACCAGATGGGTAGCTAACTAGCTCACTGATAGAACCCACTCAGTCAAAGTAGGGGAAGCCACCTCTAGTAGTAGACTCATAACAAGCGGTGTATCCCAAGGATCGGTCTTGGGGCCTCTACTGTTTGGGATATACTTTTCTGAGGTGTAAGCCAAAACCAGTGGTCTGTGGCTGACCAAGTTTGCAGATGACTGCAGTCTGGGCACTGTCTTAAATTCCCCAAGTGGTGTGAACATCCTCCAAGAGGGACTTACCCAGACTAATGACTGGTGCCAGAAGCATGGCCTCAAACTGAATGCCAAGAAATGCATCATTATCCCCTTTGGAGAAAATGTCATCCCCACTAATTATCACACTAATAACGTACTAAGCATGCAATCAGATGTAAGGGACGTGGGCACCCAGCTTGATAGCAACCTGAAATTTGACCAGCACGGTGCCTCCATTGTATGGAAGGCTTTCTACATGGCCCACCTCATAAATAAGGGTATTTCATCCAGGAACAAGGAGGTCATAACATCCTTTTACTCTTCCCTTATCAGACCCATTATAGAGTACAGTGCCCCCTTCGGCATGTACCTTGCCAAGCACATGCAGCAGTTGGAAAGACCACAGTGGTTCCTGATCAGGAAAATCCAGTGTCTGAAACACATATCCTATACAGATAGACTGAAAGCCCTGTCCCTCTACTGAGTCTCATACAGACTGCTCAGAGGTGACCTATGTCTGGCATACAAGACTATTTCAGACCCAGCCTTGATGGAGTTGCTGCATATCAGTAAGGCAAACTCCACTCGCTTAACCTGCACACAAGGCCTTAACCTGGTCTGTGACATTAATGGAACTTGGTGTTGGGATAGATTTGTGTCCCAAAGACTCCCCCGTCTGTGGAATAGATTCCCTCTCCATGTCAAGTAGAGAACCTCTCCAGCCCTCTTTAAGATGAACCTGGACGACTGGATGGGAAACAGAAATGCATCCCTGGGATCCCTCCTGTGTCCCTACTGGACAGGGGAAACAAGTGCTGACTTTGAGGGAATATGGGTGAAATTCTTGACTAGGCTTATAAGGGCTTCTGGGCAAATAGCCTAGTATCATCCTATGAACCTATGTTAAAGTAGCATGCACACAACACTGTAATTTTTTAAATCGCATATCTATTTAGTAGAGCAGCCACCTGCATTGATGCATCACTGTGTTTGTGTGGACTGTGTTTGGTTGTGGCACTGCTTATTGACTGTGACCTGAGAGATATGTAATAGGGTTTGTCCTTGTTTTAAAACTGGGCATCTGTTTGACTTATAAAGAATGTTATGGCCAGTTTTTAAATATGTTAAATGTATGCAATGTTATTCTAGGCAATCATACCATTCAACTGTTCAGATTTTCGCAGAATGTCCATATTTTTGCCTCATATTTTTGGTCTGTTCCTCATAATATTTGTGGTTTTCTGGCAAATCACTGGGGTGATCTGAGGATTGAAGTCACTAAATGATGGAATACATTTGAGTTTCAGACTTTAAATCCTTCAGAAAATGTGTGTTAAAACAAACAGTTACTCTAGTAACTTTCTAAGTTTATAAGAGCAATATGTCTCTATTTTGGGCATTTGTCCCCTATTTTGTCTGGCTTTGTCCAGGTTTCTTGCAGTAAGAGGTTGAGAGGTTTGTAGCCAACTGATTTTTTGTTTGTTTTATGTAAGGATATTGAAGCAAATCTGATGATATAGCTCTTGTCTAGTTTTAGAAACTTGGGCGAATTGAAGTGCATTAACCCACTACCGAGTTTGCGCAGGAATGGGCGTGCCCACCGTGATTGACATGCCAGAGGGCGGGGATTAACAGCAATGTGCCATGATTGACACGCAATGCAAATGTAACAGTATTTAATAATATAGCATGTAATAAGTACAAACACAAGCTAATAATGACATTTTTTTAACATGCACTACAGAAAGGTGCTTCTGTCATATCATATATTGTCCAACTTAAATCAAGCGCTTAATTTTTTTGTGCTACTACTACCACACCAGCCATAGCTCCGTATGTACCCAACATAAATTCTTTATCCCTGCAGTTTTTGAACTTCACCTGCAGTAACTCCTGTAGAAAGAAGAAAACCTAATAGATGATCCTCAGTCACTGCCACTCAAATGTGTCCCTCAGATTTGCAACTTCTCATTTACAAGACAAAAAGTTGTACTCAAATATTTATTTCAGATAGAACAATTTCTAATGATCTGCAATGTTAGCAACAGCTAGGAGTCCACCCTCTACCTCGTACAGTCCTTTACTCTGGAATTACTTCCTCAAATTTCTATATGGTGTCCCTAAACTAGAAACTGCCTTTACTTCAGTAAACCCTCACTGTTGTTTAACCACCAGTATCCACCCTATCTGCCAGCCATACCCTGCGCTACTTATGTAAGCTTACCTTTATAATTGCTTGCTTTTCACCACTTACTGAAGCAGTGGATATCCATTCTGATACTTGAGTTACTTTATTTGCACAGAATAGCTGTATTTCTGTTAATGACTCCACTTGTACACCATTGCACTTAACATAATTAGGTGTGGCACAGTATATTTAGTACCTGTGCCACAACTGTTTAGTACTGCAATTAGCCCAGCCCACACGGCCAACCATTCTTAATGATTTTGAGAATAGTCCACTTCAGTATAGCATCTCCTTTTACAACAATTCTAATTATCCTACCCTGCATTAAATTGCTTTCTATCTAACCCAAGTACAACTACAGCTAGCACTGTCTTCTCCATAGCATTATGTACATATTCCTACAAAGTAAACAAAAATACTCTTAATGTCTATTAACTTCGCGAAATAAAGAAATTATTTGAGTTCACATCAATCGCATCTGCGTTTTTATGTTATACGTATATACGTATAATGTTTTCATTTTCTGTCAAATCTTTTTTATCAGTCTAACTTACCTTGTGTTTGGTGGCATCTTTCAATCAAACGGTGGGCGGTGCAGTCAAAATGGTCACAGGCGGGGCTTGCTACTGCTCATCTGGTGGGTTAATACACTTCAATATCGCCGAAACCTGACCTTTTGTAAGTTGGTAAAGATGGAGAAAGTGTAAAGTAAGCTGTGAAGAAACTGTAAGCTGTTAGTAAAGATGAAGCTGTCAGATAATGTTTCAAAGTGTGCAAGACCCTCAGTTTTGTTATGATCTAATCATAATAAAGGAAGTCAGCAAAGCTTTACATTTTGTATTATATATTTTATAAATTTTATTTAGTTAGTTAATAAGTTATTAGTTATGTTTTGCTGGCCGCATTAATCCTACTAGACCTGTGAGTTATTTTCAATGAAAACCTGAAGTGGAATTCATCCTGACCTGGGGAAATTAGTCAAGGGCAGCAGGAAAATTTGGTGTCTCCTTTCTGACTTGCAGTTAGTATATGCATTATACAGTACAGAGTCGATTATCTGAACTAATTTGGACCTAGGGTAGTGGATAATCAAACATATAATTGAACCGGATAAAACACTTCTAAAATCTTGTTTTTTCTGCATGCAGGGAATACGCTTTTCAACCATTCAGCGATTCCAATGGACAGTAAAGAATATTTTTCACACATGAGCAAGCTACAAGCTCAGAAAACATACACAAGTGAATGCGTATAACGTTTACATATTCAGACTTATGATTTTTCCTACCTAAAAACTTTGGAAGGCTGCATTCAGATAATTGACGTTTCAGATAATCGACTCTTTACTGTACTTCTTTTGTGTGATGCTGTGTTTTTAATACAAAAAACAAACTTCGCAGAGAAAATAGAGGTTTGAGTTTGATCAAGCGTACCACTGGTCACCAGGCTGAACTAGGAGAAGGTCACGGTGAGTTGCCTGTCGGGCGCTAGGATCCGCCACATAACACAAGCACTCGGGTCACTCCAAGGCAAGTACAAATATGACTCTGTCATTGTCCATGCTGGTGTGAATGACCTGAGACGTGCCTCCCTGGACTACATGAAAAGAGACATAGAGGAGCTCTCTGAGCATGTAGCCCAGGCCGGTATGACCCTGACCTTGAGGAGCATCTTACCCTCACCAAGAATGATGCCACAACATGAAGACAAGATAATCAATTTCAACAATTGGCTTAAGTATTGGGGTCATTCAAAGGGATGACATGTTCGACAAGCCACGATGCTTCGCTAGGGACGGCTTGCACCTGTCACCCCTGGGCTTTCAGATATTGGCAAAGGCTCTTGCTACCCCCATAGTGCCTTTTTTAGGTAAGGCTCAAAAGACAAACCCACCTCCATAGGTATCACAAGGGATAAAAAACTAAGAGTAATGCTACTCAACGCCAGAAGTCTAAACCTCAAGATGCACGCACTCGAAACTCTCCTTAGCATGGAGAACATCGATATCTGTGCAGTAACAGAAACCTGGTTCAAGGCTCCCGAGAGCACCCCAGCACTACCAGGTTATACCTCATACCATGCTTTTCGGCCCCAAAACTTGGACCGAACCACAAAAGGAGGGGGAGTATCGATATTCGTCAAAGATACCCACACCTCCAGGTTGGTGGCACAGCACGAAGCATTAGAGACTATCCATGTGCAACTAACAGTGGGTAAAACTGCCTTCCAGTTTATAGCCTGCTACAGACCACCCTCCCAAACCCCACTCTGCCTTCCTGAGAACACCGGAAAATATGAAGGTCTCTCCAAACACCATTATATTGGGCGACTTCAACTACCCAAACATAGACTGGGAGCATTACTCTAGCTCCAACACCCTAGCCCAAAGGTTCCTAGAATTTCTAAACTCAAATGCTTGTTACCACTCCCACAAGAGGGGAATACATACTGGACCTGATCATCACCAACATGGGGACTCTATGCTCCAGACCAGAAGTGTATCCCTCACTGGTAAGATCAGACCATAAACTAATCTCACTGGATATTCACATCCCGACCCCACCCCCTGCCCAGAAAACCACAGTGAAAAACTTCTCTAAAGCAAATTTCACACTACTCAAAACCGAGGTGGAATCCTTCAAAGCACCCGGGCCTGTGGAAAATATGGCCCAGACTGCAGAATCCTTTATAAACCTTCAGGAATGCATGGATCATGCAATCCCAAATAAAACCAAGACCCAATCCTCCAAAGGCAGACGTCCTGTCTGGTGGACCCCAGCCATAAACAAACTATACAATAGAAGGAGGAAGCTACTACATGATAGAGCAAAATCCCAAAAAGGGAAGGCATCTCTGATCAATATTAGCAAAATAACTACGGGCACTCATAAAATCATCTAAGGCCAGCTTCGAGAGAAAAATTGCACTTGACACTAAGGATAATCACAAGGCTTTCTTTAGTTATGTTAGGAGCCTGGGTGGGAATTCCCAGATATGCTCAGAATTAGTCCAAAATGACAAAAAATACACCAAACCCACAGACATTGCCAACATCCTAGCTGACAGGTTCAGCAAACTTCTCCCACCAAAAGGGCAAATATCTATCCCAGCAGAGTGCTTCCCCCCTGACATCTCAGATGCTCAGGTAAGAGCCGCCCTCTCCAAAGCAAAAAACACAGCATCAATGGGACCAGACGGTGTCCCGGGTTGCGTCCTACATGAACTTCAAGAAGAGCTAAACCCAAACATAAAACTACTGTTCAATCTCAGCCTTACTACAGGATATGTACCCAAAGAGTGGCGTACAGCAACAGTGGTCACTCTCTACAAAGGTGGTGCCTCAATGGAGCCTGGAAACTATCGCCCCATAAGCCTGACTAGCTTGGTCTGCAAAGCTATGGAAAGGATCATCATGGACCTCATAAATAAAGATATTGGGGACCTACAGACACTGGATCCTACCCAGTTGGGCTTTGTTAAGGGCAGATCCTGCCTCTTAAACCTGGTTGATTTCTTTGAAACAGTCACCAAGGCCATTGATGAGGGGAAGGTGGTCCACACAGCCTACCTGGACCTCGCAAAAGCCTTCGATACAATACCCCACTCGGGCATTATAGATTAGCTCACCAGCTTAAATATAAACCCCTATGTCACTAGATGGTTTGCAAACTGGCTCAAGGACAGAACCCACATGGTTAGAATTGCTGGAGCCATGTCAGACTCCAAACCAGTTACAAGTGGCGTCCCACAAGGCTCAGTCCTGGGACCTCTCTTGTTCGGTATATATTTCTCGGAGGTACATGCCAACACGGAAGGACTGTGGCTGACCATGTTCGCAGATGACTGCAAACTGGGTGCCATAATCGACTTTCCAGCCGACACAAGCATCCTCCAAAAGGGCCTCATAGAAACAGACAACTGGTGCCAGAGCCATGGCCTCAAGCTAAATGCCAAAACGTGTGTAGTCATCCCCTTTGGCAAAAACAAAGTGCCCACAAATTACCACATAGGTGGTAATCCATTAAGTAGAGAAGAAGTAATTAGGGACCTGGGGACCCAAATTGATAGCAATCTCTCATTTGACAACCACGTGGCCAAAGTGGTTAGAAAAACATTTTATATAACCCACCTAATCATGAAGGGATTCACATCTAGATCAGGGGAGGTCATCGTGCCTCTTTACTCATCCCTCATCAGGCCCATAATTGAGTACAATGCCCCTTTTGGGATGTACCTTACCAGACACCTGCAGCAACTGGAAAGACCCCAAAAGTACCTCACCAAGAGGATCAAAGGGCTCAAACAGATGCCATATGCTGCCCAGTTAAAGAAACTCCAGCTCTACTCAGTGGCATACCGCCTGCTCAGAGGCGATCTGTGCCTGACGTATAAAGCCATGTCCAACACGGAATTAATGAACATGCTGCACCTCAGAAAATCTGAATCCCATCGATCTATGTGCTCGAGAGACATGAACCTCAGCACTGAAATAAATAGGACATGCTGGAGGGACAGATTCATAACCCAGAGGCTCCCTTCACTCTGGAATAAAATCCCAGTCCAGGTTAGGCAGAGTCCCTCATTGACTCTCTCCAAGAGGAATCTTGATGAGTGGATGGGAGATCGTAGGTTTACCCCGGGTATCACTTCTGTGTCACTGTTAGACAGAGGCACAATATACTAACCTCGAAAAAGGGCATAGCAAAATTAATTTAAAATGGGTGGCGAAAGCCAAACGCACTCTGGCTAGGCTTATAAATGCCCTAGGGCAGATAGCCTAGTATGAACCTATGAACCTATATATTTAGTAGCTTTGGATTTATATTGCATGTTATAACAAAGTATGAAAAAGAGAGTTTACTGGGAATATTTTTGTGGTTGAAATATAAACATTTTTTGAAAAAGGGTAGGTTCACAGAAAGGAAAGTTAGTGGATGATGGTTAGTTAGAAGCATGTTAGAAAAATGTATAGTACAGTGTAGCATAGTATAGAATATTGATATGGAAAGGGTGACAGAAAAAACAGAACATTAGTATAAATTGATAGTAGGAATTGATATTGATCCATGGGAAAAAAATATCAGATGGTACCTTCGTTGAAGGTTGTGCGTCAGGGCTGGCAACTCAGCATGTAAAAATCTACTGTCAATCATTAGCGGACCGAAGTTCCGCTGTGGCGACCCCTAACCGGTAAAAGCTGAAAGATACAACATACAAAGGGAAATATAAAAAATTAAAAGAAGGATTTGGAAGAGTATGGGAATTGAATATTTTTATGTTGAATATTTTTAAACTGACTGTTACAGACTTAATTTTGTACAGAGGTAGGTGTCTAGTGTGTGGCAAAGTGGAAACAATGTACTTTTTTTGGTATATTGTGAGATGGCAAAAATGTACTAGAATGCTAGAAGGAGATTTGGTATTAAGAGGAAATTAAGATGGATATGTTTTTGTATGGGGAAATATGACATGGTTAGAAAAGAAAAAAATCCGTAAAATGGACAAGATAATTTTTTCATGTTTGTTACATATGGAAGGAAATGTGAAGTGTTATAAAAAGTAAGTTTTGGTTGTGTAAGAAAGTTGGGGTGTTAAAGATGCATTTTTATTTGTACAGTATGCTGTTATATAAAAATAATTATGCTAGATGTAAAGCACTCCTACTGTTGACAATTGCTGTGTAATCTTTTAACATCTACTTGAGCTACAATCAACTTAGGCAGCTGGGACCTCTGTTTAGCGTCTCATCTGAAGGGCAACACACTCAAAATTGCTACAAACCCCCCCCCCCCATGTTGCACTGTACTGTCAGTATTGTAAAGTGGATCCAAGCATCTAGTGGGTGCTAAACTATGTTTAACTACAGTATTTTTGCATTAGTTCATTTTAGTAGATGATTGGTTTAATAGTCAGCTGTGCAGAACCTAAGGGGATCCTGGGGTGGTGGGGGGGTTGTGCTGTTGTCTGCTTGTACCTGTGGATTTTTTCATTTATAAGCTATCCCTTGGTATCCCCTCCCTTGTGTTTGCCTGTCACACTAGAGGGCTTATCCCCTCTATGGATCAAATCTTCTCACAGGGAATGTCTAGACAAATGCCATCCCACAATCCTTCTGTCAGCACCTCAGACTCCTGTGTTGTTTGTTGATACCTGGTTGCCTGGGCCATAGTTAGGGCTTTATCCCCTACTTTACATTGCTAGCCATAGGCTGGTTAGATTTAATTGATGTAAGTGTTTTAAAGTATTTAAACTAGTCTGTTATACCTTGTATACATATTACACATTACACTTGGAGAAGGGCAAGGGTTAATTTTTCAGTCCTAAAGTTTGTTTTATTTTCATGTCTGTTCGCATTTGGCTTTATTGCACTTTTATCTATAGTGAATGTATCATGCCTCCTGTTTGCCTTTTGTTGCCATTGTTGTGCAACTATTACCTTTGAGAATTTATTGTTTGACCAAGGATTTCACAGATGTGGTCTGTTAGCTTTATCATTAAACGTAATGTTACTCGGCTTACACTGTGAATGTCATGAGAGTCTGTGTGCTGCTCCAGTTTTGAACTACAGCTTTGTCTTTAATAAATTGAAACATTGTACTAGTTTTATATTTGTTTTCTGTAGAATCAAGAGCTGAAGTTTTCTGCATCTCTTGTAGAGCTCTCTTCAGCCATACTAAGTAATATGTACTTTGTACTAGAAAAAAAAAATATACATTTCATAGGTGCATTGCACATGACTGACATTTTATCATTTCTACAACAGGCCCAAAAGTATTTGATACTCTTGTAGACATGATTAGTAAAGTAGCAGAAGTCAAAACAGAACTACGTAAAGCTATATCAGTCTTTATTTAGTTTTTGTGTGGCAATGCATCGGTGTGCCATCAACTTTGTTTGGAGCCCCTCCTCGATCATCTACTCCACCGTCCCCACTACCTGTCTGACTTACCCTTCTGACCATGGCTTTGCATGCAGGAAAACCCTTGGTGTATTTTGACACTGCTAGTGTACAGAGAGGAGATTAGGGCGTCCCAGTATGGCATCTTCCCAACAGCATTTTTTTTAAATGCTTCATCCACTATCCTACCAGTTCCTTTTGTGCATTATATATGCCCACACCTTTGAGCATGCATCCTTGGGCTCCACCAGTTATAGCTTCTCGTTTGACTGTAACCTTGCCATTCCTCATCATAGTTATGTTCATAATAATGCCAGTTCACCCTATCTGTAAGGTTTGAATTTGCAGACTGAACCCAGGTCACCCGGATCACAGTCAGGACTCCTTCCGTCTTCACCACAGAACCAGACACAGCACTAAAGTTGTACGAGTCTGTGTCATGGTCTTTTAGCTAGGGTTCGTTGTGCATGAAAATTGTTTAGCTGTTTACTGTAAACCCCAGTCAATGTGTTTCAACTCCAAGCTAAGTAAAGCTTCCTTTTTCTTGACCAAGTTTAAAGTGTGTATTACTTCAGCTACATTAAACACAAGAATGTAAACAATACTTGTAGAGTGTGAATATGTTTAAAGGAGCTATCACAAGATGTTAAGAGTAGCACTAGGGCAGTTAAATATTTATTTATTGGCATTTGTTTACCAGGATAGCCCATTAGGCCATGCGATGCAAATAGATAAGCATTATTACAAGGTTAAACATTCGGAGGAAAAAATAAACAAAATGATATACTCTATTACACAGAAAAGGTACCACAGAAAACTTACACATTGCTAAAAAATGTAGCTTTTACAAGGTAGAACATTCAAAGGAACATACACACAGCATCAGCAATACAAGGTAAATGTAGCAATATGAGTTAAAGTGCATCAAGAACATAGCTAACATGTCTATGCAGAAAGGGTTGCTTTATACAAGTACATTTTATTTATTATTTATTTATTTAAATTTGTTGACCGGGAGTGTCCGACTGGACATAGGTCCATTTTCAGCGGAGGCCCAGGGAGAAAAGCTCCACAGTTAAAATAAACAGATAGTAGTTACATTGGATTACATAGTGATTAACAATTTAACATAGCAATTACAACATATTTACAGATGAAAAACATAGTATATCAGTAGACAGCTAGAATATTTATCTGTGAAGTACATAACAGACGTTAACAAATGTTACAATGAGAAGTTCCTGCTGTATAATAAGTATTAGGCTTATGAGCATCTGAGCTTGCTATAATCAAGGTAGTTAGTGGAGTGGAAAGAAAGTTAAGTGGTTGGATGGGGTGGATGATATTAGAGTGGGAGTTGCAAGGGCATAGCCAGCATGTTTTTAGGTGCGCTTTTAGTAAAGTTTTGAAGTGGGTGCATGATGGTATGGAGGTAATTGTGGGTGGGAGTGAGTTCCATAATTTGGCTATAGCGCAAGAGAATAGTGCTTCTCCAGCAGAGTTATTGGCTTTAGTGACCTGTAATTGACTTTGTTGCTGGATCTTAGTGGTATGCTGGTGTGATAGGGTTGGAGTAGATTCTGGAGGGATGGGACATTTAGTGGATAGTTTACTAGTTTGTGTGCGAGTGAGGGTTGATACCACTGAAGGAGGTGAGGGAGTTCAAGTCAGCCCAGTTCAGCAAGTGAGAGACAGTGGTGACTATGGTAGGATACCCCTGTGGTGAATTTGGCAATTTTGTTGTAGCAGGTCTCTAGCTTGTTTAGATCGCATTGCCTTAGGTTGGTATATATTGGAGAGGCATAAAGTAGGGTGGAGATAAGGTGGGAATTTGCTATTGAAATCTTTGCTGCTTTGGTGAGAAATTGCTTATTTCTGTATAACGCTCCTAGTTTTTTGTGGACTTTTTTATGGTCATGGATATGTGAATGTTAAATTTTAGTTTGTCTATTTCCATTCCTAGCAATTTGGTGTGTTCAGTTGGGTATATAGTGGTGTTGTCTTTTGCTGTGATGTTAAAGTGAGAGTTGTTTTGAGTATGTTTGGTGGGTTGGAAGATGAGTAGTTTAATTTTGTTTGAGTTGAGTATTAATTGGGCTTCGAATAACCATGTTTCAACAGAGGAAAAGGCTTCCTGTGTGACTTTTTGCAGTTTTGGTAGGGACTGGGCTGAGCAGATGATGGTTGAGTCATCTGAGTATTGTATGAGTGTGCCATGTTTGGTGGCAGAGGCTAGATTATTGGTGTAAACAGGGAAGAGTAGGGGTCCAAGGATGGATCCTTGGGGAACCCCTATGGAGACAGGTTATTGGGGAGATATGTCATTATGCCATACAACGGATTGTTGGCGGTCAGACAGGTAACTCTGAAACCAGTTGGTGACTGATTGTGAGAAGGATAGGTTATTTAGGACAGAGATAAGTTGTTTTGTGGGACCATGTCAAATGCTTTAGATAGGTCTAGGAAAGTAGCAGAGGAGAGATAGCCATTGTTTTTATGCTGAAGGATAGTGTCAGTAAAGGAGAGTAAGGCAGTGGTGGTGCTATGGTTTGGTCGGAAACCATGCTGAGTACTGGAAAGGAGGTTGTTAGTAAGGAGGTAGTCTGAAACCTGAGAGTGTATGCATCTTTCTAGTATTTTGGAGAGTGGAGAGAGAATAGCTATGGGGGGCGGTAATTGGTTAGTTCTGCGGAGGGTCCGCCTTTGTGGAGGGGAATTATATGTGATACTTTCCACAGTGTGGGAACGTAACTTTCTGACAGAGATTGCTTAATCAAGATGGATACTGGGTAGGCCAGAGCATCAGCTGCGATTTGTAGGTATTCACTTGGGAGGTTGTCTGCTGCTAATTTGGTGGGTTTAAGTTTAGTTAAGAGCTTTTTTTATGTTGGAGGTAGGTACAAGAGAAAAAGAGAAGGCAGTGGGGAGATTACTAGCTGAAGGTGTGGGTTGTAGGTGAGGGGGGGTTGTGTTGTTTAGCTAGTGATGGTATGGTTTGGGTGAAGTGTGTGTTGAATGAGGTAGCAATATTTTCTGAGGAGTGAGGGATGTTAGGAGGAGGGGTACTGACTTTACCTGGGTGGAGGATGGAGTTTATGGAGGACCAGAATCGTTTGGGGCTGTGTTGTGAGGAGTCTAGGGCAGACTGGTAGTATTGGAATTTGTCCTGTTTTATTAGCTTTTTGACTCTATTGCATAGTTCTAGGAATCTCTGTCTAGTTGAGGGGGTTTTGGTTTTGCGCCAGTGCTCCCAGGCTTTAAACCTGTTTTTCATTTTTGACTTAGTAGTTCTCTGTAGCCATGGGGAGGGTTGTGCTTTGGTTCTGGAAAATCTTATGGGGGCATGGTAATTAAGGATGTTCAGGAAGGTAGTATTAAAAAAATTCAACTGCGTCATCTAGACTGAGGTACTTTAGAGGATGCCAGTTACATTCTTTGAGGGATGAGATGAATGTGAGTGGGTTAAAGTTTATTTTTTTACGTATTTGATGGTAGATGACAGGTTTAGCTTGGTATAGGTATTTTTTGAGTAGGAATGTTGGGGAGTGATCACTGAGGCTATCTGATAAGCAGCCTGTTATATATGACTGGGGGCTCTTACTAACTAGTATCCAATCCAGGGTAGTGTGCTTTCTGGAGTTTTTATTTATCCTGGTTGGCGACTGGACTAGTTGGGTGAAGCCATGAATACCTAGATTGAGTTTGAGAGGTTTGAGCAAAAATTACCTTAAGAGTTTTCTAACAGCTAAAGAGTAGAGAGAGGAGAATAAAAGTATGAGAAGATGTAGTGTGCTGTATGAAGGGGAGGGTGGAGGAAAGGGTAAAGGTGATAGGATGAGAAAAGGAAGCAGAAGACAAGTTATATGAAAAAGAGTAGTGGTACAAATATGTATATGTAAAATATATAATATGTAATATAGTAAATATAATATGTGATTTGTTGAAACTGTAGGTAAGAGAACATAGACTGTGGGCCCAATTTGTGTATTTTCATGTGCTGCTCATATGTAATTTGCTGCTCATATGTAATTTAAAATGTTTTCAATTGTGCTTTCTTAGTACTACAAACTTAAATCATGAAAACTATGATGCAGTGAATGAAATCTTAATGTGTCATGCTGTTTATACTTGAGAGGTGAAAATGTTGTAGTTGGAGAACAAAACTTGGGGAAGACGATGTAGGAACAATTGCACTTAATGAGCATGAGATGCAAGTTTAGAAATGCCAAAATATACAAAAATCTACCAAAGAAAAAGTTGTAATGTCTTTCAGTGCTGCATCTTGTAGGATATTTTTTAGTTCTTTTTTTAGGAAATGTCATTTTGGGGGCGAAAAGAATGATCCAGTGTGGCACAGTGTTGCAGTTTAATGTTGCTGTTCCAAGAGTACATTGTTCTCAAGTTTGACTTTCATCTGGGGTGATTTTGCATACCCTGTCAGCGTCTCCTTGTTTTTTTCTGTGCTTCTGATTTTCTTCCATAACTAAGAGCACTCGAGTGTATAGTCTGGCAACGCACAGATTTCCCATGAGTATGTGTGTGCTGTGTATGTGCATGAATGCACACATGCTTGTCCCATCCAGGATTGTTTCCCTCACTTTAACATCTGTTGCTTGCCAGAATAGATTGGTTGTGGACGACCCAAAACTGGATAAAGTGAATATCTATTTTATTCATTTATTTTACGTGAGATATTTAAATGCTTAAAATCGAATCATTGTATAAACAGGAAAGAAAACTGTTAAGGGACAACTACCTAAAAACCTAAGGGTACAAAATAATAGAAGTCACTCATATTAAAATCACTTCCAGCAATGAGTCAAACTAGGCTCCACAACCTGCTGTCCACTGAAAAAGTGCAACCAGGTGATTCCACACAGCAGAAGTCTCACTGGACACAGAAGATGCCTTCTTATTTAAGATTTATATCTAGCATGCAACATAATGCAAGTCTAGGCACTAAGCTTGTCCTTGGAAGAAGGTGTTCTTTGCCATCCATGCTCCAACATTCATCCCTGCCTTTGCTGTGACTTTAACTTTCAAATCTAAGTCTTTTTTATCCAACATACCAGGGATGTATACAAACTGGGGAAAGAGAATCCAAAGCATCAGACATAGCTGTACTGTAGACCACCTCTAATGAATGTAGCTCATCTGCAGTTTCCATGCAGGAGTTGTCCATTCAAAGGGCACATGGTCTGACGATTTGTGGCTCGTAAATAGTGCCATCAGACCAGGTCAACATCCGTAAAATGTCGGTCAGGGAGGCAAAGCATGAAGTGTGTAGTGGTCAGTCCAGGAGACTGGTTCCCCTAGCTATTCCTTGCTTTTAAGACTAGGCTGGAAGAACAAATTCCAGTGAATGAATAAATTTACATGTAGCAGAGGTAATTACTTGGGTGTAGCAGAAGCATTATTAACTAAAGTGCTTTGGGTTAAGCTTGCTTGTTGTGTCATCAGCCTACACATTACAGTCACTCAGGATCCACCATTTAGAGGACTAAGGAGGAAATCAAAGAGTTTTTATAGAAACAAATGGCCAACCCCTATATTTAACCAGCATAGGGTAAAGAATACTAAAAGATCCGGGAGACTAGAGACTTCAAAATGAGTGCCAAAATGTTCACCCAGCCAGGTCTCTGAACAAAACACCTGGTCTTCATTGCAGACCAAATTAGACACAAGGCCCACTTTTTTCTGAGTTTACTTGACAGTAAAGGGTATAGCTGTAGACAGGTCCCCGGGGGGGGGGGTCCTGTCAGTCAAACATTACAGTTTAGCTCTTAAAGTGTTGCCACTAGTTATGGAGGAACACCTATATCACAACATGTTTCATTTTCCAGTGGTGCTAAAAGGTTCTCGCTCTCAGTACAACACCGCAGGTCAGATTGAGCGTGAAACTAGCCCTTACTGAGAATGAATGAATGGATGGATGGATCAGTCAGTAGATTATCCATATACATTTGCTGTACTATAGTGAGTAGATAATACATTTTCCTGCACTATGAATGCAGTCTGTAATTAGCCATGAATGCAGTCTATAATTAGCCGTACAATTTTCCCTGGTGATGTGACATCTAAAGTTTCTGTAAGTGGCACACTGATATCTGATTATCATCTGTGCCTGCCTGATAAAACAGAGAATTGCTGAAGTACATCGGCTAGTGTAGTGTTAAGTAAAAACCGCAAAGCATTATGTAAATCAAAATACCACTACTGAACAAGCAAGCTGTTATAATGAAGCTGTAAGAAACAAGGTGCACTTCATCATAAAGAGCAAAGTTTTCAGGTTGCAAACATATTTGAAAATGCTTGATGTATCTAAGTGTATGAGAACACAAGATTTTTGTCAGACAGAGAAGTATAATGAGTGTTAAAAGAATGAATTGCCTGCGAAGACCTGCAGATGGACCTGAGAAATTTGCCAAACAAAATCAAGCAGTAGGAAGAGGAAATGTAGATGGGTAAGATAGATGTAGAAATTCAAATGTTTTATGAAGAAAAATATATGGCTGAGGGTTGCTGATAATAAAAGGATGTATGTGATGAAGCATTCACCTTGTCTCATTACATGCCACAAAACAGAAAAGTAGATCCAGATAAAAATAAGGTGTAGAAAAGCAAGTAGTAATAAACATTACACAGATGATTATTACTTCTGTTCTTTTTTCATCAGATCTGCAATTTAAACAACACTCTCCTTATCTGTGTGATGTATTTATATAGCACAGGGCCTCATCATATCACCACGAGTACCCATGCTTTTAAATGCTTAATATGTGTGCTAAGTTTGTATTTGTGCCAAAGTGTTTAATGCACTGATTGAGACAGTAAAGGTTATTAGAACAGATAAATCATACATCTGTGTTTTCATTGGATTTAGGACGTGAGTGAAACAAGTATTCCAATTATGCTGGTTGGGAATAAAGCAGACATGCGCCTAAAATCTTCAGAAACACAGAAGTGTGTTCCGACAAGTTATGGAGAAAAACTGGCAATGGTAAGAGGTCAAACTGTCATTGATATTTAAGGCATCATTAGAAATATAGGCTTGCTTATTATTTGAGTTATTCTTCTCTTTATTTATGGTTGAATTTTATATTTAAACTCAACAAAATTACTGAAGCTGGTAAAATATTTTAAACAAGTTTGGTGGTTGGAAGAAGTTGTTTCAGCAACATTTGTTATACAAATTTAATAGAGCTGGTTGGACCCAGTACTTTTGTCTTTAGCCATGCGTTGCTGAAGTGCAGTACAGAGCAAAGAAAAAAAAACTGATGAGTGGTTGCAACATTTAGAAAGGCATTTTAGGAAAATATTTTAACTTGCCGTGCAGTATACTGTCAAAGCAATCCTGTCATACTTGGCATTAGTTCATAACTGCTCTTTCTTACATCACCCACTACATTTTCTATCCTTGGTAAATTGCCATTCCTGACAATGTCTGCTGATTGGCCTTCCCAGATGAGCCCCTAAATCACTGGTCATTTTACGCTGCTTGTTGTAGCTTTTGTTTTTAATCTGCAAATGCTCACTTCTTGGGACTAGACTCTATGGGCAAGAGTCCTATTGGAATCTGTCACAGAATGAAGTTGGACTTTAGTAAGAGTTCCATATTGACAGGACATCTTCCATTTTCCTTTTACTTCCTTTGTTTCAGTATGGAGAATTAGCACAGTATACCCATCCTTCAGACTTTGTTACTGCATCATTTTGACTTCCTATAGCAAGCAGTGGTACACTGTTATGCTTGGCCATGCTCACTGTGCTTATCTCTTCCAACAAGCTGGATCCTTTTTACAACCTGGAGCTTCAGTTTTGTAGACAGACATCCAGTCTGTGTCTATACTTTTTGACCTGTGTAGTACTGGGTGAGTAAGCCTTAGAAAGCTGCAATGAGAAACTTGTTTGGTACCGGGAAAGTCCAACTGGGTCAGGAACCCATTTTCAGTGGAGGCCCAGGGAGAAAAGCTCCAAATGATACATGAAAGTTAAGCAATTTATGTATGTAAGAAAAACAGCAACTATAAAAGCACACAGTAAGTAATGAATGCTAAGTAAGTACAAAGAGGTATATAGATTAATAAATTTTGGTAGGTACAATAATAAAGCATTTACTACATAGGGGATACTGAAAATAATGTGGTACATTGCAAACCTGATATATATATATATATATATATATATATATATATATATGTATATATATATGTATATATATGTATATATATATGTATATATATATATTAGGCAGAGGGTCAGAATATTAGAAGCAGGTAAATTGTTAGAATAGTGGTATAGAGTGGGAAAGTTAAGTGTGTAGAAATATATAAGTTCTGTTAGTCAATATATTAGCGGTTAGTGGATGAAATTCATATTTTAGGGATAGAAAGGATAGCCCCTAGAGAGTGAATGGAGTTCACTTGTTAGGGAAAGAGCAGGGGCAGGTCTGATTACATAGAAAGTGCATTCTTGGGGTGTGTTTGAAGTTGTTAAAGCTCTCAATAGAAGTAATGTCTTGGCAGAGATTTCCAAAGCCTTGTGGCGGCATGAGTATAGACACTGTCCAGCTCTTTTGTTTGGGATGTAGACTGTTAGGAGTTGTTTGTTTGCGGAAAAGAGGGCTCTTTTAGATATGTAGGGTTCTAGGACAGATTTGAATGGGGGGGGGGCAGCTATCGGTTATAAATCATTTTATGTGGAGAAGACAGCTGTACTAGGTTTAGGTGGTGTGTGCGAGTTCGAGACAGTTTCGTTCTTTCAAAGCAAGGCAGTGGCGGGTACAGTAGGAGTATTCTGTGACAAATTTGGCAATTTTGTGGTAGCAGATTGGAGCTTGTTTTTAAAAGAAGATTGTAAATTGGTATATATATTTTATTCTGAACACATGGTCTTAGCAGAATAATGCTGTTTCTGTTTAAAACCTGAGAATGCTTAGCTGATAAAGTATTTTTTAAGGTTTTGCACACCTAGCAGTCACTAGATCATTAATATGTAAAGCAAGCAATACTTTTTGTACCTCAGGTGTTATTAAAATTGTTATATGATAAAACACAAACTGCAATGTGCACCCATCAACATTGTAATAGTGAAAAAAAATCTTTGTAGCCTTGGCTCCTGTTCTAAACACTATAATGTGTCATAAAATTAAGAAATTACCAATGTGCTGTTGTCCTATCTCACCTTCATTCTTACCAGGATGGGTTTGTATCCGATCCGACTCTGCATTTATACACAAACTCAAGGTCTTCCACCAGCTTGTGGCTAAACCCTATCCCAGCATGCACTAGGAAAGTTCCCAGATCCAGTTTGCTGTTAAACAAGATTGGGTGCTCATCCTAAGTGTAATCTTTCTTCTAGTCATTATTGTTGAAATTTGTCTATTCTTGCTCTATTATTGATCTAGATACCTAGTTATTGTGCTAGTTCGTTATTTCCACTTTGTTGTGCCTGTTTTTCTGCTGTTGGTCGTCGTCTTTCGCTTAGGCCTTTTTCCCTATCCCGGCCTCCTCATTAAGACTCTCAATAACCCACTTAAGTTAGAGGGCTCTTCTTACTCTTCCTTTTCTCCTTTAGGAATTAAGGTAATTTCATTTAAATTAGAGAACTCCTTTACCCTTAACCCATTTAAGTTAGAGGGCTACTCCTTTTCTTTTCAGTCTTTCGGGCATAACCCGTTTAAGTTAGAGGGCTGTGCCCTCTCTTTATCCTCTATATCTCCCTTTTGTAGTTAAGTTTATTGTTAACTTGTTGTTAAAAAAAAATCTCTACCTTCCCTTGTTACTGTCCCCTTTTTTTAGGATGTCTTCTAAAGATTCAAAACCCTCAGGTTTCAAAAAAATGTGGAGAGAAAATGTCCCTAACTGATCCTGTTGCCTAGGAGCTGTCCATCTCCAGGAGTTTTGTTCCATTTGTCATTCCTTTCATCACAGGACTCTCCTGTAGAGAAAAAACAAATTGATATTGAGAGGTCTTTTAAAAAAACCCTTCTCAGAAGCAATACAAGAAGGTCCAGGTTTATCAAAGTCTGACCAGTCTCCATCTTCAAAATCTGACAAGTCTTGCAAGAGATCTTCCTCTTCTGGTGCTCCATCGGAGACCTCAAAAAAGGCTGCCAAAATTTCGACACAGGATCCGACACCGACGCTGGCCAAGCTTTTATCGGATCCAACTCTGAGGGCTTTTGATCCGACCACATCCACCCCCTTCTGCTCCGATTCCTCTTCCAATCTGACCTTGGACTTCGAAGTCAGAATGTCCTGAGCTTATATTAGTGGAACAATCGGACCCAAGACCTATTACGGGATCTTCGGATCCGACTATTGCCCCGATGTCCTCAGCTCCATCAGAGCTCGAGGAGTCTAGGAGCCAATGCTCTCCAGTCAGGTCCAGGGAGGCAATTCGGATTGGACAGTTGTCGGATCCGACCTTGCCTCTCGGAGCATCAGCTCTGGTGAGCTCTGCTCCTACCTCAGCCAAGCCTCAGACAAGGCCATTGTCTTTAAACCCGAGGGTTCCCTCAACTTCTTCAGATCAAGGGATTTCCTGGGATCAGGGGCGGGGGCCTTTTGAGGTGATGAGAGTACTGTCTTCACAGGCAGTTCCGCTGTCATCTCCGGATATTCTTCCCCCAAAAGCACTGGTGACCGCCTCTATACCCTTGCATCCACAGGGGCACACAGATCCTAGGCCTCAGGATGCCAGAAAGTGTACCCCCCCCCACTCTTCTGAAACCTCTCCAGAGTACCCCTTTGAGGAGGTCCCTCGGAAGAGGTTATGTAAGAGGAAGCATTTAGACTCCCAAGAAGAGTCCCATCACGTCTGATATGGACCTCAATGAAACTGAAGGGTCCCCACAGTAGCCTCCTGGTGATGTTTCCTTTGTAGATGTCTTAGAAATACTTAAGCATAGAAGTGGCTGGAAGTCCACCAACCCTTCAGCAGAGGAGTCCGTGTACCTGAAGGCCTTTGGATCACACCCTTCCATCACTTGGGTGTCTTCACCTTTCGACAAACTTCTGAATCTAGTTTCTTGTGTTGGAGTCTCCAGATTCAGTGGAACCTGTTCCTCGGAGGCCAAATGAGTTCATCACATCCCCGTCAGACAAAACCTTTTTAACTAAGGGAGTCTCAGTAGATGCTATGGTGGTGGCAGCATCCACCAAGAAGGAACTCTGAGACATCTTCTTCTGTTCATCCACCGAACAAGTAGTCTCGTACAATGGACAGATATGGAAGGCCTATTTTTTCTTCAGTGACTTTTGCTCTCAGCTCTCAAATCGCTGAATTACCTGACCCATTTTACTAGATTACAAATAGATTATCCGAAGGAGTTAGGAGATACTCTCCAAGGTTCAGTAGCTGAAGGGGTTTCGGTGAGAGTTTCCTCTCAGCTCTCTACCTTAAATTCAGTTGTCAACTCTTCCATGAGACTGATTTCTTATGCAGTTGATGGAGCGAGTAGAGCAGTGGGTTCAGGAATTTCCCTAAAGAGACATTCTTGGATGCGCTTGTGTGACTTCGCGGAGACCTTTAAATCTTCCTTTGTGAACGCCTTATTTGATGGCTCGTCTGTGTTCGGGCCCAAAGTCAAGGACACACTAACCAGGTGTGAGCAAGAAAAAAAGACTCTGTCTGCCACAGGAGTCAGTTTTTCCCTTCCTACCAGACCTTATCCCAAAGGTCAGAAAGTAAGTGGAAAAATGTGGTTTTGAAAATTCCAGAGAGGTTTCCAAGATATGGTGAATCTTCCCCCAGAGGCAGAGGGGGAAGTAGAAATGGAAGACACTGACCATGTGGCAGAGGGGGTTTGCAGAATCAGGGTGACAGAGCATCTTTCTTTGGTAAGCCTTTCAGGAAGACAGAGCATCTTTCTTTGGTAAACCCTTTCAGCGCTTCTGAAAGGGCAGATAAAAGAAAAGTGGGTACAAAGCATCATATTCAGAGGTTACTCCATACACTTTTCCTTCCCTGTCCCAAACATAGAAAAGATCCCAGAGGTTCCACCCACTCAAAGGGAACAGGCAACGTTAGAAATTCAAAAGTTGTTAGATAAAAAAGTCATCCAAACAGTCCCCACAGACCAAATAGGATCTGGAACTTACTCAAGATTCTTTTTAGTTTCAAAGAAAACAGTGGACTGGAGACCAATTCTGGATCTCAGCAATCTAAACAAATCAGTAAGAAAGTCCAAGTTCCGGATAACACTGCAGTCAATACTACCTCTTCTGGGACAAGACGATTGGATGTGCTCAGTAGACCTCCAGGATGCTTACTACCACGTAAGAATGGACAGACGATCCAGAAGATGCATGCACTTTTGGCTGGCAGCCAGTCACTACCAGTTTTGAGCTCTGGCCTTTGGCCTCACTACAGCCCCCAGAGTGTTCACCAAATGTATGGCAGTAGTCATGGCTCACCTAAGGCGCCTAGGATTCCGGGTGTTTCCATACTTGATGGTGGCAGTTAGGAGCTAGTCATCTGAGTGTCTACTAATAAAAGCGAGAGACACAACCTTGTAGCTCTGCTTTCACCTAGGAATTACAGTAAACTAGGAGATATCTGCCTTGCTGCCTTCTCAGCATGTCGTATTTATAGGAGCAGAATTGGATTCAACAAACTTGATGGCCAGGCTTCCTCCAGAAAGACTTCAAGTTCTACGACGTCAGGTTCTAAATCTTCTCACAAAGAAAAAAGCACAAGCAAGGATAGTCCTAAAAGTTTTGGGGACCAAGGCAGAAACAATAACCTTGATCCCATTAGCACATCTACACATGAGATTTCTCCAGTGTTTACTGTCCACTCACTGGTCAGTGCAGGAATTGCCGATGTCCCACAAAATAATAGAATCTTGCAAAAAAGACCTTCGTTGGTGGCTTTACTCCACTCGTGATGATAGGTCGATCATTTGTACCTCCCCAACCATTGGCCCCAGTGACCACGGATGCCTCTCAGATAGGGTGGGGAGGCATTATCTGGAAAAGATGGTCCAAGGCACCTGGCAGGATCACGAGGCCCATTTGCACATCAGTGTTTTAGAGATGAGAGCGGTGCTTCTGGCATTGCAAGCATTCCAGGAGACTCTTCCGCTGGGAACTATTGTATTACAGATAGACAGCATGTCAGCTGTATGGAACATAACAAGGAGGAACCAGATCTTACCCCCTTTGTCGAGAGGCCCTTAGAGTATGGCAGTGGGCGACCTCCTTCCAACACTTTCTGATAGCAACGCACATCCCAGGGAAATCCAACATGATAGCAGACAGATTCTGCAGAGCGATTTTGATGTCTCACAAGTGGTCCCTAAAACAGGAGGTGGTGGAAAAGATTTTCTGCAAATGGGGCCAGCTTTGCTGCGACCTTTCTGTGACATCCATGAATGCCAAATGCAGCAGCTACTTTGCCCTTATCCCCCTTCCGGGGAAGTCACCAAGGGATGCACTTGTCCACGATTGGCCCTTGGGTCTCCTCTACGCATTTCCTCCCTTTCCATTAATACCCAAGTTCTTCACAAAGCCAGTTGCTTTGGAAGGGACTTGATACTCATCACCCCATGATGACCTCATCAAGTCTGGTTCTCCTTCCTGTGTGCTCATCTTCGGGACGAACCTTGGATTCTGGACCCAGTTTCTGACCTCTTGACTCGTGCATCAGGAATGCTCCATCCTTCCCTTCAGACCCTCAATTTGACAGCTTGACTGCTCCGATTCCGACCATAGCCAGGTTTCCTAACCTGTCTTCATCAGTTATGCACATCCTATTTTCTTCTCATAAGGCTTCTACAAGAAAAATATATAGAAGCAAATGGAAAAGATTTTCATTTTGGGCTTCTCATAATCACATTGATCCCTTTAGTGCTCCAGTCAATTCTGCCCTAGAATTCCAAGCAAAATTATTCAACGAGGGTGCAGCTGCAGCTACCGTTAGAGTTCAACTAGCAGCAATTTCTAGTTTTCATATAGGTGAGTCTGGACTCGTTATGTCTCATAGGCTATGCAAAGTGTTTCTTAAAGGTACTTTATTACCACTGCCACCTGTCGGAGTCTCACCCCAGCACCGTGGGACTTAAATGTCATCCTATCTTGTTTAATTTTCCCCCCTTCTGAGCCAGCATCATCTTGCCAACTAAAGTTTTTGACATGGAAAACTATTCTCTTGATAGCAATTACCTATGCTAGAAGGGTATCAAAGCTGCAAGCCTGGTCAATAAAGCCCCCTACTTGCTTTTTCACATAGACAGGGTATCCTTACGAATGAATGCTTCCTTTTTGCCAAAAGTATGTTCAGAGTCAAATTTGAACCAATCTGTAGAGCTACCAGTCTTTTATCCAAATTACGGGAATAAGGCTGAATACATGTTACATCAGTTGGATGTGCATAGACAATTACGTTTCTACTTGCACAGGACTAAGTACTTTAGAAAATCTGACCAGCTATTTATATATTTTTCAGATTCAAAGAAAGGTACTTCAGTCTCTAAAGTGACACTATCAAAATGGCTTTCAGATTGTATAACCATTATCTATAAATCTCAAAATGGAGATCTTCCCCATAGAGTTAAAGCCCACTCTGCAAGAGCCATAGCAACCTCTTCAACCTCTTCCACCTTTCTGGCTAGATTACAAATTGATACCATTTGTGCTGCAGCAACATGGACAAGACCACATACCTTTTATCACTCATTACAAAGTCGATTTGGCCTCCTTTGGTTCCACGATTCTGAAGAATATTCTCCCTTGAGCCACCCAAGAAAGATGGTGCTAAGGACGCTGTCCCATCCTGGTAAGAATGAAGGTGGAATAGGACAACAAAACATAAAGAAGTTATGTACTTGTCATAATGTTCCACGTGTTTTGACTATATTTGCCTTCATTGTTACATCCCACCTTCCTTCCCCTGACTGTTTTTACTCCTGGAAGACCGAGTTGGTACAATTGGATATCATTGTTCTCTGGCCTTCTTCATTGCAGTCCGAATTGTTAAACTGCCTTTATCTTTATTGCTCTTATTATACACTTTCCTGTATAGTGGACACTGTTACAGTATCCCTTTTCTTCATTCCTTCTTACAATTATTAGAGACCATTTTAAATCAGTCATCAAGCTCAATCTGAGGTAAATCAGCTAGTTGGGGAGGAGTCGGAGCTTTTGGATGAAATACTCTGGTGTAAGGTGCCAAGGTCAAATCATACCCGATCTTACATCCCAACTGTTGAACCATATGAAAATAAGACCACACAGATCTGCAGTTTATGGTAAGTACATAACTTTTATTTTTACCTTATGAAGTGTTAGATGTTCATTTGTAAGGTGTTAAAGCGCAAACTAATTACTATAACCATTGATTAAATTCATACATAATGTTAATTAAATACCATTTCTCTTTCAAATTATTATACCATAAAATATAATACAAATATGTAGCCATCTGAACATGCCCTTTGAATTATTGTTTCCATACACATGTTGTTCAAGATTTCATGTGCACTGCATGTTCATTCCTTGATAAAATTAGGAGGATGTATGAAGGAATGGAGACTGGAGGCAAGAATTAGAGTGGGAAGGTTCCTCTCTGATGAATTACCTTTGAGCAGAGGAACCAGGCAAGGTTGTCCTCTTTCCACTTTATTTGCATCACATTTAAAGCTTTTGGCAAAGAAAATAAGGACATCAGAAATTCAGGGATAAAACTGGTATGGTAATCAAGAAAAATTGGTTTTGTTTATATTGTATATTATCACAAGATCTGTTTTAGTTGTGTTCATAACCTCAAAAGTGCAAAGTAGCAGTGCACTGAGTTGATGCTACCTACACTGAAGCTGATGATAAAGCCAACCTACTGGCTGATAATTTAGCTCTAATTTTACCCGTCTCTCCCCTTCATCTGTCCCTTTAGTAGTACTTGAAACTGGCTCCCCTTCAGCTGGCACATAAAACCTGTTCCTAAAAGTGCTATCAAAAACTAAAAATACTGCATCAATGAATTCTGACAGTATGCCTGGAAACATTTTAAATTGCATGAAACATGATTTAGCCCCCCCCCCCCCCCAACAACACTGTTCATCCTCTGTTCCTTACAGGTTTTGTACCAAGTGAATGGAAAACAGCTGCAGTCATTGCTCTGCATAAGGGAGGAACTTCCACAGACCCAGGCACTTACAGACATATAAGTGATCAGCATTATATGCAAAGCCGTGGAAAGACTTGTGGATCTAACCAATAAGGACATAGAGAACCTTCAACACTGGAGGTATGTCAGTTTGAATTTGTTAAGGTCAGGTCATGCTTACTACACCTGGTGGACTTTTAAGAAAGTTCACAAAAGCAATGGTGAGGGTAGAATGGTGCACATCGCATACCTCAACCTGGTCAAAGCTTTTGACACAACCCCAACTCAGTCATAGTAGAAAAGTGAAATAAACCGGGAATAATCTGTTGTGTCTCCTGATGATTGCTAAATGGTACAGAGATAGGATGCAGACAATCAAAATGGGAAATTTACCTAAAAAAGACCAGCCACTAGTGGAGTCCTCCAGGGTTCTGTCCTTGGACCTCTGCTGTCTGGCATCTACTTTACTGAAGTAAAAGTTAATACCAAATGGCTGTGGCTGACTAAGTTTGCAGATGACTGCAAGTTAGGAGCAGTCACCGAATACCCATATGGCTTAGCCATCCTGCAGGAAGGTTTGTCCCAAATAAATAACTGGTGCCAAAATCATGGACTGAAACTAAATGCCAAAAAATTCAGTATATTGTACCTTTGGGAAGTCATCTACCCTGGGGAACTACCACATTGACAATATGCCCCTAAGCTTTGACCCAGTTGTTTGGAATTTAGGAACTTATGTGGACAGTGACCTAACTTTTGACTAATGTGTCCATTGTTGTAAGAAAATCTTTCAATATTGCACAGCTTGTAAACAAAGGCATTGTATATAGCTTTAGGGATGTCACTGTTCCCCTTTATTCAATCCTCATTAGGCCAATCATAGAGTATAATGTCCCCTTTGGCACATATCTGTCCAGATATATGCAGCCATTGGAATGTCTACAGAGATACCTCAGTAAAAAAAAATACAGGACCTAAACAATGTATTCTACATGGATCAACTCAAAACCCTGTCACTATGCTCATCCTATAGACTGCTATGAGATAACCTGTGTATGCAGGCATCCACTGACCAAATGCTGATGGATTTGCTGCACATCAGGAATTCAAATGGCATCAGAAATACTCAGTATAAGAATCTAAACCTCTACCTCTTCTGCAGTATCAACAGAACTCCTTGGAGGCACAGGTTTATCTCACAAAGGATACCGCTTCTCTGGAACAGGCTCCCCATCATGTAAAACAAAGCCTATCACTATCCATATTCAAGTGCTACTAGGATGTATGGATGGGAAAAATAAGTTACCCTAGGACTACCCCCTACACTACTAATGGGTGGAAGCAGCTCCTAAATGCTACATCCCATGCATGGGTCCCCAAAACGTATCTATGGTAATGACCACAGTTACTTTCACTAAGGGTAATATATAATTATTGACCATGGGGTGGTTGAGACTATCCTAACACCAAACAGGATAGGTTCATTCAAGCACCAAAAGTGAAACTGGCTAAGTTAAAATGTGCAGCAAGGGCAGCTAGCTTAGTACCTGCCTATGAACCTAAAAATATGGTACCTTTTATTAAGCACTTTTGCTGGGAGAACACCGTCTGTTTTTTTTTTCTTCTTTTGGTAGGGATGAGGTCACTATGTGGAATAAACCCTCATTCATGCCTATGGTTGTCTCAGAGTTCATTTTGAATTAAACCATCAATCTCCCTGTTTTTTTATCCAGACCCAAAAAAATAAGGGAGAAAAGATTCTTCATACTTTAGATGTGCATATACAACTCTGGTATTATTTTGATAGGACCAAGTTCTTCAGGAAAGCTTAGCAGTGTTTTATTTACTGTTCTGGGACCAAGAAAGATCAACCACTGTCTAAGCAGAGTATTTCAAGATGGTTGTCCTCCACTGTTGTGTTTTGTTACTCCCACTGTGGCAGAACTATTTCAGGCAGGGTTAAGGCCCATTCCATCAGGCCCTTTGCTTCTTCTTCTTCTGTGGCATACTGGAAAGAGGTGTGGACTGTAGAAGCATTCTAGCAGCACCAATTTGGTCCTCCATCCATACATTTACAGAGCACTATAAACTGGATTTCTTTTCCAGGTCCACATCAGACCTTCTAAGGATCATTCCCCAGGAGCTCCTGAACCCTTATCCTTTCTTCTCCAAGGTAGGGTAAACTTTGACAGTCAACCCCTGGGCTACTGTACCAGTAAGAACGATGAACATTGTACAGTTGAGCAAGTTGCAATTACCTATAACAGTAGATGTTTGAATTATTCACTGCTTCAACAACCATACCTACCCGCCATCCACCGTACTTTACATAGAGTGGGTTATTTTTGCTGCTGCTGCTTTTCCTATTGGTAGTAGTGTTTCTGTTGTGATTTGTTTGATTCGGAGTGAATTTCCCTTTTTACACTTAGGGGCAAGGAAGTCCTGAAGAGCATTTTCTGAAGATCTTCTTTCATAGTCCTTCCAAAAGAGATTAGCCTGTAGGCAGCTAGAATGACTGGGGGTGAGGGGGGGGTAGAGCTTTGGGAAGCTGTATGGTTGCTATATTCTTGGCAGGATACAACCCATAGGCTACTAGATCTGTGAAGAATTTGAGCATCTACTGTTATGGGAAAGAGCAACCTACGCAACCATACTTTCTGTTTCAGAAGTAGATTGTGAATTTCAGCCTAATTTATTGTGTATTGACCAGGTTCCTAATTGTGCATACTACTGTACTTTTAGAAGAAATCAATATTATTCTATTGTAAGTGGTTGTCTGAGTGGTGGAAGTTCAGACTGTAGGGGTGACAGAAAAGATGTCCTTCAAGAATGCAACTGCAGTCATAACATATGGGTTGTCCTGCCTCAGGCAGCCCTCGGTCGGCCGGATTCCAAAGTCTGGGTCCGACGTCGGCTGATGTCGCATTTCTCTCCGACGTCAGAGCGGCTGGAGTACATAAGCATCAGCCGACGCCATTTTCTTCAGTCTTTCTTGCCGCGCGGTGCCCGAAGCAGAAGCAGTTCGCAAGTGCCGGTCGGTCAGCTCCTGTATTCTTCGAATCCGAAGTCATCAAAAAAGCTAAGTACCCCGTTGGGGACCTTTCTTGCCTCAGCCGATGTCAGAAATTACTGAAAAAGTTAACAATTGTCTGTCTTGTGGTAAACAAATACCTCATAAGGATTTCCACTCTTACTGTCTTCCTTGCCTTGGCCCAGACCACGACGTCTCGGCCTGTGTCGCCTGTGCTCGCTTCAATAAGCGCACTCTTAGGCGCCGGGCGGAGTTCGCTGAAGACTTTTTCGGCGATAAATTTGCTTATACAATGCCATCGGAACTTCCGACATCGCAGACTCCTAAGAAACGAAAAGACCGGGACCGACATCCTCGGCCCGCGTCTTCCATCGACTCCACGCCAAAACCTACCGCGAGTGCTCCGGTTCCCCCTGAGACGGTTATTTCACCGCTCCGAACCGAAGACACCGCTTTACCGACACCTCCGATACCGGAGGCCACACCGACGCCAGTTATAGATTTTCCTCCGGATACTGAAACCGAGGAAATGCCCGAGACCATTGCTGTAGATAAGGTCACTCCTGCACGTGGAGCTGCTAGGCCTCCTATGGCCATGTCTATTAAGGCCTACACACGTGCTAAGGCAGCCAGCAAGACCAAGCACCTTACTGTTAAGGCCTTACCTCAGCCTACTCCTGAAACACAAATCATGACTATGGCCGCAGACTTAATTTCCATGATTAGAGGTTCACAGGCCCATCCTGAGAGAGGATCCCAGCCTCCTCCTGATAAGAGGCCCCGGGTTGAACCCTCTGACCCTATCCCTTCAGATGAAGATTCTGAGGACTCCGTTCACTTCGATGGCCAGGAAGAGCCCTTCCAGACCTATGAGGACTCGGATGCAGAGGATTCCATCCCCTCGGCCTCCCCTCCTGAGGATATTTTTTTGGGGGAAGTTCTGCATACCATGAGAGAACATTTTAAGTGGCAAGGCCAGGAATATTCTGATTCCAGAAAGCGCCTTCGAACCTTCCTTAAAAAGCCCCAACACAGGCCCCTGGCTATACCTCCTGTGCTTGATGTTTTGGATGACCTATACTCTGACTCCAGTGTTACCCCGGATACTCTTCCTCCTGCCCCAGCCAAGCCAGACAGATATTATAGTGTCCCAGAAACACATTCTCATTTCTTTAGGGCCCATGCTGTTGAAGTCCATCGAGGAAAAAGCAAAATCAGTTCAGACGGTCAAAGATTTCCTCCAGGTTCAGCCACCCAGATTCAGCAGGAATTGGCCTTCTAAAAACTGGTCCTTTCCTAATCCTGAAAGATTTCAAAGGGGTAAAAACAGGCGTGGCAGAGGAAGAGGACAATACAGAGGTTCTTACAGGGGATGACAGTGGCAACCAGCAAACCAAAGAAGTGACACAGGGGTCTCCCCTGCCCCACAGGGACAATCTCAATGACTTTCCTCTACTTCCGCTGACCAAGGAGCAAATAGAAGCTCCCTTGGGTGGAAAATTATCTCTGTTTTCAGACAATTGGCACAGATTGACAAAGGACAAATGGATTTTGGACATTATAGACCAAGGTTACAGGTTCCACTTTCATACCTTACCAAGAAAACAAGGCATGCCAAACCTACCACAAAACCAGAGGGCAGAGGCTATCAAGCAAATTTCTCTGCTTGCTCAGATCAAAGCAATAGAAAGAGTTCCACAACAAGAACAAGGCCAGGGGTTTTACTCAAGACTGTTCCTTGTTCCAAGAAAAGAAACTCAATGGAGACCAATACTGGATTTGTCCGCATTAAACACTTTTCTCATAGTACCAAAGTTCAAAATGCTGACTCTACAGCAACTCCTTCCCATGCTGGGCAAGGGGTCTTGGCTGATTACTCTGGACCTCAAGGAGGCATACCTGCATGTCCCTATCAGACACAGCTGCAGAAGATACCTCAGATTTCTTGCAGGGCCAGAGCATTATCAATTCTCAGCATTGCCATTTGGCTTATCTACTGCGCCCAGAGTATTTACAAAATGCCTGGCTTCAGTAATTGCTCATTGCAGGCTCCAGAGGTTCCAAATTTACCCATACCTGGACGACTGCCTCATACAAGCGGACGACAAATTGATTTTGACAAAAAACTTGAACTATGTCATACGATTGCTACAGGCTCTGGGATACACAGTCAACTTCCAAAAGTCAAGACTTCAGCCATCCCAGCAAATAACCTTCTTAGGAGCCAATCTAGACACAGCCTGTCAAATGGCTTACCTGACAGAAGACAAGCAAGAGAAGTTAACTCATTATTTCAAAGGTTTGGCAAAACTCACCCAGATGACTGCAAGGGGATTCCTACAGGCCCTGGGTTACATGGCATCCTGCATTCTCCTGGTTCCATTAGCAAGACTACACATGAGAAAGCTTCAGTGGTATCTAAAAAGCCTATGGTCTCAGCACAGCAACAACCTAGAGACAATCATACCGCTCATTCCATGCCTACAAAAGGAATTCCTATGGTGGGCCTCGGTAAGCCAGGCAAACACAGGTATGTCATTCAGAAAACCTCAGATAACACAGACCATGACCTCAGATGCCTCAGACCTTGGATGGGGGGCGCACATGGAGGGCAGATGTATACAAGGACAATGGTCTCCAAAGAAAACACATCTGCATATAAACCAAAAGGAAATGCTGGCAGTAATGCATGCCATCAAGGCCTTTCGACAACAACTTCAGCAAGGCCATCTACTGATACGGACAGACAACACCACTGTGATGTGGTACATAAACAAGCAAGGGGGCACCCATTCCTACCCCCTTTGCAAACTGACAATGAATCTTTGGGAAAAATCACTGAGCCTAAACATACAGTTGCAATCCCAGTTTGTTCCAGGCAAAGACAATGTGCTGGCGGACAGCCTAAGCAGGAATTTCATAGATCCACACGAGTGGAGGTTACATCCGAAAATCTTCACACAACTCACCTCGACATGGGGCAGGCCAGAAGTAGACCTATTTGCCTCCCACCTCAACCATCATCTACAAAAATTCTGTTCAAGGACATAAGCTTGGAAAATAGATGCTCTTTCATTCAACTGGAACTTTCTAAAAATCTATGCATTCCCACCTCTGCCACTGATGACCACAGTATTACTAAAGATCAAAGCAGAGAGGCCCAAGGGGATCCTAATAGCTCCAGACTGGCCAAGACAACACTGGTACCCACTACTATGGAGCATATGTCACAACAAAAAGTGGGCCCTTCCACAATGGCCCCTACTTTTGACTCAACACAACTTCAAAACAGTGCATCCAAACCTTCAGACACTGCAGCTAACAGCCTGGGAGATCCCATGAATAACCTCAATCTATCTCTCTCCAAGGAAGTTCAGCGGATATTAACAGAAGCTCGAAGACCATCCACCAGAAAGGTTTACTTAGCAAAATGGAAGAGATTCAGCATTTGGAATACCAGCAAGAGACATGATGCATCATTATTGAATATCCCACTCATCCTGGAATACTTGGCAGATATGCTACAGAATGAACTCTCATATTCTTCCATAAAGATACATGCTTCAGCTATCTCAGCTAGATATAACACTGATCCGCCTGTGTTTTCACATCCTTTGTTAAGGCAATTCCTCAGGGGAATCAAGAACATTAAGCCACCAAGAAAGGCTCCAGTGCCAGCTTCGGACCTCAACTTTGTCCTAGAAAAACTGACTCTACCTCCCTTTGAGCCAGCAGCTTCAGTGGACTTACAATTTTTATCATGGAAGACAGCTTTCCTGTTGGCAATTACCTCAGCAAGAAGGGTTTCGATACTACAGGCCCTAATGGCAACACCACCGCTCATAATCTTTCACAGAGACAGGGTCTCCTTAAGAACCAACCCTACTTTTATGCCAAAGGTGGTATCTAGGGTTTCTTTAAATCAGGCTATTCACCTGCCTACTTTCTTCCCCAATCCTGAGAGCAAAGGGGAAAGACTGTTGCATACCTTGGACATTCACAGACAACTTCGCTACTACCTGGACAGAACCAAGACCAGTAGGAAGTCTGATCAGCTTTTGTAGCTTACGCCCTGGAGTACAAGGAAAAGCAATTTCCAAACAGACTATTTCAAAATGGATTGGATATTGCATCAGATTTTGTTATTCCTTCCATGGGAAGAATGTTCCAGCCAATGTCAGACCACACTCCACCAGAGCTACAGCCACCTCTACAGCATTCTTAAGAGGGGTGCCTACAAAAGACATTCTAGAAGCTGCTACATGGAGCTCCATGCATACATTCTCCAAACACTACAATCTCCCTTTATATTCCAGATCCAGAGCAGGCTTTGCTTCGGCAGTCCTGCAGGGTTTGATTGCTACACCATCTCTTTCCTAGAGCATTCCTCCTCCCCCAGCTAAGCTATGGTATTCAACCCATATGTTATGACTGCAGTTGCATTCTTGAAGGACATAGTACAGTTTTGTACCTACCATAAATATAGATGCCCAATAGATATGCAACTGCAGTCGGATTTTCCCTCCCTCCATACCCCTCTATGCCTTGGGTCCACTCCTATCCCTGTTTCTCTTAGCTGGGGATATATGTTATGGTGTATCTGTTTATTGCTTACTTATTTGTCTGGAATCCTGTTTTTGTCTTCCAATTTGATTACAGCCTTCCTTGGAGGGCACCTGGCATCTGGGGCAAGAAACACTGAAGAAAATGGCGTCGGCTGATGCTTATGTACTCCAGCCGCTCTGACGTCGGAGAGAAATGCGACATCAGCCGACGTTGGACCCAGACTTTGGAATCCGGCCGACCGAGGGCTGCCTGAGGCAGGACAAACCCATATGTTATGACTGCAGTTGCATATCTATCGGACATCTACATTTATGGTAGGTACAAAACTGTACTTTATCTGATTTGGCTGCCATACTGACAGTGTCTGAATCGGTGAATTCTGGAAACACCAGAAAACCCCAAAGCATAACCTCATGACATCAAACTGGATGAGTCAAAGTGTTTGAAAAACAAACTTGCTGAAACTGTGTACCATTACTTTCAAAACATTCATTGCATGGGGATTCTTCACATACCATATCCCCTTCATTAACTCTATGGTTCTGCAACTTCGTGGAAAAGTGAAACACCATGTAAAGGAGAAAAAGCATATCACATAGCTGAGATCTTGCAGTAGATGCAATATTTGCAAAATCATTGTGGGACTAGAACATTTTTTGGAGTTGGGATTAGGGAAGTTGTGTTCCTATAGTTACGTAATCACTTAAAGAGTTCTTACTTGTGACCAAGTTAACTCACATTGATAGGCATTGAATAGTGAGCATTGTGTAATATGTATGTAGATTGTCAGTATAAACGCTGATAAATTCTGACAGAAAATTAAGATAGCTGAGAATTACATTTGTTTTGTCTTTTGAAGTTTTTGTGATTGTATGGTCGAACAGTAAAAGTTGCAGTCATTAAATAATGTCACACATTAAAGTTGTAAATGGCTTATTCTGAAAATATATATTAATGTAACTAATCTATTCTATAAATTTACTCTCTGAAAAATGCCACTATTTTACAAGTATCTCTGATCTGGAGCCTTGGTCCCAGAATGCATTTTGACTCTATCTATGATTCTTGTGGTAAGTGTGAGAGATGCACAGATGTGTGGCAAGGCAAAATTCATGTGTGCTGCTTATGCCAAAGTGTCCTGTGAGCTGTAATTCATAGCCTGAGAGCTAATGATGGACTGTTTTTGTTGAATAGCCATACACTTAATTAGGAATGTTCTGTAGTGATTCCTTCCATCATGGGTTTAACCAGACATTCTCCGTGTAAACCATGGTGTGCAGATTTGTTTTTGAGGAGGCCTAATTTTGCCCAGCATAGAAAAACTAAGTATCAAACTTTCAAACACACAAATGAATTTTTAGATGCCATGCTTCCTTCTCAAGTTGTACAGCCAGAGGTCTACCAGTGTTTAATGAAGTACATCTTAACTTTTAGAAAATCATGATGCTGACCTATTTGTAACTGTTTTGTAGAGTAGTATATTATTTAAATGTAAGCCACCTACCAGGCACCTGTGAAGAGTGCTTTATGCATGTAGAGATTTTCTTATGCAGGGACCCAGACACTGTACTCCCTGGTAACTGCATTGTGGTGTCATGCCTTTACGTTATATCTACAGTGGGTTGTGAGCTTGCTGTATTGTTAACAAAAGAATACATTTATCATTCAGGAGAACATTTGGTTACTTGGAGTGCCTAGTAATGCACGTTGTAGGGGAGTGTACAGTGAGCACACAGAATTTATGTTAACAAATGTATTGGAATGTGTTAACGTACAAAAAGTGTGAGAAAGCACCGTTCTCCGTCATACTGTTTCTTGTTGTGAACATATAGGACTGAGGGTTGTATATGGAATGGAGTTGGAGTGCATTTAACTGAGTGTGAAATCTTTATCTTGTATCTTGTATGTACTTAGTTTCATAGTTTCATAGTTTAGTACTAGGCTATCTGCCCTAAGGCATTTGTAAGCCTAGCCATAGTGATGTGGCTTTCGCCACCCGATGAAATGATACAAAAAATGCATAGAATAGATTTAGAATACTGTGCCTCTGACTAGTAGTGACACAGTGAAGGTGGTCCCCTTATATAATAGAATTAGTTTACTGTGCCCCTATCTAGTAGTGACACAGATGTGACCCCTGGGGTAAACTTACGATCTCCCATCCACTCATCAAGATTTCTCTTGAAGAGAGTCAGTGAGGGGCTCTGCCTAACATGAACTGGGATCTTGTTCCAGAGCATTGGAAGCCTCTGGGTTATGAATCTATCCCTCCAGCATGTCCTATTCATACTTGTGCCGAGGTTTAAGTCTTTAGCTCTCGTGGTTCTGATGGATTTGATTTTTTGAGGTGGAGCATGTCCAGCAGTTCCTGATTGGACATGGCCTTGTACGTTAGGCAGAGATCACCTCTGAGCAGGCGGTATGCTACTGAATAGAGCTGGAATTTCTTTAGTCTAGCAAAATAAGACCTATATGTTGGAGACCCTTGATCCTTTTGGTGAGGTACTTTTGTGGTCTCTCCAGCTGTTGCAAATGCCGGGTGAGGTACATACCAAATGGGGCATTGTACTCAATCATGGGTCTGATGAGGGAGGAGTATAGGGGTACAATGATATCCTTGGATCTGGATGTGAATCCCTTCATAATAAGGTGTGCAAGGTAGAATGTTTTTCTAACCACTTTGGCAACGTGGGTGTCAAATGAGTGGTCGCTGTCGACTTGGGTCCCTAGGTCTCTGATTACTTTTTCTGTACTCAGTGGGTTGCTGTCTATGTGATAATTTGTGGGTACTTTGTTTTTCCCAAAGGGGATGACTATACATTTTTTGGCATTTAGTTTAAGGCCATGACTCCGGCACCAGTTGTCCGTTTCTGTGAGGCCTTTTTGTAGGATGTATGTGTCCGCTGGTGTATCGACTATGGCGCCTAGTTTGCAGTCATCTGCAAACTTTGTCAGCCACAACCCTCCCAAGTTTGCTTTAACATCTGAGAAATAAATGCCGAACAAGAGGGGGTCCCAAGACAGATCCCTGTGGGACACCACTTGTGACTGGCTTTGAGTCTGACATTGCTCCAGCGATTTTAACTTTATGGGTTCTGTCCTTTAGCCAGTTTGCAACCCATCTAGTGACATAAGGGTTTACGTTTAAGCTGTTGAGCTTATCTATGATGCCTGAGTGGGGTATTGTGTCGAAGGCCTTAGCCAAGTCCAGGTCGGCTGTATGGACTGCTTTGCCCTCATCAATGGCTCTAGTGACTGTTTTGAAAAAGTCAACAAGGTTCAAAAGGCAGGATCTGCCCTTTACAAAGCCGAACTGGGTGAGGTCAAGTGTCTGTAGGTCCCCAATGTCTCTGTTTATGAGTTCCATAATGATTCTTTCCATAGCTTTGCAGACCAGGCTGGTTAAGCTTATGGGGCGGTAGTTCCCAGGGTCTGTAGAGGTACCCCCTTTGTGGAGTGGGACCACTGTTGCTGTACGCCAGTGTTCAGGTACATAACCTGTAGTAAGGCTAAGGTTAAATAGCATTTTTATGTGCGGGTTTAGCTCCTCTTGGAGTTCACGTAGCACGCAACCTGGGATACCGTCAGGTCCCATTGATGCTGTGTTTTTAGCTTTGTTGAGGGCGGCTCTCACTTGGACATCTGAGATGACAGGGAGATTACTTTCAGCTGGGATAAGTATTTCTTCTTTTGGGGGTGAGGGAGGGGAGAAATTTGCACTGAACCTGTCAGCCAGAATGTTGGCAATATCTGTGGGTTCAGTGTATTTTTTGTTGTTGTGAACTAACTCTGAGCATATCTGAGGGTTTCCGCCCAGGTTTCTAACATAGCTGTAGAAGGCTTTGTGGTTATCTTTAGTGTCCTTAGCGATTTTTCTCTCAAAATTGGCCTTGGATGTTTTTATGAGAGAACGTAGTTTTCTGCTAGTGTTGATCAGAGATGTCTCCCCTTTATGGGATTTTGCTCTGTCGTGCAGTAGCTTCCTTCTTTTGTTATACAATTTGTTAATGGCTGAGGTCCACCAGACAGGATGCTTGCCTTTGGTGGAGAGGAACTTGGATTTATTTGGGATTGCATGATCCATGCATTCTTGGAGATGTCCATAGAAAGCATTTGTGAAGGATTCGGCATTGTGGGATGTGGTATCCACTGGCCCAGTGGGCTTAAAGGATACCATCTCAGTCTTAAGAAGAGTGAAGTCTGCTTTTGAGAAGTTTTTCACTGTGGTCTTTTGTGCTGGGGGTGGAGGTGGGATATGTATATCCATGGTGATTAGTTTGTGGTCAGATCTCACTAGTGAGGGGTATACCTCCGGTGTGGAGCATTTTGTCCCCATTTTTGTGATGATCAGGTCTAGTGTATTATCTCCCCTAGTGGGAGAGGTGACTAGTTGTTCCAGTGCATTTGAATTTATGAATTCCAGGAACCTTTGGGCTAGGGTGTTAGGGCTAGAATAATGTACCCAATCTATGTTTCACTATCTTGTGTAGAGCACTTTGGTTACTCAGCAATTTGAAAATGTCATTGCATTACTAAAGCATGTATGAATTGGTGCTGAATTTGCTATCTTTTTGTAAAACTATTAACCATTCAGAATGTGATGAAGCTATGAGTATTCTTCAATAAAGTATTACTGAGTTTCTCGCTGTATTTAATAGTATGGCTTGCATGTAGCAGATGCCTTAACTTTTTATATGTGATATTTTACTGTAATTTAATTTGCAGACCTATAATGCCTTGTTCTGTGAAACAAGTGCCAAAGAAGGATCAAATGTAGTAGAGGCTGTTCTTCATCTTGCTAGGTAAGTTTCACATTAAAGTTTGAGAGTATATTACGTCATTTTATTTGTAAAGGCATTTGATGTACTATCTTAAATTGGAATAAAATGAAGGGTGATGTATATAACCAAATTTGCAAAGCAAACCTGGAATTCTACAAAACTGAGTGATGTTGACTTTGTATTTCTGGTTTGTTCATAGGTGTGTAGTAGTGATCACAGGGATCTTTTTAAGCCTAGGAATGCATCCCAAGTCTCTGACAATATCTGGCACCCTTGATAGGTGTAAGCAGGGACTTGGGTGATGAAACATTTAAAAGCAGGGGCCTGGGAAGTGAACCATTTACAGGCTGCCTGTGTCCATTAGAGACATAGGTGCTAAACCAGGGATGAATTTCCTGTTCTCCATCCAGTTGTCCACGTTGCACGCTCTGCATGAAAGGGAAGCCTTTTCCATTGAAGGGGTAGTGTCTGGGATACATACATGTCTCTCCAGCAGGTCCTGTTTATATCACAGGCAAGGTTTTAGTCTTTAGAATGAGTAATTCTGGTACTGTTTGTTTTGTGGATATGCAGGAGGTCCATCAGGATGGGGTCCAACAATGCCTTGTATGCCAAGCATAGATCTACCCTCAACAGCCTGTAGAAGACAGAATACAGGGATAGGGCTTTGAGGTGGTCTGCATAGGACATGTTACTTGCACCTTATATTGTTTTAGCGAGGAGTCTCTGAGGACATTCTAATTGTTGGATGTGCCTGGGTAGGTACATGCCAAAGGAGGCATTGTGCTCATTGATAGGTCTGATGAATGCTGAACAGAGTGGAACAACAACCTACTTAGGCCTAGATGCCATAATTTTGTTTATATGTTGCACAACATAGAATGATTTCCTCACTACTGTAGACACATGGTAGTCAAAGGTTTAATAATGTCTTTGTGTCCCCAAGTCCCTGACTACTGGATTGACTCGAGGGGTGTGTTGTCAGTATGACCATTATCAGAGGTGGATGATTTCCTGAAGGATACTGTTATGCATTTCTTGGCATTTAGTTTTAGTCCATAGATCTGACATACACTGTCTGTTTCAGCCCTTCCTGGACAACATTAGTGTCTGTGGGGGATTCTATGACTGCTCCTAATTTGAAATCATCTGCATATTTAGTCAGCCAGAGGCCCTTGACATTGGTCTTGACTTCAGAGAAGTAAATGCCAAAAAGGAGTGGTCCCTGGATCGATCATTGAGGGACTCTGCTTATGACTAGCCTCTGTAGAGGTAGACACCGCAGTTCTAACTTCCTGAGCTCTGCCTGTGAGCCAGCTCACTGTCCACCAGGTGATATAAGGGTTTATACGTAACCTATTGATTTTGTTAACAGTGTCCAAGTGAGGTATTGTGTCAAATATCTTGGCCAAGTCAAGGTAGGCAGTGTGAACTGTTTTTCCCTTCTTCCATTGTTTTTGTGACCTTCTCAAAGAAGTCCACCAAGTGAGTAGGCATGACCTGCCCTTGACAAAACCAAAATTGGGTTGGGTCTAGTGTTTGGAGGTTTCCTGTGCCATTATTGGCCATTTCCATGGTAATTCTCTACATGGCTTTGCATATGAGACTAGTGATACTTATGGGTCTGTAGTTTCCAGAGTTTGTTGATGGCACACCTTTGTACAGAGGGACGACTGTTGCTGTTTTCCATTTGTGAGGCATGAAGCCTGTTTAGAATTGCTATTTAACTGTAGCCTTCAGAGGGACAGATAGGTCATGTTTCACACTATTGAGAAGGCATCCTGGGATATTGTCTGGGCCTATTGATGTATTTTTCGACTTCGCGAGAGTGTTGAGAACCTATTCACTAGTGATAATAGGGGGAATTATATTTGATAGTATTTACTGAGGGGAAGTTGAGGTGGAGAAAAGGGTAAAGTTAGAGCTGAGTTTGTCTGCCAGTAGGTTTGCTGTATCTTCTAGCTCATTATAGGTGGCTCCATTTGCAATGTGCCCTGAACGCTATTGTGTATTGCGTTTGAGGTTACAGACATAGCTAAAGAATGCCTTGTGGTTACTACTCATTAGCAGTTTTATTGTATATTATCATCAGGATCCTTTCAGTACTGGATTCTAATTGGGTGTTGTAATTCAGAAATCATTGTTAATGTATTTGTTAAATTGGTTACATCATGTAGCATAGCAGAATAATATCGATGGGACTACTAGGTTTCAGACATTTAAATAAAAAAAAAAAAAAAAAAAATCACATATTTTCTTTTCATGTCACTATGGATTATTTAGACAAAGTTGTAGGAAGACTTGGGGTCAGTGCAGCTCTAGCCTAGCACCTAAACTTGCAGGACACACACTGGCCAGAGGCGTTCTAACATAGCTTAAAGCAGATCATCAGCATCAAGCAAGTAACATATTTGAAATATTAAACAGAACGTGTGGCACAGTGCGAGACCAAACCAGTAACCAAAAACACACTGCGAGAGGAAAAACTGAAGCATCGGACAGCCGATAACAATACACAACTGAATTTTATTGCACAAATGATCCAAGTTTCTTTATTAAACACTTTTTGAATTACCCCTGCATCTCCTCTAAAGTCTGTAATAAAGGCCTGACTATATACTTTTTCTTTTTTAACTGAAGATCCTATCGCACCCAACTCCCTAATTTCTTCATTATTGGAAAATCTTTTATTCAAAATAGGTGCAAATCTAGTTTTTCTCCCTATAATAACCTCCTCTTTAATGTTATTACAAAATTCCAAGGGATAGCCCCTATCCAAAAACATTTTGATCAAGAACTCACTTTCATCAGTAAAATCCTGATCATTTGATGTCATTCTAGAAATTCTGACCAACTGCCCTTTCACTATACTTTTCTTTTGGTGGAGGGGAGTGCCCACTTTTAAAATGTAAACATGAGTTAGGAAATGTTTTCTTTCTAAAAACCTTTGACCTAAAATCATTCTCATATTTGATTAATGTTACATCCAGGTAATTTATTTCGTGAAAGCCAATTTCATGAGTAAATTTTTAAAAAGTAGTTGAATGATTAATGTATTGTAAAAATTCTTCCAATTTGTCTTTACTATCATGCCAAAATATGATTATGTCGCCCAAAAAACGCTTATATAAACTCCAACTCTCCTTGTATATACTATTATAAATAAATTTCTTTTCCCAAGTGCTCAAAACCATATTGGCATAGATTGGGGTGCACATCGCCCCCATAGCAACACCACTGAGTTGATGAAAATATTCCCCCTGAAAAAATAAATAATTGTGTCTTAAAACTAATTCCATTAAATAGACACAAACATATATTTCATCATCATTCAACTCACCAAAATATCTAATTGCCTCCTCAAATCATTCTATTCCTGTGTCATGTGGTATAGATCCAAACAAATCTACTACATCTATAGTAACAAAAATCACCTCACCTTCCTGTGTATTCTCATTAACTTTTTCTAAAAAAATCCCAAGAATCTTTTAAATAAGATGTTCCTTTTAACATTAATTTTTTCAGTTTTACATCTATATATCTAGCTAAGGGGGAAATAACTGAACCTGCCGCTGCTACAATAGGCCTTAAAGAGGGGGGGTCAGTAAGATTCTTGTGTACTTTCGGAATTTCAAAAATAGATGGAATTTTCGGTTTATTGTTGTGTAAAAACTCAAATGTATCTTGTTCAATAAATCCTTCTAAGAATAAATCATATAATGCTGTGTGTATTCTCTTATAACCAATATTGATTTCATTTTTTGAAACGTCAAGTAATATATTGAACATTTTACCCTCATACATGATGGAATTCATAAGCACTATACCGCCCCCCTTATCTGGCTTCATTACTCTCAAATTAATATTCCCCCTTAGCTGATGAAGTAATTCTAATTCCCCTGGTGTGAGGTTTGGTGTAAATCTATTCTTCTTTATTGCCTGTCTCAGTTCATTTTCTACAATATTTTCAAAATTTCTTAATTGTGTATGTATAGGGGGATTCCAAACACTTCTTTTTCTTAACTCTTTGGAATTATCTACTTCTTCTAATGTACCACCGCAAATCAACTCTAAATTGATCTTTCTTAAGAACATCTTCAAATCTATCACCACTCTACTGATGTCACATTTGGTTCTTGGGACAAAATTAAGACCCTTAGAAAATAACTTAAAATAAATATCATTAATATCTAATTCTGTATAATTAAATGTATTAACATTTTCAAATTCAGTACAAGTGCAAATGACACAATTTCTAGTATCAAAATCATTATACATTATTTTCATTTACATTTTCGTTTCCATTTTCATTTTGTTCCTCTATCTCCTCCCCCTCCCACCCCTCCATCCATTCCTTTGAAAGTTCCCTTCTCAATGATTCCTTATTCTTTCCGACCTTCGTAGGGGTGTATAATCTAAAGGGTCAAAGTTATCTTGTTGTACTTCACCATGCCCTTCATCACAAAAGTTCCTACTTCCATATCTACTCCTATTATTTTTTGAATACATTTCATTCATGTAATTAAACATAGTCCTGGGCTTGGGGTATTGTGTATGCTGTTCATATTCAAATGTGTCTCTTAGTATTTTTCTTTTTTTCTTTTCCAAAATTCTAACATATTTTTTATCTATGGCACTTCTTAACTCTAAATATTTCTTTCTTTCTTTTTCAACAGTAAATAAGAGATCATTAGTGATTTTTTCATTTACAACATCAATTTGCTTAATCAGATATTCAATTTCGTCTTCGTTATTTTTAATAATAGCTCTAATGAGCTCAAACCCCCAACTATCAAACATTTTCAGTAACATCTCATGAAACTTTGTACCTTCGTTCACATTATTAGGAAATTTGTGCACTCGTAAACCTTTCGGTACTATTTTAGCTTGAAGACATTCCTTTAAATAGGTGTTGTCTATATTTAAAATTTTAAATTTAAATAACAAATCATTAAGCTTATGTAAATTGTCAGCATATGTACAAACATATTCTTCTTTGTTTTTCATGAAGCTCAACTTTTTGTTTGAGCCAGTCATTTAAAGATAAAACATTATGCAAACAGTCACCTTGTTGTTCTGGCGGCTTGTTGTTACTCCCCTGAACACCAATATGTTCCCTTGAATTCGTTTCACGTTCATTGTTAATAAAAATGTTAGGAAAATTGCCAGCCCCTCCAGGTCCAGTGTTGGTCACATCTGAAGGGCTGGAATTAAAACGGAAACATTGACCTTGTGATCCTTCACCGCTATTTTCTCTGTTCAGACCAAAGGCATTTTGGTTGCTAGGAAGAGAAACATTGATGTTCTGACATATAAGCGAATCACAGAAAGGAGTCAGCAAGGCAACCAACTGACTCAGCTGTCCAATGAGTGCAGGTAGTTCATTTCCCTTAGATGTCGGTGTGTCCATTCGGACCGGGGAAAAGCTCTCCTCTCCCTCCATACAAAACTAGTAAACAGAATGTGAGGCACAGTGCGAGACCAAACCAATAACCAAAAACACATTGCGAGAGGAAAAACTGAAGCACCGGACAGCCAATAACAATACACAACTGAATTTTATTGCACAAATGATCCAAGTATATTTGAAATATTCCTCTTTGTTATTTCAACACCCCTCCCCCACCTCACAAAAACACCCTTCCCCTATCCTGTCATTAAGGTTGTACTACATCCATCAAACTATAGTGCCTGCGCACAGTTGAGAAAAGTGCATTAGAAAACATGGTGCAGACTGTACTGGGATTTGGACTGATTATTCACAGTGAGTTATATTGTTGTACTTTGGGTTCTGCAACTAGAATTTGGGATAGGAAGAGCGTGGGTGTGATGCAGTAGTGGAATCAGCTGGGACACTCTTGTGCTAAATGAAAGAAATGTGTCAGTCTCTTTATCTTGGTGACTTACTGTGGAGATTTGAACATAGATAATAGCTCTTTAGGTTCAACAGAGGAGCTTCCATGTGTTTCTCTGATCTTAAACTGTCTGCAGTTGAACTGTCTAAAGAATGCATTACCACTCTGCACCCTCTCCCACACTCAAATTTAAGTGTACTAACTGCATGGTTGAATGGAGTATGATCTGGGGGCTACCGACGCACTTTCATGTGCAGTGGTGGCGTTATTGCCTCATAGCAAGAGGTTCCCTGGTTCAATTCTCAGCTGGAGTGTCTTCTGTGCGGAGTCTGCATGTCCTCCCTGCGTTCGTGTGGGTTTCCTCCTGGTGCTCTGGTTTCCTCCCACATCGCAAAGACATGCATCTGGAGCATTTTCCCCAGGCCTCCGCTGAATATTGGCTTCATTCCAAGTCAGACTTTCTCGGTAAACAAATGTTAAATAAATAAACTTCACTAAGACCTGCATCCTTATGACACAAGATGTTCTTCGTCTCACATTGCTGCAGTCATAACCTGTGGGTAGTCCGCTGTCCTCGGTCGGCCCGAATACCAAAGAGCTAGGCTGGCGTCGGTCATTGTCGCCTAGAGCTGATGTCAGTACGTAGTAGTACTTAAGCGCATGACCGACGCCATATCCTTAGTCTTTCTTGCCGCGTGGTCCGAAGCAGAAGCAGCGTTTGCAAGTGCCAGTCGGCGTTCTGAAATTTTCATTTATCGAGTTTCAGACCAAAGACCAAGTTGGGCTAAGTACCCCGTTGGGGAAATTTTTATCTTTTCTTGCCTCAGTTATCCGGATGTCAGAAAAAGTCAATAATTGTATTTCTTGTGGGAAACAGATATTTCATAGGGATTATCATTCTTTCTGTATCCCTTGTTTGGGGCCTGAGCACGACGTGGTCGGGTGTCGCTTTTGTGCTAGATTTAATAAGCGCACCATTAAACGAAGATTAGACTGTGCCAGGCTTGTTTTTGGTAAACGGTGTAACTATAACATGCCGTCGGATCCTCCGACGCCTGCTACCGCTAAAAAGCGTAAGGATAAATCTTTAAGGTCTAAACCGGATGAGTCGTCCATTGCGGACGCCGGTTCTACGGAGCCTCCGGTTGAATCTGTGGATCCTGCCGAGGGTTCGACTGAATCCCAGGGGGAACCTTTACTTTTACAGGAGTTGACCTCTCAGGAGTTAGGCCAGGCTGAGGGTGCTTCTCAGGTGTCTGTAGTTCCAGCTTTACAAAAGGTTATTAGGCCTTCTACTTCAGTGGCTAAAGGCCATCTTGTTGGCCCTGGTCATAGTTCTAGCTCTCCAGCCCCTGTTCCTAAAAAGCATATGTTGAAAATGGCAGAGGACTTGATTACTTTGATCAGGGGTTCCATGCCCCCCCAGAGAAGAGGCCTAGGGTGGAGGCAGATTTAGAGTATGGATCATTCCTCTGACTACTCTGAATCCTCAGCTGAAGAAATTCAGGATTTCCCTTCCTATTCAGATTCGGATGCAGAGGACTCCTGTCCGTCTGCTTCTCCTCCAGAGGATTTTTCTTTTTCTGAGACTTTACATTCCATGAGGGAACATTTCAAGTGGGAAGGTCAAGATTTTTCAGATTCTCGGAAAAGGCTTAGGGAATTTTTGTTTCTGCCACAACATAGGCCTTTGGCTATTCCTCCTGTCTTAGATGTTGTCCAGGATGTCTTTTCTGAATCTTCCCTTAATCCTGATTCTTTGCCTCCGGCCCCTGTTAAGCCAGACAGGTATTACAGAGTTCCAGAAGCACATAAGTATTTGTACAAGAGTCCTAGAGCTGATCCGGAAACTATTATTCAAGGTCCGAAGGGTGTTAGGGCTTCTGTGGCTAAGAATCCATTTCCTTTGGATAAGGATTCTAGAGCGTTAGATAGGTGGGGGAAAAAAGTGTACACCTCCTCTACGTTAGCTATGAGGGCTTTGAATTGCCAATTTCATATGCTGAAGTATCAGAATTTTTGTTAGGCCAATTGAAATCTAAGGTGGATGCTTTATCTGAGGGTATAGAGTGTAAGGAGCTCCAGGAGTTGGTTCATGCATCAGATCAAGTTGGCAAACATTCTTTGCAGTGTGGTTTTGATGCTCTTCAGGCTTCATCCAGGGTGGCTGCTACAGGTTCAGTTATTCGTAGACATGCCTGGCTTAAGGATCAAAATTTGTCAGAGCATGTTAAGGCTCGGATTTTGGATGCTCCTCTTCAATCTGAAGTACTTTTTGGCCCTCCTGTGGAATCAGTTTTGAAAAAGATGGAAGATAAAGCTAAGTCTATGCAGACGGTCAAGGATTTTATGCAGGTGCAGCCCCCTAAGTTTAGTAGGAATTGGCCTGCTAGAGGATGGTCTTATCCCTCTTCGGATTATCAGTCTAAGGGCAGGTCTAGACGTGCTAGAGGCAGGGCTCACGCTCAGGGTTCTTTCAGGCCTAGGACTTGGAGCTCTCCTGCACAGTCTTCTGGTGAGGGTAGGGGTCAGCCCTTTCGTAAGCAGACCCAATGACCTGTATCTTCCACTGCCAGACCCTTCTTTACTGGCAGCTCCTCTAGGAGGAAAGTTGGGACTTTTCAAACAAAACTGGAATTTGGTCACCCAGGACCAATGGGTGTTGGATGTAATAAATCAAGGTTACAAGTTTTATTTTCACACTTTTCCTCCTTTCAAAGGCATGCCAGATGTGCCTCCTCAGAAAAGGCTGGAGGCTCAGGAGCAAATTTCTCTGCTTTTGCAGATGGAGGCAATTCAGGTGGTCCCTCCGTCAGAAGTAGGCCTAGGATTTTATTCCCGTCTATTCCTAGTGCCAAAGAAAGGAAACACTTGGAGGCCAATTCTGGATTTGTCCATTCTCAATACCTACCTAGACATTCCAAAGTTCAAGATGTTAACATTACAACAACTTCTGCCTATGCTAGGCAAAGATCACTGGATGGTAACCCTGGATCTCAAAGAGGCCTATCTTCACATCCCTATCAGGCCCAGTTGCAGGAGATTCCTGAGATTTCGGGCTGGTACTTCGTATTATCAGTTCTCTGCATTGCCCTTTGGTTTATCTACTGCGCCCAGGGTATTCACAAAAGTTCTGGCTCCTGTGATTGCTTTCTTCAGACAGAGAGGAATACAAATTTACCCTTATCTGGACAATTGCCTGATTCTTGCTCAAAACAAAGACATATTACTACAACATCTCAAGTATGTAATGGCAGTTTTAAGGTGCTAGGGTATTCTGTGAACGAAATAAAGTCCAGTCTAGTACCCTCTCAGGACATGTGCTTTCTGGGTGTGAGACTGAATACAGCTTCTCAGATGGCATTTCTGACCCCGGACAAACAAAGAACTCTTCATCTTTACTTCCAGCAGTTATCAGTAATGTCCAGGCTGACTGCAAGGACAGTCCTTCAAGCCTTGGGGTTCATGGCATCTTGCATTCTAGTACTTCCCAATGCCAAACTGCATATGAGGAAGCTACAATGGTATCTCAAAAGTGTGTGGACTCAACACTGCCACGGTTTGGACACTGTCATTCGGATTATACCTTGCATCCAGAAGGAATTCTTGTGGTGGGCCCAGGAATGTCACCTAAACAAGGGACTCTCTGTGACCCGACCAGAGGCGAGTCAGATCCTAACGACGGATGCCTCGGACTTGGCTTGGGGAGCACACTTCAATGGGAAATGGATACAAGACATGTGGCCTCCCAAACTACTACATTTGCATATCAACATGAAGGAGATGTTAGCAGTTCAATTTGCTTTGATGGCCTTCAAGGACCTGCTTCAGCCGGGACAGGTGTTGATTCAAACAGACAACACAACAGTCATGTGGTACATCAACAAGCAGGGGGGGGAACCTATTCCTACCCTCTTTGCAGGCAAGCAATGATTTTGTGGGAGACTGCTCTGAGTTTTCGAATCAATCTTCAAGCACGGTTTCTGCCAGGAGCTCAGAACTCCCTAGCAGATATATTGAGCAGGCAAATTGTGGATCCCCACGAGTGGAAACTGGATCCTCAGGTTTTCAAACAATTGACTGTGGCTTGGGGAACTCCAGACATAGATCTGTTCGCTTCTCCACTGAATTTTCAACTTCCAAAATTTTGCACAAAGATGTTCCACCCAGATGCTTGGAAAGTGGATGCTCTATCTTTCAGTTGGAACAACCTTCACGTTTATGCTTTTCCTCCTCTGCCTCTTCTCCCAAGGTACTCTTGAAAGTCAGGCAGGACAAGCCTTGCATGATTCTAATAGCACCAGATTGGCCACGTCAGCATTGGTATCCTCTGCTGAGGAGTTTAATCCAGGAGCCTCCTTGGCTTCTGCCACAGGTTCCTCATTTGTTGTCCCAGTCAAACAATCATTTTCTCAATGTTCAGGTGCAGTCCCTCCATCTGACAGCCTGGCGTATTCTGTGATGGAGCCGGTGGGGTCTCAGCTTCCTCAACAGGTTTTGAATGTCATTTTGGAAGCCAGGCGGCCTAGCACTAGAAAAGTTTATGCTGATAAATGGAAGAGATTTTTTCTTTGGAGCACTGCAAAGGGTTTTGATGTTTCAGTGCCTAATTTGAGTTTTGCACTACAGTAAGCGACCAAGAACAATGCAGGACAACCCTCAGGTTAAAACGATACTGCAACAGCAGAAAACGGAACGGAACCAACGTTGTATAAATAATTTCCGTTTATTTTAGTAAAAAAGCAGAACATCCAATGTTGAGTAAAAATGTGCTCAAAAGTAAAATATAGAGTTATGTCTCTCATTAAACAGCAATCCGAACACAATAAAAAATCCAGTTGATCAAAGTCTAATGCAAAGTTAAATCTTTCATTAAACAGCAATCCGAACACAGTAAAAAATCAGTTAGTCAAGCGCTTTCGCCCGGGCTCTCCCGGGCTTTTTCAAGATGTTTTTTTACTCTGCAACCTGTCTTTTTATATACCACATGGTTGCTTAATTGGTTCCCTAACTGTGTCAATTAAGACAATTTTTAAAAGAATTTCTTTGAATTAAAGCTGTATTCCTTGTGTGAAACCTATTGTGTTAAAAATCCTATGGTATTCTGTAATACCGCTAAAAGGTGACCACGTTAATAAATGTTGCCTTAGATTTGCAACATATATTACCTTTCATAGTCCTTGTACCTGATCGTAAAATTGTTTTCCTTTTAGAAATGTTGACATTGATTGCAGTAAAATTGGATTAGTTGTTTGCGTGGTAGTAGACTCATTTAATTTAATAGGTAGCAGTTGGCGTTTTCTGGTGCTGGTCATTTGTGGGACTCACCATACGTTCACAATGTTGGGTCGGGTCGGTACTATTGCACTGATATATTTGTATTTTATGGGAACTGTACCGTGTTTTATTTTTTATATGAAACTAAATATTTTTCATCAAACAAGCAGGATTTAATTATTATGTTGTTATTTTAATTTATCATATCTATTGTATTTACTGATGATAAGCACCTATATAAAAAATAAATCCATACTATTATATTTTTCTAGTATTTTTGTTCTTAATATGTATATGAAATGATTTTATATTCCAATTAATAAATACCAATTCTATACTGGAAAATAAACCCAAACCAATAATTTGTAAAAGTTAAGAATAAATATTGCATATTAAATGTTAAATGTTAAATATTAGATAATAAATATTAAATATTAAATAAATATTTGTACATACTATCTTTTATATTGTAAAATAGATAAATAAATAATTAAAATTAAAATTTTAAAAACATATGAAAATTATGTGTTTGGTATCAGAAATGTTTTTAAACTTATTTTATTATGTTTTGTTTGGTTTATAACTTTGCTCTTCTTTGTTTTAGTACACTACTTATACTGACCTGTTCATTCATCCCTGGTGCTTTTGCAGCATTAAGTTTGATTTGCCAAATTAGTTCCCTATATTCCAGGGATGTTTCCCAGTCACCCCCTCTAATATCATTTTTTACTTGCTCCAGTACTAAAAATTTAATATTCATTTGTTTACATGTTAAGGAATGTTTAAAGAAAGCATTTGTTTCTTTTTTTGTTTTAATTTCATAGGAATGTTCATACACTCTTCTTTTTAATGTTCGTTCTGTTTTTCCTATGTAAAAGGATAAACAGTGTTGACATATTCCAATCACACAAGGAATACAGCTTTAATTCAAAGAAATTCTTTTAAAAATTGTCTTAATTGACACAGTTAGGGAACCAATTAAGCAACCATGTGGTATATAAAAAGACAGGTTGCAGAGTAAAAAAACATCTTGAAAAAGCCCGGGCGAAAGCGCTTGACTAACTGATTTTTTACTGTGTTCGGATTGCTGTTTAATGAAAGATTTAACTTTGCATTAGACTTTGATCAACTGGATTTTTTATTGTGTTTGGATTGCTGTTTAATGAGAGACATAACTCTATATTAGACTTTTGATCACATTTTTACTCAACATTGGATGTTCTGCTTTTTTACTAAAATAAACGGAAATTATTTATACAACGTTGGTTCCGTTCCGTTTTCTGCTGTTGCAGTATCGTTTTGCACTACAGTATCTTACTGAATTACTGGACAAGGGTTTGTCATTCTCTTCTGTGAAGGTTCATACTGCAGCCATTTCTGCTCACTATGATTGTGACCCTCCTTTATTTTCTCATCCTTTGTTCAAACAATTTCTTAGAGGGGCAAAGAATATAAGACCCCCACGTAGAGCTCCTACTCCTTCCTGGGATCTCAATTTTGTTTTGGAGAAACTTACTTTACCTCCTTTTGAACCTGCAGCTACGTCTGAACTGAAGTTTTTGTCTTGGAAGACTGCTTTTTTGTTGGCCATTACTTCTGCTAGGAGGGTATCGGAATTGCAGGCACTCATGGCAGTTGAACCCTTTTTGATATTTCATAAGGATAGAGTTTCTTTGCGAACTAACCCTACTTTTATGCCTAAAGTGGTTTCTAATGTGGCCTTGAACCAGTCTATTCATTTGCCTACTTTTTATGCTGATCCCCAAAATAAAGGGGAAAAAGTCTTGCATTCTTTGGATATCCACAGGCAGTTACGTTACTATTTGAGCAGAACTAAGGAGTTCAGACAGACTCAACGGTTATTTGTTTCCTTTGCTTTGAGTTCACAAGGGAAAGCTGTTTCTAAGCAGACTATTTCAAAGTGGATTGGTCATTGTATTGCTTTTTGTTATTCTCATCATGGGAAGGATGTTCCTGCTGGGATCAGACCTTATTCTACTAGGGCTACTGCCACTTCTACTGCTTTTCTAAGGGGTGTAGCTACTAAGGATATTTTGGAGGCAGCTACTTGGAGTTCTGTACACACTTTTACTAAGGATTTCCATCTCCCTCTTTATTCCAAGTCGAGGGCTGGGTTTGCCACTGCAGTTTTACAGGGCATGTTAGCAGCTCCTAATGCTTTGTAGTTTGCCAGCCTCCCTTTTCCTTTGCTTTGGGATTCTACCCACAAGTTATGACTGCAGCAATGTGAGACGAAGAACATAGTACAGTTTTGTACCTACCATAAATGTAGATGTTCGAGGATCCACATTGCTGCAGTCCAATTATCCCTCCCTCCTTCCCCTCTATAGTTGTGGTGGCTGGGTTTCTTTTTGGGATACTCTTTATTTCCACACTGATGGTTGTTGGGCTTTTACTACTTTAGTTCTGGCCTTCATTTTTAGGCCTTCTGACATCTGGGGCAAGAAAGACTGAGGATATGGCGTCGGTCATGCGCTTAAGTACTACTACGTACTGACGTCAGCTCTAGGTGACAATGACCGACGCCAGCCTAGCTCTTTGGTATTCGGGCCGACCGAGGACAGCAGACTACCCACAGGTTATGACTGCAGCAATGTGGATCCTCGAACATCTACATTTATGGTAGGTACAAAACTGTACTTTTTACTGTAAGGATGGCTATGATTGCTTGATGAGACATCTCCTCCTGTCTAAAAATATAAATGTGTTCTTGGAGTTTATTGTTAGTGACTTGAATCTGTAGTTTTTGTAACAAGGCATAAAGTAAATGATCCCTTTATCGCCTTATGAGCATGAAGCCTTCATAAAACGATTTGCTGAAGTTGAAAGTAATGATGTGTCTTGTGATTCTAGATAAAAAGTGTGTTGAAGATATTGAAAAGATGCTAGAACCAATTTCAAGTTAATAGTTTGGAGTACTTGTAAGAGAGGAGAGACTGCTGCCATCTGCCAGGAGTGACACCATAGTTTGTTCTCACTAGTTTTTAACTTGGAGTATCCCTGTAGTGGTGTATCTAAGCCCACAGATATTTTTAATCCTCTAGGCATGAACATTTACAAACATACTCTCCCGTAAAGATTTTAAGTTGAGGTTTAACACACTACTGAGGTACGCAGTTGTATACCTAAATATTTAGGTGAAGCACTACACCATCAAAAGGGTTATGGGTTACTTGTAGATGAAGCTGTCTTTGGTTTCCAGGGATATAGAATAGTTTCTGTCTTTTGTTTGTAAATCTTTAGACCAGAGAGTAAGGAATAAGTATATAATATATCATTCACTTCTTGCACATTATGTGCTCAATCCTGTTTGAGGACTGAGCAGACATCGGCAAACAGAAGAACTTTGAGTGAATAAGTGGACTTGCCTAATACTGAGATAGAGACCGAATGGCTAGTAGGAAGACGGTTGGTGATGAAGGGCATTCCTGATGCGTGATGTTAGTAAGTGGAAAAGGAGCAGTTGGAATCACTTTAATATACAATTGTAAGGCTTATTATAAAGCCTTTTATTTTTGTTTTATTGTTTCCTTGGTATTAGTTGCTTCCCACCTTCCAATCCTCAGCCTACCTCTGATCAATCTTGGCTTGTTTATTCCCTGTCAATGACTAATGGTCACTGACTTGGATGAGCGTTAACCAGAGGGATTTGTTATCCAGGCAGGAAAGGAAGTGGTTGGATACTATTAATCCCAAAACCATCATTACTCTCTTAACATTCATCTGCCTTCCAAATGCCTCAGTCTTCCCACTGTCACTGGAAAGTGGAGGGCCATAATGGAGAGATAATAAATACAGCAAAAGAAGAGAAGTATTGCTGGAATTGAATTCATCCTCAAGTCTTGGTGAGTATCTCCATGAGGTGGACCCTGTTTTTCACAAAATCTCACCCAGTCAACACTGATATATAGACTGTATTTTATATAGTATATATCACAGACAGAAGTATGTTAAAAAATAAAAAGATACCTGGTTGTACAAGTCCCAGAATAAAAAAAAGTGCCCAATCCTGGTAGGTGCACTGGTACCAGGACTGAAAACAATGACTGTGTAGAATCTTCAAGACACGGGAATATTCCTACAGTAGAGCTAGGCCTGCCCCCCCCCCCCCCCCCCATTGTAGAAGGAAGTAGCAGTCCACAAAAATCAAAAACTGATAGGCCAAAAAAGAGTCATACAGACAATTGAGTGGACTATTGAGGATAAGAAAGAAGTAATGTATTGTTATTGTTATGCAAGAATCCCAGACTTTCCAGACAAAAGTTATATGAAAAGCTTTAGAGAAATTAGATTAAGGAAAATACTTCCACAAGAAAAACTATCAGAAGTTTCAAATAAAAAATTGTGCTCAGTAATACAACATATCCATGAAAAACACTATATAGACCAAGAAACCTAGGAAAAAGAAACGACTGAGGAAGTGCAAAGATTTAAAGAACAAACTTTAGAGATGTTTGAAGGGTATAAAAAAGAAATATGGACATGGGAAAGAGAGAGAGAGAGAAATAGATCTGATATGGTGCAATATTTATGCAAAGGAGAAAGCCAAATTAATCAACACAAAAAAGGCAGCCCCAAAGATATTCAAAGAGGAATATAGGCAAAGGCATCCAGATATAGAACATTTCACAATAAAAAATAAGATCAAAGAGGGACTGTAGAACAGAAGATTAGTCAAGTAGAAGTTAAATAAAAAAGGAAGCTGAAGTTATGGAATATTTGCAAAGTGAAGGATTCAGTGTAGAAAGTCTAACACAGGTTATATCACAGCACAATGGAACAACTAGTCCCTAAAGTAAGGAAAATAGGAGGAACAGGAGACATCTGAGGAAGAAATATGGACATGGGAAAGGAAAAGGGATTTAATATGGTGCAATGTTTATGCAAAGGAGAAAGCAAAACAGTTAATGCAAAAAGAGCAGCACCACAGATATTTGAATAGAAGTACAGGCAAAGACATCCGGATATGGAAAATTTTGCAGCACAAAAAAATAAGAAAACAAAGAGGAAAATTAGAAAAGAGGATTAGTAATGGAGAAGTTAAAGCAATAGAAACTGAGGTTATGGATTACCTGCAAAGTGAAGGATTTAATGTAGAATTTTAACTCGGGTAACAACACAACAGGGTAGAGTAATGGACACCCAAATGAAGGAGAAACCAGTGGAGCGGGAAGCATCTAATCAGTTGACATATGAAGACACGTCAGACCCTCCCATAGGAAGCCAGTACAAACATTCAGTTGGAGCTATACAGCAAGGGAAAGAACAGGAAACTCTGACAGCTCTGACACAGTCAGTGTTGTGAAGTAATAGGCCAGAGAGTTCTTAAATGAAAGAGCAACGGACGACACAGGGTGAAACTGAAGAGAACGTGGCACAGGAAGACACACCGGAGCTTTCTATAGAATACCTGCAGGAAATGGAGAAGAGTAAAGAATGTGCCTCCAGTTTAGAAGAGAAGAGTTGCTTGATTTAGTAGAGGTGGATAGACATATTGAGATCAATGAAAAAAATAAGACAGCAGAAGGTCGATAAAACCCAAAAAGTTAGACATTTGATAAAACAAACAAACGCAGTAATTAGGACTGTCCATAGAGATTCGTGAGATTTAACAGAAGTAAATAGGATACATTACCGTGCAGCCAAATTAGTAACAGATAAAGTCCTACCACAAGAATACAGGGTAGTAAGGGAAAGGACGGGGGAAACTCAAATGCCATCATGGAAGTAAAACTATAAAGCAATTAAGACAAGAAGTGTCACTGTTAGAAGAATATAGAAGAGGGAACAGATCAACAGAAATCCTCAGAAAGATAAACGCTGTAAATACGCAATACTCAGTATTATAATGGGTCAAGATTTATCGTGCACTGTCACAAATAAACTAAAATATCAACACAGGCAGAAAAACTTAGAAGATACACAGATAAATATAAAAGAAAAGTACAAAATAAGCAAGTTATTGAAAACACACAAAAGTTTTATAGAGAATTGGCAAACAAGGTAAAAAGAATTGAAAGACCACCAAAAAAGAAATGGATACATTTTAGAGAAATATATATTTATGAGGATCCTCTGGAACATAACAAAGATGCTAAATGGATAGAAGAAGTAAAAGAAAGAATAAGAAGTTCAAATGTACAGGATATATAATGGGATGAAGTAATGGCCTGAGAGATTTAAACAAAGTTAAGAAAAGTCACTAATTGGAAAACCCGAGGCCCAGATGCAGTACCTAACTTCTGGCTAAAAGTATTAACATCTTTGCATGAAGATTTAGCCATTTGTAAGAACTATTTATATGACACCCCAGACATCAGCCTGGTAACAACAGGAAAGACAATGCTCCTACTTAAGAGTGAACCTGCAAGCTACCCTAATAACTATAGACCAATAACGTGCCTTCCAACGACATATAAACTATAGACCAGAATGATGCTGACCGAGTTTATAGTAATTTAGAAGAAAACTCAATTATGGCAATGGACAAAAGGGTAATACAAGAAAGTCATATGTAACAAGAATCATTTGTTGTTAGTCATAGTGGGGAACTGGAAGGAGGGGAAGAATCTAAGTATGGCATGGATAGACTACAGAAAAGCATTTGACAGTGTCCTACATTCATGGATAAAAGGGTGCTTAAAAATGTATAAAATACATCCTACACTGATAAACTAATCACAGGGACCATGAAACAGTGGCAAACCACTTTTTAGTTAAGCCATGATAAAGGACAAATTATTATTCCAAGGATAAACATTCAAAGGAGTGTATTCCAGGATGACTGTCTGTCACAGCTACTCTTTTGCCTTGCCCTTAACCCTTTAAGCTGTCTGCTTAACAAATTAGGTCATGGCTATAATTTGGCTCCCAGAAAGCAACAAAGTGTAAAGACTTCTTTCTCATCTTCTCTTTATAGATGATTTAAAAATGTATAGGTCATCAGATGAGGAATTGAAAGCACAACTGCAAGTAGTCAACATTTTTCAGATGCTGTAAGAATGTTATTTGGTCTTGATAAATGTGCAAAAGCAACCATTAAAGCAGGAAAGCTGCAGCAGCAAGAAAACATCAGTTTGGGACAAGAATGTGATATAAAAGAACTTGAGCAACAGGGAGTGTATAAATATTTGGACTGATGAAGGTTCAACAATAAAACATAAAAAATGTGAATAAAACTTACTAAGGAGTTTAGAAGACTTAAGTTAATCCTGAACACAGCATTGGCATCTAGGAACAAAAGTCAAGCTATAAACCAGTTTGCTCTTCCTGTCCTAACTTACAGTTTTGGAGTTCTGGCCCCAAAAGGTGTTGGATAAATTAGACAGGAAAACAAGAAGGATGCTTCATGCTCAAGTGATTTATAAAAAATCAGTGCATACCAAGATTATATATTCCCCATTCCAAAGAAGGTACGGGCCTCCTTGAAATTGATTACATGTATTGCTCCTCAGTTGTGGGACTGCATACATATCTGCTGACCTCACAAGACCCAAACCTAGTGAAAGTTTTGAAACATGAGGAGAATAAATCTAAGATGACTTACCTGCTTAGTCTAGCAGAAGCATATTGGCATCAAGCAGGAATGGAAATCAAATTGGAAGGAGATAAAAAATCAGGCAGAAACTGAATGTGCAAAAAAAAAAAAAAAGAATATAAGGTGAAGGATCAGATGAGAAGGCAAGAAATCTGAAAAATGCATAAATATAGTTGCAAGTATAGAAAACTCCTGGAACAACCTCATGTTGATCAGGATCAATTGCAGGAATGGTTGAGAGGCATATTCAAACCAAAAGGTGAAACATTAATATTGGTGGCTCAAGATAGTGTACTACTTACACGTTGGTTTATAAAGTCCATTGAACATGTGGGAGAACAGACAAATGTAGGATGTTATGTAGTCCAATCTCACCTTCATTCTTACCATTGGTTCAGAGTATAACCTCTGCTCCGACTCAGCCATACTCTAGCTCGAAGTCTTCAGTTGGCTCGTGACTAAGAGGTATCCCATCATGCAACAGGTCTAGTCCCCAGATCTCGTTTGCAGCTCGTTACGCTTAGACGTGGTCTCACTTTTGGCCATGGCTAAGTATACTGTTTATAAATTTTTTATAAACTTTTGACTTGTTGCTCAAAAAAGCTATTTTCAAAGCTCTGTGTGTGAGGTAGTGGTGTTATACTGCCTTTGTTTTGCTTTTCTTGCTGTTTTTGTGGCCTTTTCGTTGGCCGTTTTGGTATCTCGTTCGTTTCTTTTCTTCCCACGGGCTAGTCCCGTTTCAGTTAGAGGGCCTAGTCCTCCTCATTGTTTCCATGTGGTCTTTGGTTTGGTGCTCCATTTGTTAGCTTTTAGTGTTGTTGTGTCTGGCTAGTGGTGCTATCTTGCCTTTGTTTCCCCGGGCTAGGCCCGTTTAAGTTGGAGGACCTAGTCCTTCCTGTATTCTTTTTCCCGCCGGTTACTAGGCTGTTTTTAGTTAGAGGCTCTAGTTTCCCGTGCGGGGTTTAGTTGGGTCCAGTGTGTGTACGTATTGCTTTGTACCTGTGTGTGTTCTTTATTCAGCATGTCCAAGGATTCCAAGGAACACAGGCCTTCGGGTTTTAAAAAGTGTGTTGACTGTAACAATAAAATGTCTTTGACTGATGGGCACTGTGTGTGCGTGTACTGCTTGGGGCTATTCACCTCCAAGGGTCCTGCTTGTTTTGTCATGCCTTCAGTCCCCGTGTACTATAGGAGAGGAAGAACAAGCTCATTTTGAAAGGACTGCTTAAACACTCCTTCGAGGAAGACTTGGCTAAGTCTTCCAGTACCTTATCCTCTCCAGCTAAAAAGGGCAAAAAGAATTCTAAGAAGCTCTCTCCAGCTCTGTTTTTCTCTGAACCGCCAGAGAAAGTTGCTAGAACAGCTTCTCCTTCTTCGGTTCCATTGCCCTCGATGCTGACAGAAAGTAGTGTCTTGATTAAGTCCGTATCGACTCCCAGCCTCTTGGAGCCGGTCACAGATATTTTGGTTCAGAGCCTGTCTCTAGTTATTCGATCGGTTTCTCCTTCATGCAAGTCTCCTTCCATAGGGCGATCGAGATCTCCAACTATATCCTCCAGGTCCTCCAGGACCCTTTCTGAGGAGGACGTTGATAGAGTGGTGAAGAAACTGCTTCAGTCATCGGTGTTGGCCAAATTGATTTCGGTTCCGACCCAGTCAGCTCCGGAGCCTATGACCTCTTCATCCTTTGTTATTCCTCCTCCTTCGGAGCCAGAGTTGTCGGTTCCGTCGGGTGCCATTAGGTCGGTTCCAGTAGCCTGGCCTGGCCTCTCGGTTCCGATTTCCACTCCGACCCCGTAGGCTCCATCCACGGTTCTCCGGTTGGACCCGAGCGGGAGGGCTCAGATCGATCATCATCGGTTCCGAGCCTTCCTCTCGTTGCTTCTGCTCGAGTGAGCTTGGACTCGACATCTGCTTCGAACCTCATCTCCTCTGCGCCGAGGGCTACGACTGTATCCCTCTACAGTTAGTTGGCCTTCGTAGCCGTGGGATCAGACTTTGAGGTTATGAGGAGCGTGCTGGCTAGGTCGTCAGCTGCATCCTATGGCACCGATACTCTGCCCCCTCCGGCACCAGTGTCAGTTTTGGATCACTCTCTATCCCTGAGCAGGGGAGACCCTAATACTCAGGATACCTCCATGAGTGGTCCCCAACTCTCTGACGTCTCCCCAGAGTTTTTGCCTGAGGAGCCCGCCAGAAAGAAATTGTGTAAGAGGAAACACCTCGACTCCCCGGATGAGTCTCTAATGTCGGACTCAGACCTCGAGGAGTCAGAGGGGTCCCCCAAGTAGTCTTCTGAAGATATCTCTTTTACAGATATCCTTGAAATCTTGAAGCAGAGAGGTGGCTGGTGCTCCAAATCCCCTTCTGATGAGGAGTTGCTGTTCCTGGAGGGTTTCGGGTCTCAACCCTCCACCTATTGGGTTTCTTCCCCTTTCCATGAGCTACTAGATCTTGTCTGTCGAAAGGTGTGGGAAATTCCTGACACTGTGGAACCGGTCCCTAGGAGACCCAATAAGTTTTTGTCCACCCCCACTGATAAGGAATATCTAACAAAAGGCGTTCCAGTAGATGCCATGGTGGTGGCAGCAGCCACCAAGAAGGAACTTACTGAAACTTCATCTACCATCCATCCGCTTAACAAGGAGTCCCGGGCTATGGATAGGTATGGAAAGCGTGTGTTTACCTCAGCGGCCTTTACACTGTGTTTGCTGAAGTACTTGATGCATTTTACAAGGCTCCAGAGAGATCTCCTAAAAGAGCTAGGAGATTCTGTACATGGTAACATTTCTGATGCCATGGCACAGAAGATCAATGCACAGATGTCTACCCTAAATTCCCTTACCAACTCCTCCATGAAGCTGATCTTATACGTATCCGACAGAGCGAGTAGGGCAGTGTGTTCCGGAATCTCTATTAGGAGACACTCCTGGATGCGCCTGTGCAATTTCGCTGAGGCCTTCAAGACTACGTTCACCAACGGTTTATTTGACGGTTCATTATTGTTCGGAACCAAGGTGAAGGACGCTCTCACTAGGTGCGAGCAGGAAGGAAAAACCCTGTCTGCCATGGGAGTCCATTTTTCCATGCCTTCTAGACCCTACCCGAAGGGCCAGAAGGGTGGGTAAATGTGGTTCAGGAAGTCGCAGAGGTTTTTTTCAGGACGCACAAAGTGATTCCCTCTCCAGAGGCAGGGGAAGCGGTGGAAATTCAGGTAGACACCGCCCTAGAGGTAGAGGAGGCCCGTGTAACCAAGGGAACCATGATTCCTTTCGTAGTTCTCCCTACCAGCGCTCCTGAAGGGAGGCCTGACTGTGTGTCTCTGGAGCCGGTTGGGGGTCACATTTCTTTATTCCCAGAAGCCTGACAAGACGTCACCCAAGACAAGTGGGTATTAAAGATAATTTCCAGAGGTTATCATATTCCCCTCTCTTCTCCTCCTCCGCCAACCAAGAGAATCCCAGACGTCCCACCCAGTCACAGGGATTCCGCAACTTTAGAAATAAAAAAGTGGCTTTCAAAGAGAGCCATCCAGCCTGTCCCTGCAGACCAAGTAGGATTAGGGACTTACTCCAGATTCTTTTTGGTGCCGAAAAGAACAGGGGACCTGAGACCCATCTTGGATCTCAGCTGATTGAACCTTCATGTACAAAAGTCCAAGTTCATGGTCACCTTACAGTCAATACTCCCTCTGTTAGGGAAAGATGTGTGGATGTGCTCCATCAACCTCAATGATGCTTACTACCATATTAAGATGGACAGGGCATCAAGAAGTCATCTACGCTTCCGGCTGGGAGCCAGTCATTTTCAGTTTCTCGCTCTGCCCTTTGGCCTCACCACAGCCCCCAGGGTGTTCAGCAAATGCATGGCAGTGGTAATGGCTCACTTGAGACGTCGGGGATTCCAAGTGTTTCCATACCTGGATGACTGAATCCTTTCTGCCACCACCAGGCATCTACTATTACAGACCAGGGACGCCACCATTACACTGTGCTAAAGGTTAGGAATTACTCTAAATTGGAAAATAATCTGCCTTATTGCCCTCACAGCATGTCACTTTTATCGGTGCCGAACTAGATACGGTGCTCATGAGGGCCTTCTTACCAGAAAGAATTCAGGGTCTACAACAGCAGATCTACGCCTTACTACCATTGAGGAAGGTCAAGGCAAAAGTGGTCCTCAAGTTATTAGGGACCATGACTGCCACGATCATGCTAGTTCCCCTTGCCAGACTACACATGGGGGTTCTTCAGTAGCTGCTTTTCGCCCAATGGTCATTACAGCATCTTCCACTCTCCCTGCTGGTTATGGACACGTGCAAGCAGGATCTATGCTGGTGGCTTCAGGCCAGCAATCTCAACGTGGGCAAGCCTTTTGTTCCATCTTCTCCTGTTGCCACGGTGACCACGGATCCTCCCAGATCGGGTGGGGGGGCATTATCTCGGCAGGACAGTCCAAGGCACGTGGCAGGATCACAAGACCCATTTGCATATCAATGTCTTGGAGATGAGAGCAGTGCTATTAGCGTAGCAAGCACTTCAGAGCTTTCTCCCTCTAGGGACAATTGCAATCCACTCAGACAACATGTCAGTGGTATGTTATCTGAACAAACAGGGAGGAACCAAATCATACCCCATTTGTAGAGCGGCACTTTGAGTTTGGCAGTACGCGGTGTCTTCCCAATGCTTTCTAGTTGCACCGCATATACCGGGGAAGTCCAACGTGATTGCCGACAGGCTGAGCAGAGCTATCCTAATGCCTCACGAGTGGTCTCAGAACAATTATGTTGCAGAGAAGATATTCCACAGATGGGGTCAGCCTTGCTGCATTCTTTTTGCCAGCCCCCTCAATGCCAAATGCAGCAGCTACTTCACCCTTATCCCCCTAGAGGGGGAGACACCCAGGGATGCTGTGGTTCACGATTGGCCCTCCGGTCTTCTCTACGCCTTTCCACCATTACCTCTGATATCAAAGGTCATTTAGAAAGCACAGTCTTTGGGAAGCAAAATGATCCTCATTGCCCCACACTGGCCTTGTCAGATTTGGTTTCCCTTCCTTCAACTCTGTCTAATGGACAAGCCCTGGATTCTGGACCCAGCTCCAGATCTGCTGACTCGTATGTCAGGACAGTTCCATCCCTCCATCCAGACCCTCAAGTTGACAGCTTGGCTGCTCCAGTTCCGTCCTTAGTCAGGCTTCATGATTTTTCCCCGGAAGTGGTCCATATTCTGTCATCATTCCCACAAGCCTTCTACCAGGAAGATTTATTCCAGTAAGTTGAAGAGATTTTCTATTTGGGCCTGTGAGAGACATATTGATCCTTATACAGCACCTATTTTGGCAATATTAGAATTTCTTTCTCAACTGTTCAGTCAGGGGTCAGCTGCAGCAACCATTAAAGTGTAACTGGCAGCGATTTCTATCTTTCACGTTGCTAATGAGTCCAACCTTATGGCTCATAGGCTTTGTAGGGCTTTTCTGAAAGGGATATTATTACTCCGACCTCCAGTCTTTGATCCAGTAATGCCATTAGACCTCAATTTTGTATTACAGAAGCTCATCTGAACTCCCTTTGAGCCTGCAGCTAAGTGTAACATTAAATTCTTGTCATGGAAGACAGTATTCTTAGTAGCCATAACTTCAGCTAGTCGGGTCTCTGAACTCCAAGCATTGTTGATTAAGCCACCTTATTTGGTGTTTCACAAAGATAGGGTCTCCTTAAAAACCAATCCTTCCTTTGTTCCAGAGGTTGCCTCTATTGTCAATATCAACCAATCCATTGAGTTGCCTGTGTTTTTTCTTGAATCCTCCAACAAGGCAGAATTTAAGTTTCATCAGCTAGATGTTCATAGACAATTACGTTTCTATTTACATAGGACAAAAGATTTCAGGAAATCAGATCAAATGTTTGTCTCATTTTCAGACACTAGACTTGGGGTTCCTGTTTCTAAGGTAACCTTGTCTCACTGGATCTCCAATTGCATCTCATTTATTTATGCTTCCAATGGCAAAGAATTACCCTTTAAAGTGAAGGCTCATTCTACACGATCTGTGGCTACCTCAACTGCGTTTCAGGCTAGGATGTCTATGGATGATATTTGTGCTGCAGCAACATGGGCTTCGCCTCATACCTTTATTAGTCACTTCAAATTAGATCTGGTCTCTAGAGGCAGATCTTCCTTTGGTTCCACAGTGCTCAAGAGTATTTTTCACTGAGCCACCCAAGATCAAGGTGCTAGGGACGCTGTCCCACAGGTAAGAATGAAGGTGAGATTGGACTACATAACATCAAGAAGTTATGTACTCACCATAACGTTCAATGTATGTAGTCCATCTCGCCTTACATTCTTACCAACCCTCCCTCCTACCCCCTCCTGGAGGACCTGGAGGTATAGTCTCTAGGTGTCAGTAGTCCTTTCTGCTGGGGGGGGGGATTGTTCTTCTCAGTGTGTGTGTGTGTGTGTGTGTGTGTGTGTGTGTGTGTGTGTGTGTGTGTGTGTGTGTGCACGCTTGCAGCAAACAAGATCTGGGGAATAGACCTGTTGCATGATTGGATACCTCTTAGCCACAAGACAATTGAAGACTTTGAGCTAGAGTATGGCCGAGTCGGAGCCGAGGTTCAGCTCTGAACCCACGGGTAAGAATGTAAGGCAAGATGAACTACATACATCGAACATTATGGTGAGTACATAACTTCTTATTTTGTAAAACAGAACTGGTAGCAGTTGCACACCTTGTTAGTGGTTGTGATATACTAATGGCAGAAGGACTGCATACTGAAGGGCATAGTAATGTGCCAGGCGTGTTGCACTGGGGATTGTGCAAACACAATATTGAACTAGCTGAAACATGCTGGAAACATGATCCACAAAGCATCACATGGGATAACCCTTTACCAACAGTTCAAAAGATAGATGTGAGAAAACCAGACTGTAGTGTCTTGTGTACAGAGAGACAAAGTCATAAAATACCAGGATTTGCAGGCAGAAACGAGAGCCATGTGGAAGAAAGATGCACAGTTCCAGTAGTAGTAGTAGGAGGAATGGGCCTTATTAAAAATAAGGTCTACAATCATATTTAAATATGTTACCAATACATGCAACTCCTACGTATTGAAGAGGGAGTCATTACTGGTCACATTGCGGGTGCTGTGAAGAGCACTTCTGGCGAACTTCAAAGATTGAAACAATACTAATTTCATGAACTTTAATCATACTTTGACTTAGGATTGGGGTTCATTCCCATTATGGTGTTAGAAACCCAAAAGACTTGGAGAAATTAAAAAAGGAGATCATCAGCCCTCCCTTGCAGCCTTTGTCCACCGTGAAGCTCATCCTTCCCTTGCTTTTGCCATGTTCTGTCCCAGCTTAAGAAGTCTGCAGTAGAGCAGTCATCTCATACAGACAACAGGATGTTTCTAAGTAAGCCCTAACCCCTCCTCTTGGTGGGACAAGAGCACTTATGCTATCACTGGTGTCTTCTACACTTAACTTGCACATGACTGTGCCATCTAATGTACAGAGAAGAAGACTACATTTCTGGATCTAGGCTATGTCTTAGTCACTTTTCAAGCCTTCTGTTGTGGATGGCTGAGAGTCCACTGGACCACCATAGTTTCTACCCAGAATGAGTAAGCTGCCATCAGCCTCTGAAGCCCAGTCTTCCCTACTTGATTGCTCCAGTCCCAAAGCTGTTACTCATGCTAGATTCTTCAGGGTTATGATCAGGGATTTAACCCCTGCAAACTTTGCTGGTGAAAGAGAGAAGGATGTACTCTGGTCTTATGTATGTTAAGGTATAATAATAAGCTGTGCTTCAGCATCCTTTTACAAATCAGCTTGGAAAATGTGTGTTAAATAAGGAAGAGGGGGGATGTATTCTGCTAGGCAGTATCATCACTTACAACATAGCTTTAGTAATATTGAGAGAAATCGGTCTGCAGACCTCAGTCCTTAAGAAGTCTTTTTCTCATTTAAGGAATAAAACAAATGTTCAACCAACGCACTACGTTATTCACATTCTGGTAGTAGTGCCCTGCTTACCCTCCTGTGGCAGTCTACAAAAGATGGGAGTCTCTCTCTCCCCCTCTCTCTGCCCGTTTGTGGGTGTAATGGACCAGTCACATGGTACTACAGAGACTGCCTTACAGAACACAGATAAGACCCTTTCACTTTTCTAGTGCCATAGTAAGAAAAGTCTCTCTTGGATGTCTGCTCCTTGCTCTGTATCTCATCAGCTGCTAAACTCGGATAAGAAACCATTTTGGGTTTTTATTTCTTTCCTCAGCTTTTTCTGTCAGTGCTTGAATAGTGTATTCTGCTGCTTTGATTTCTTTTTGTTCTGATTAGAAATATTTGTATATGCTTGAGTTCTTACTTTGCCTGCACAGTATCAGGCTTATACTGTTTATAAATAGATTGTTGGATTTTGGGGATTTTTAACCTTTCAAACATGCTTATGACCATTTTTGAATGTTTAGATGAGTTTCTGTATGGGGCGGCCACGGTGGTGCAGTGGTTAGCATTGCCGCCTCACAGCAAGAGGTTCTCCGGTTCGATCCTCAGCTGGGGTGCCTTCTGTGCGGAGTCTGCATATCCTCCCTGTGGTTGCGTGGGTTTCCTCCCACATCCCAAAGACATGCTGCAGGTGGATTGGACACTCTAAATTGGCCCTAGTTGTGCGTGTGAGTGTGCCTTCTGTGGAAGGTTGGGCGCCGGGCTGGCAACTCGACACAGTAAAACTCCACTGCCATTCAATGTGCGGACAAGGTGATCCGCTGTGGCGACCCCTAACCGGGAAAAAGCCGAAAGAAGAAGAAGAAGATGAGTTTCTGTATGAAGGGGGTTTTACTTAGTTTCTCTCTCTACCTGGTGTGTCCGGAGCCATAAGTTAGTCATGCCTGCTTTTTCTGTTGATTAAAAGTTTCATTTGGATGTTTTGACAGGAAAACATGCTACTGTTACAGTTTTTTCCCTTTTGGGGTTATGATTATTTGTGGAGGTTGAGAAGGATTAAAGCATTTTAAATTATTTTTTTTTATTAAATTCTGATTTTAGCACCATTTTGTATGTTAACATTTCTGACAAGATTTTTTTTTACAAGTTTTTATGTTTTATTTCTTGTCTACTGCTGTTATTTTATGCTGTTTCGGTTCATTTGGAGGTGAAACTAGCCTCTTTTTTAACAAAAAGTTGGAGACTTTTGCAGATATAGCTTGTTTTGAACTGTGCTACTAAAACCACTGTAATTGCCTTCAGTGCAGTGCTCAGAATATTACCCCTGCAGAAATAGACTTTATTTTGCTGTTTAGTGGAAGAATAGTGGAATTTGCTCATGCTTTTTCTGGCAGACTGTGAAGCCTTAGTTTGGTATTGCTTTGGCAAGCTTTTTGTCCGCAGACTTGGTGGCCTCACTTCCTCACCCCCATCTACCCCTTGTGCACCTAAAAACATAAAATGTTAATCAAAAAGTATGCCTCACCCTATGGCTACTCAACCTGGTGGACTTTTTTGAAAGCTCACCAAAGCAGTGAATGAAGGTAAAACAGTACACACCAGATACCTTGACCTGGCCAAAGCGTTTGATACAGTTCCCCACTCGGGCATAGTAGAAGTGCTAAGTAAACTGGGAATAAAACACTGTGTTACCTGCTGGATTGCCAAATGGCTCAGAGATAGGATGAAAGCAATCAAAATAGGGGACTTTACCTCCACCATTGGAGTCCCCCAGGGTTCTGTGATGGGACCTTTTCTGAAGTAAAAAAACAATACCAAAGGGCTGTAGAGTAGTCATGGAATCCCCAAATGACTTAACCATCCTGCAGAAAGGTTTTTCCCAAGTACTTAACTGGTGCCAAAGTCATGGACTGAAACTAAATACTGAAAAATATTTTATTGTATCATTTGGGAGGTTATCTAGTCCAGGGAACCACCACATTAACAATATGCCCCTAAGAGTTGACCCAGTTGTTTGTTTTTTCGAAACTTATGTGGACAGTGACCTAACTTTTGACCAACATGTGTTCATTTTAAGAAAGTCTTTCTATATTACACAGCTTATAAACAAGGGAGTTGTGTCTAGATCCAAGGATGTCATTGTCCCCTTTTACTCAGCAGTCGTTAGGCCAGTCATTGAAAATAATGCCCGCTTTGGCATGTATCTGTCCAGACACATGCAAGAACTGAAACGCTCACAGAGATACCTTGCTAAAAGGATACAAGACCTGAACAACATGTCCTGCGTGGACCAACTCAAAGTCCTGTCACTAAACTTGGTATCCTTTGTCTGGCATATAAGGCATCCTCCGACCTAATACTGATGGATTTACTGCACATAAACAGTCAAGGGATGTAAACCTCTTCTGCAACATCAACAGAAAGGTTTGGAGGGGCAGGTATATCTTGCAGAGGATATAGCAGCTCTAGAACAAGCTTTCCATCCACAAGTTCATCCCTGTCCTTATTCAAGGGCAACTTGGATCTATGGATGGAAAACAGAAAATTTACCCCAGGATCACCCATTGTACTACTAATGGACAGAAGCAGTTCCTAAATGGTTTATCCCATGCATGGGCCCTCTCAAATTATCTGTAGTATAAGTGATAGTATGAGTTATTCTCATTAGGGGTAATATATGGTTATCCGTCATGGGATGGATAAGGCTAATCTCTAACCAAATAAAATAGGTTAATTTGAGCACAAGAAAGGAAATTATTTAGGCTTAAAATAGTCTACAAGGGCAGCTAGCCTAGTACGTACCTATGAACTGTAGACCCCACCCAGTTTAGTTTTGTGAAAGGTCCTGTCTCCTGAACGTAGTGAACTTCTTTGTAAAGGCTACAGAGGTAGTAATCAGTGGTCACTCTGTGCATGTTGCTTATTTTGACCTGGCCAAGGCTCTTGATGCTATCCCCCATGATGATATTATCAAAAGGTTAGATGAACTTTAACATAAACCACTGCTTTGCTTACTGTATTGTAAACTGGCTTCCTAACAGTTTCCCAAGTATTGAAAGTTGCTGGACTCTAAATATAAAATTGTAACTAGTGGAGTACCACAGGGTTCAGTGCCAAGCCCTCTCCCGTTTGGCATTTATTGTGCAGACATCCAAGCCAACATCTCTGAAGTGTGTTTGACCAGGTTTGCCAACAACAAGATGGGCAGTACTACACTGCTCCAAAAAGGGCTGGAAAATGTACATACCTGGTGTGCTGAAAATGGTCTCAAGCCAAGTACAAAAAGAATGCAACACAGCAACATTTGACAAGAAAGCTTTTCCCACTTCATATGTTACAAGTGGTAGTCCTCTTCTAACAGAGACAGTTATAAGAGACATGGAAGCTTATGTGGACAACTCTCTCTCATTTGGTCATTGTCTTTCCACCATAGTCAGGAAATCCTTCTTTCTGGGGTAGCTAATTTTCAAGGGAATACCATCAAGAGCCAAATAAATCATTTTACCTCTGTACTCTTCCCTTATCAGATCCATCATCACATATATTGTCTCCTTTAAGTATGTACAGAAACAAGCATATTACTCAGCTGGAAAGGTCCCACTGATTTTTAACCAAAAAACTTAAAAGCCTTAAATCCTTCAATTGTCTGGATAAATTAGTCCAACATTCCTTATACTGAGTTTCTTACCTGTTGCTCTGAGGTGACCTTTGTCTCGATTTTCGAGTCATTAAATGCCCAGTCCTATTCTACTTATTTCTTCTCAAAACCAGTGGCTCTACAAACACCTGTACTATGGACCTAAATTTGCACCAGCAAGTAAACAAGACTTGTTGGAGGGATAGGTTCCTAACGATCTATTCTCGACCAATGGAATTACCTACCACTGCATGTCAAGCAAGGTACTACTTTGCCTGCGTTTAGTCTTAATGATTGGATGAGTAGGCATAAATTTACACCAAGGTTATCATGTATGGCCCTGCTTGATTTAGGAGGTGGGCAGTATTAAGTATTTGTAAAGGGTGGTAAGAACTTTAAAGTGTGTTTATGTAAAGGTGTTTATAGTTATGTCTCTTTGGTCCCTGTGATCACTTGCCTGGTATTGTTCCAATAAACAAGTTGCAGTTCAGAAGCATAGGTGTTGGGGATCTCATTACCTCTACAGACTTTATCACTACTTGAGAAAAAAAACATAACTAAGTCATGTTTTAGAGTGATTGCCCTTAAACTGGTGCTGCTTGTTAAAAGTCTCAGCATCTTTCTTGATTAGGGATATGGTGAAGAAATTGTGTTTAGGCTTAGGTGCCTTTTATTTATTTATATATGTTTTTGTTAGCTGAGTCTGTCTGAAGTTCTTTCTTCGGGTAGCACACATTCTTGGGTATTCATCTGCTGTTGATTTCCAACATTTCAAGCTCCTTGGACGTGTAGCTGCCTGGATTTCCTTTCTTGGGAAGTTACATGGGCCAAGTGTTGTGGCACTCAGCATTTTTGCTGTTCAGGCTATCTCGAGCTAGGATAACCTATGGCCACAAACTTTCCTTGATCTATAGAAACCGTGACTCTGCTTTTCTGCAGCTTATTAATTTTATGAGGACTAGTTGTCTTAGCTGGTTTGAAAGAAAGAAAGATAAGGCATCACAACTGCATGTTGTCCTAGAGGAAACTTTAGACTGCCACCTAGAGAGTTAAATAACTTTTTTATGGTGTGACATTTAATCTTTTTAATTTAGCTGGAAATTTTAAGGTAGTTGGGATCCTATTCTGAAAACAGTCGTCTCATGGTTGCAGAGATTTTGTGTGTGCTTATTGTTACTGCAAAAAAAATTCTTTTAACATCCATACCTCTCAACCTGGAAACATCAAAAATCTGGACAAGGCCCACGAAAAATAGGTACAAATCTGTATGCTGATTAAAATAAAATTTGCATGCTTAATTATATAACCCCACCCACTCGGGGATACCAACTTTCAAACGCAAACTGAAGAACAGACAACCAAAATATGACACCAGAGTCCCCCTGCAGCCATTCCAATGTCCCATTACCTGGATATTTTGCCCCATTTACCATAAACACTAATGTGTGCATTCTGCTTTACTTCTACAATTATTTGTATTTTATTTTTACATTTTATAGCACAATGCACAAACATTAATAGATATCTGCTAATTAAACAAAGCAATACTGTCTCACAATGAAAACAAACTTGGCATTAATTCTAATCCTCTTCTAACCTCTCCTAAAATACTAAATGTATTAGCTACTGAAGCATTTTTGCACTATATGCTTAAGCTACCTAGGCAAACCTCCTTACCTTCCTCACCTCTTCTAGTATACTAATTGCATAAGCTTCTAAAAGTTAAAAGTTTATTTTTTTTCTTTGCTTTTCACACAATATGCCAATCTTTTCCTGCTGAACTTAACTGAAATTGTTAATACTTTTTGCTAATTTAGCAATCTGATATTGGTATTGTAGACTATTTTGTAGCCACCTGTTAATTGTAATGTTATCTGTGTCTGAACTCTTTCTTGTAATTAAAATTGTTGTTTCTGTGGAGCTTTTCTCCCCGGGCCTCCACTGAAAATGGGCCCCCAAGCCCAGTGGACCTCCCCGGTAGTCAAACTGAAATAAATAAACTTCTCTGCCCTTGAAACTCACATTCATTGAAGCAGCATTGAAACCCACACCACATCCAAAGAAAATGCATCTGGCCAGTAGTGGATAAAGATTACCTTTGGACTGTTTTCAAATCATTGGTCCCTTGCACACAAAACAAGAAACATACAGGTGTTCTTTGATACACCTTCCTGACTTTATTAAGTTATATTCCTTGTACAATACAGCACACTTGTTAGAGCACATTTTAAATCTATTGTTTGAACATTTTTCCAGTAGGCAATGAAACAAAATGCATAAACCAATAATGACAAAACTGCCCAATTCATAACATTTCCATCATAAAAGTCTACTTCCACACCCACACTATATATATATATATATATATATATATATATATATATATATATGTATATATATGTATAAATACATGACAGTAGTATAAGCCATAGGCATCTTAGTTGCACAGCTTCTTGCACTTATTTTCAATTTCAGTTCTTTATATATATATATATATATATATATATATATATATATATATATATATATATATATATATATATAAATGGCAGTAGTGTAAGCCATAGGCATCTTAGTTGCACAGCTTCTTGCACTTATTTTCAATTTCAGTTTTTTTTTTGGGGGGGGGGGGGACAAAATGCCAACAACCATGGACACATTGTAAACATTGCTTGTATAATTTTGGAAAATTGCTAGAATAAAAAGTTCTGTTACCACCATGCATTTCACTGCAAAGTCCTGAACCCAGAACCCTGTGTACTACAGTCAGAGCAATGTACCACTATGTCAAATCAGCAGTTTCCTGTAAGATAGGAAGACTGAAACTTAAATGGCTATCATTTAGTGAATTCAGTTTGTACTTCTCACCATAGCTCTTTAACTCTTAGCACAAAAAACCTGGACAAAGCCAATAATGGGGTAATACAGAATTCAGTTCTCACTTCTCACCATAGCTCTCTCAACGTCCTAGCACAAAAAAAAATGGACAAAGCCAATAATGGGGGAATGCAGCCCCAAAATAGGGACAAATTTCAAATACTTATCAACTTAAAAAATTGGTAGTATAAAAGGTTTTGTGTTACCATTTATTTTCTAAAGCATATGAAGTCTGAAATTCAAATGCCTGTCATTATTTAGGGAATTCAACCCTTCAGTGATTTATTTGCCATAAAAATCCTGAAAACCACAGATTTTATGAGGAATAGATAAAAAATATGAGGGATAAATTCACAATTGGAGGTGGCTATGGACTTTCGGCTCTTTTTACTTTGTACCCAAGGTACAAGGTTTGAGCCAGAGTACCTCTAGTCACCAGGTGTATTAAGATTGGGGCATTTTCACACACACACACACACACACACACACACACACACACACACACACACACACACGCACACACGCACACACACACACACACACACGCACACACACGCACACACACACACACACACACACACACATTTCCATAAATCAGCGCTGAGAGTTTGCAGCAAATATTTTGTATCTAAGTTCTAACGTTTCTGAAACATTAATCATTGTACAACAGAGCTCAAAAATTCAGTTAGCATAGATCAAATAAGCAAGATACCATATGGTCAATCGCAGATTATACATTTATAAGCCAGCTAAAGGGATTGACAAATCTGTAGCCAAAGACATTAGTTTTTATACTATTTCTAATAATCATAACACCACCTCTCTGCTTGGCTGTCAGTAGTAAGGAGTAATAAATAGTGTAATTTCTTAGACATGATAAACAAGTGTCTGGGGTACTCCTTTAGGAGAGTTGGTTGTTCAACTTTTTTTTTTTCATATTTTCATGATGACTCAGCAGGATTTGGTTTTAAACAGAAATGTCAAGTGAAAGAAACATTAATATTATACACAAACACTTACATGTCTTAAATACTTAAGAACAATTTTAACAAGTGATCAAAGGAACTGTAATATGTCTAGCCATATATGTGCCTTAGTAGATGCACTGAAAAGTTGTTGCTTAATACATTGATGTGATGAATTATGTGCAGTAAGTCCACAATGTACAGTCCAAATATTTTTTCACAGCTTGTCTACACAGTACATGCAGTCTAAATATTTTCTGCATATCATATCTGCAAAACTGATTGTATTTAGTTTACAGTTATTCACTTTTTATAAGTTCCTCTGGGTTAGAGACAACAGTTCTTTATTCTAAAAAAAAATATTAACTTCAGGATTGTAGTTAATTTACACGGTTATTATAATAATAGAATGCAAGCTCCGTATATCGCAACTATGCAGCATTCAATTCAAACTGCACTTATGTTCAATAACGGCCAACCAGTCAGAAAATGCAGCAGTTTAACGATTCTGCAACCAGCCATCAATAACGGACATTTTCTGTTCAAGCACATCTCGCAACCAGCCAGAAATGTAGCAGTTTAACTGCTCAGTAATGGACACTCTCCGGTTTGCACCTTACCTACCAGCCAGAAACTGTAGCAACCAAAGAAATTGACACACACACAGCTCAAGTGAAAACAGTAACTTATTTGCAGAGCAGCTCTGCAGCAGTTTTGTTTCCCCAAACAGCACCTCCGTTCAGAAAAATAAGCGTGCAGAAAAAGTAAAACTCTCTCTGTATCCATGCAGGTTTAAAACTCTCTGTTCCTTTCCCAAACCACCGATGTTAAGTTGTCCATCTCGCCTTCGTTCTTGCTCTTTGAGTTCGGAGCTGATCCTCAGCTCCATCTCGGCCATCTTCTATAGCTCGAGAGCTGTTTACTGGCTCGAGGCTACCCCTTATCCCAAAATGCCCAGCGTCAGCTACCCAGATCTCGTTTGCCGCTTCAGCTGCGAGGTTGCTTTGTTACTGGCTTAGGGTTAGTATAGTTTTTTCCTATTATAATTGTTGTTTATTCTTAAAAATGTATCAAGTTTTTATCTAGATATAGTATTTTATCCCTTATCGCTTTCTTGTGTGTTGTAGCTTTGTTGGCCGTTGCTCCATAACTTGCAGGCCTTCTGTTTCCCCTGAACTCATTTAAATTAGAGAGTCCCCCCCTTAGGACAGCCATTTAAATTAGAGGCTCTTCTTTCTGTTCCTTAACTCAAAAAAAAAAACGTTTGTTTCTTAGTTTAGTAGTATAACATTTTCTTATTGTTATTGTGGTTCTTTAGTTTGTTGTTAGGAAAATGTCTAAAGATACCAATGTGTCTGGCTTCAAAAAGTGTGACTCATGCAGTCAGAAAATGTCTCTGACAGATGGGCACACTAGATGTGTATATTGTTTGGGCGCTGTTCACCTGCAGGACTCCTGTTCTATATCTCACGCTTTTAGTCCAAGGGTCCTGCAGGACTGCAAAAACAAATTAATCTTTTGGGGATTATTGAAGCCTCAGAATTCTCCAGCTAAAAGTACTCAGCCAGCGAAATCCCATAAGTCTGTCAAGCCATTGGCTCCACCTTCAGAGCCGACTCCTTTACTTGACCAACCAAGTATGTCGGTGCCAGCTGGCACCAACAAGGCAACTCCTCCGTCGGCTCCATCTGCTATTTTGGAGCCGTCTCGGAGCCATAAGAGACTGAGGTCTCCGTCCTTGGAGCCCATCCACTCGGCACCTCAGTCACCCTTGTTACAGAGTGAATGTAGCCATCATTCTTCCCACTCCTCTCGATCCTGTAGATTATCGGATCATGATGTGGAGAGAGTAGTAAGTAGGTTGCTTAAGTCACAGGCACTGGCAAAATTACTGTCCAGCCCACCTCAGCAGGTATCGGCTACAACCGCCTCTATTTCCGTTCCACCTCCGACTACATTTAGCTCAGAGCCGGAGACCATGGATCTGTAGGTAGAACCATCAGCGCCGATCATCATCTCTCCTTCGGTTCTGACGTTGGCTCCGATTACCTCAATTGTACTTCTATCGAGGGATCTGGGTGCCGGGGCTCTCTCATTGGCTCAGGGGGGGGGAGTGGCATCGGACCCTTGCCCGACCCCGTTCTCCCCCTCGGAGCTTCGGTGCAGGTGAGCTCAGCTCCAGCATCGGCCTCGGAGCCGTCACCCTCGACGCAGAGAAGGACTCCTGTCTTTTCGGAACCTGAGCTTTCTCTGCCTAGAGGTCTGGATGCCTTCGAGGTCATGCGGAGTGTGCTGTCCCCCAAAACAGCTCTACTGCCAGTTCCATTGGTCCCCCCCCCCCCCGTGGTGTCTGTTCCAACCTGTACTCCTCCTCCAGACCCCAAGCGTAGGGAACCTATGCCCCAGGATACCTCATTGGGTGATCCTTCTTCTTCCAAAGCCTCCCCTGATCACTCGGAAGAGCCTGCCTGGAAGAAGAACTGCAAGAGGAAGCACATCGATTCCCGTGAGTCTGTCACCTTAGATACAGACATGGATGATTCGGAAGGGTCCCCAAGGTCTCCCTCTGAAGTTGTTTCCTTTTCGGACATCCTTGAAATGCTTAGACAGAGGGGGGACTGGACTTTCCTAGCCCCTACCAAGGACGAGTCTGTATACCTGGATGCATTCGGTTCCCGACCTTCCACCTCCTGGGAATTGCCTCCTTTCGATCCACTCATGTCTGTAGTGGCTCGAAAGGCTTGGTCAGCTCCAGATTCTGTGGAACCTACTCCGAGGAGACCAAACAAATTTATTACAGCCCCCCAGGACAAACAATTCCTCTCCAAAGGTGTGCCCGTTGATGCCATGGTGGTAGCAGCAGCCACCAAGAAATAGTTAGCAGAAACCTCTTCATCTGTTCATCCTCCAAACAAAGCGTCTCGGACAATGGACAGATATGGAAAGCAAATGTTTGCTTCAGTGACCTTTTCAATGAGGTCCCTGAACTATCTATGCCATTTTATACATCTTCAAAGGGATCTACTGAAAGAGCATGGAGATACCCTTCAAGATCCTACAGCTGAGGGAGTACCAGCCAAATTAGCTTCTCAGCTTGCGACTCTTAATTCCATAGTCAACTCCTCCATGAGGCTGATTTCCTATGCAGCCTATGGAGCAAGCAGAGCCGCAGAGACAGATGTGGCTCTCAGGAGACATGCTTGGATGCAGCTGTGTCAGTTTGGGGAACCCTTTCGAGCATCCTTCACCAATATTCCCCTTGATGGCTCCTTTCTCTTTGGGCCTCAGGTGAAAGACACGTTGACCAGGTGTGAGCAGGAAGGCAAGACTCTCTCTGCCGTGGGAGTCCATTTTTCCACCCCTTCCAGATCTTATCTCAAGGGTCAGAAGAGCGAAAAGATATGGTTCCGAAAATCCCAGGCACCCTTGCCTGACACACGTGGTGATTTTTTTCCCCCTGGGGCAGAGGGGGAAACGACAATAACAGATGCTGCCCTCGTGGCAGAGGGGGACTGCAAAACCAGGGTGACAGAGAAACCTTCTCTGCCAAGCCCTTCCAGCATCACTGAAGGGTTGCCCGACTGCTCCCCTCTGGAGGCAGTCGGGGAAAGACTTTCGCTGTACCCAAAAGCCTGGCAAAATATAACAAGACAGATGGGTACTATCTATTATATCCGGAGGTTACAAAATTCCTTTCCATCAATCCCCCATAGAATTAAAAAAGTCCATCCTAGATGTCCCACCCAATCTAAGGGATCAAGCAGTCACATAAGTTTCAAAACTGCTAGAAAAAAGAGCCATTTAAGAAGTCCCTGCAGACCAACTAGGATCTGGAACTTACTCAAGATTCTTTTTAGTACTAAAAAAGACAGGGGACTGGAGACCAATACGGGATCTCAGCAGATTGAACAAATCTTTACAAAAAGAAAAGTTCCAGATGGTGACACTGCAGTCCATTTTCCCTTTTCTGGGTCAGGACAATTGGATGAGCTCGATAGATCTTCAGGACGTGTACTACCATATCAAGATGGACAGACACTCCAGGAGATTTCTTCGCTTCTGGGTAGGGGACAGTCATTACCAGTTCAGAGCTCTGCCCTTTGGTCTCACCTCAGCCCCCAGGGTGTTCACCAAGTGTATAGCAGTAGTCACGGCTCACCTGAGGCATCAAATATTCCAGGTGTTTCCCTATCTAGACAACTGGCTCCTGACTGCTACCACTAGGCATCAACTCTTAGAAGCACAGGATTATATAATCACATTATGCACTCAACTAGGCATTACAGTAAATTTAGAAAAATCTGCCTTGTTGCCCTGTCAGTCTGTCACATACCTAGGAGCAGAATTAAATACAAAAGAAATGTTTGCAAGATTACCACAGGAAAGAGTTTCCACTATTCGTCAACAAGTGTTAATTCTAATGCAGAGTAAAAAGATTCAAGTCAGATATGTTCTCCAAGCTCTAGGCTCCATGGCAGCTGCCATTCTTCTTGTCCCATTAGCGCGTTTCCACATGAGAATCCTTCAGTGGCTTCTTTTCATGCAGTGGTCTTTCCAGGAGCTACCCATGTCTCACATGATCCTGATCACAGAAACATGCAAAAGGCACCTTTCTTGGTGGCTGGTCTCCCCACTAGTGATTCAGGGCAGACCTTTCATACAACCCCGTCCGGTAGCTACAGTGACCACGGATGACTCCCTGATAGGGTTGGGGGGGGGGGGCATTATCTAGGCAGGACAGTCCAAGGCACTTGGCAACCTCGTGAGTACCATCTGCATATCAATGTCCTAGAAATGAGAGCGGTGCTCCTAGCGTAGCAAGCCCTTCAAGACTCTCTTCCTTCTGGGACCATTGCAATCCAAATGGACAACATGTCAGTGGTGTGGTACATCAACAAACAGGGCGGGACCAGGTCTTGCCCCTTATGTCGAGAAGCACTCAGACTGTGGCAATGGGCGATTTCCTCCCAACGTTTTCTGATAGCAATGCACATCCCTGGGAAATCCGACGTCATAGCGGACAGGCTCAGCAGAGCTATCCCCATGCCTCATGAGTGGTCTCTGAATCAGGAAGTTGCGGATCTTATCTTCCGCAAATGGGGACAGCCTTGCAGCAATATATTTGCCACTTCTCTCAGCAACAAATGCAGCAGCTACTTCTCCCTACTTCCTCTTCCAGGTCATATACCCAGAGATGCTCTAGTCCAGGATTGGCCTCAGGGACTCCTTTACGCTTTTCCCCTAATACCAAGACTCATACAGAAAGCAAAATTGTTGAGTTGCAAAATGATACTCATTGCCCCATATTGGCCTTGACAGATATGGTTCCCGTTCCTGCACCTCCACCTTCTGGATCAACTGTGAATTCTGGACCCGGTTCCAGATCTTCTGATTCATCAATCAGGCAGGTTGTAACAATCCCTTCAAACTCTCCAGCTCACAGCTTGGTTACTCCACTTCCAACCTTAGCCAGGCTTTCCAATATCTCCCCAGCAGTCCGTGATATTATTGTTTCCTCACATAAGTCTACTATGAGGAAAAACGTATGCTAGTAAATGGAAACGGTTTTCTTACTGGGCAGAATCCTTTCTCAGCCCCAGTCCATGAAATTCTTGAATTTCTAGCACAACTTTTTCAGTCTGGTGCGGCTTCCGCTACCATTAGAGTACAGCTAGCTGCCATTTCTAATTTTCATATCGGTATGTTTAATTCTAGCATAATGTCTCATAAGCTCTGCAAGGCCTTTATGAGAGGAACATCTCTTCTTAGACCCCCAGTTAGAGATCCTCCACCTCCTTGGGATCTCAGTTTAGTTTTAGCTTCCTTAATTTTGCCTCCCTTTGAACTGGCAGCATCATGTTCCTTAAAATTTCTTTCTTGGAAGACACTTTTTCTGGTTGCTATCACTTCAGCTAGACATGTCTCAGAACTTCAAACACTATGTGTTCATCCTCCTTACCTGGTGTTTCACAAGGACAGTGTTTCTCTGAGGACCAATCTATCCTTTATTCCTAAAGTCTGCTCAGAGAACAATTTAAATCAATCCATAGATCTCCCAGTTTTCTTTCCCAATCACAGTAACAAAGCAAAATACAAGCTCCACCAGCTGGATGTGCACAGACAATTGTGTTTTTACCTCCACAAGAACTAATAAAGTCAGATCAGTTATTTCTTTCTTATGCTTTCAACAAAAAAGGTCTTCCAGTTTCTAAGGTGACCTTATCCAGATGGATATCTGATACTATTGCCTTTATTTATCAGTTATGAAATAAAGAGCTACCAGCTAAACCAAAAGGTCATTCTACTAGAGCATTAGCCAACTCTGTAGCCTTTCAGTCTAGACTCAATCTGTGCAACTGCCACTTGGGCAAACCCTCATACTTTTATCTCTCATTACAAGGTGGATATGGTCTCCCAGAGCAGAGCTTCCTTTCTTTCTACTGTTCTGAATAGTCTGTTCCAATGAGCCACCCGGGATTTTAGGTGCTAGGGACACTGTCCCAAACAGCAAGAATGAAGGTGAGATGGACAACTTAACATAAAGAAGTTATGTACCTACCATAACGTTCCATGTTAGTTGTCTTCATCTTGCCTTCCTTCTTATGTCCCTCCCTCCTTCCCCCCTTCCTAGAGGATTGAGAGGAGTTCCTTTTGTTTAACTGGCTGAGTATCTTTTATTACTTCACATGCCAGGTAATTTATGACTCTTTCCTTGTTTAGGTGTATTGGACAACCAGTTTTTAGGTAACTGGTTACTCTACTTATGTCTAGTGTGCGCTATCACAAATGAGATCTGCGTAGCTGACGCTGGGCATTCTGGGATAAGGGGTAGCCTCAAGCCAATAAACAGCTCTCGAGCTATAGAAGATGGCCAGTCGGAGCCGAGGATTGGCTCCAAACCCAAACAGCAAGAAGGAAGGCGAGATGAAGACAACTAACATGGAACGTTATGGTAGGTGCATAACTTCTTTTTCCTTGCTGTGCTCAGTGCACTCCATTCAGAAAAATAAACTTGCTGTGCAGATTGCAGAAAAGTAAAATAAACTCTCGCTCTGTCCATGGACTCCATGCAGGTTTATTTGCAGAGCAGCTCTGCAGCAGTTGTTTTGTTTCCCCAAGCAGCACCTCCGTTCAGAAAAATAAGCGTGCAGAAAAAGTAAAATAAACTCTCGCTCTGTCCATGCAGGTTTAAACTCTCTCTGTTCCTGTCCCAAGCCTTCTTGCTGTGCACTCCATTCAGAAAAATAAACTTGCCAGTTGCCATGCAGAAAAGTAAAATAAACTCTCTCTCTCTCTCTCTTGCTCCATTCATGCAGAAACCAGGAAAGCTCAATTCCCTCGCTCTTTACATCTCTCCATTCAAAGAGCCAGAAAGCTCAATTCCGACAGGCTCTCGGAGCTGACGTCATCACGCACGTAATGACATCAGCTCAAAAGCGCGAAATAAAAAAAAATTAAAAATAAAGCTAGAAAAAATCGGAAATGAAGGGGTGCCACTCGAGAATCGTAGCATCCCATTATTTGGACCCCAAAACTTGTTTTTTACTGAGTAATTCGGTACGGTTGGGAGGTATGTAACATCTGAATTTTTGATAAAGCAAAGTAAATGCCTTTCCCTTCTTATCCACTTAACAGGATCAGCAATATCAAAATAATTTCCTTGGGGCTAGTTCAGCTGAGGTGGGTTTTGAGGGAATGATGTGAATGCTCTTGTTGTGTCCTGTTGTAGAAATTGTATTATATTTTACCATCTATGCCGTTCCATTAATTGTTCCAATATTATTAGTAGCCCAACTGAGCTTACCTTTTCTTAAAGCGACCTCATGATGGCCTGGCAATCTCAGATACAGGCTTAGGTGATGTCCTTTTTGTTTCACTGTTGCAGTCCTGACTTGTGGGATTCCCTGCTGTGGAAGCCCTTGGCTGGCCTGTGTACCAGAGTAAAAGTCTCCATCCTCATAAGGCTGTCTGATATCCTATCCAACATCAGTATGCTTGGGTATAAAGGGAGCCAACTGATGCCATGACATCGGTCTTTTCTTGCCGTTGGAGCCCGAAGCAGTGTTTCAGTGCATCAGTCTGGCCACACCACAGAGAAGTCGTCTAAGAGCTAAGTACCCCATTGGGGAACTCACTCTTTTTTCTTGCTTTAACCCATGTCAGGTAATGTTAATAATTGTCTCCGCTGTGGTAAGCAAATACTACACCGAGACATTCAAATGTTATGTGTCACCTGTCTAGGCCCTGATCATGATGTCTCTAATAGCCGTTTTTGCTGTCATTTCAACTCTAGAACTGTCAAGCTTAGGGCCGAAATCTTAGCTAGGCATTTTAGTCTGCCATTTACTTTGTATCGTCCAACGCATCCACTGGTTGTCCCAAGGTTGAGCTCCCAAAGCGTAGGAAGGACAAGGAAAAAAAGACCCTAGCTTAGGGCATTGGATGACTGTCATTCCCCATAGGCCAGTCCTCCAAGGCTCGTTATCGCTGAGGAAGGCAATATGCTTTCACAGCCCCCTTCTGTGACTGAGGTGGTGGTGCAGGCCTTTGTAGAGACCCGTATGGATTCTGACTGCTGATGGATCCCTCAACTTCTCTACAGACCTTGGCTTTCAGTTCTTCGGATGGATCTGGAGTTGCTTAGCAAGACCTATGCTTCGGACGAGCAATCATTTACTGGTGATGTTCTTTTGAGGCATCAGCCTGCATCGGTTCTTCCTTAAAAGAGACTGGCATCAGGATTGCGGATGTACCTAGGCCCAAGCCCAGAGCTACCTCTAAGAAGAGTTCTTCCTCAGGCTCTGTGACTAGGCCTACCAGCTCCAATGCTCAAGGATAGCAGGACCTGATCAGGTTAGCTGAGGACCTTATCTCCATAGTCAGAGCTAGGTAACCCCCTTTGGAGTCTTCCCCAGGGAAAAGGAAGAGGGATCCTATCCCGAAGTTTTCTCTGAATCTTCTGATTTGGATGAGGATTCTGTCCAGGAGGAGTCTGTCTTTGAGAAGACTCTTCCTTACTTCTTTTGAAGATTCAGATTCTGAAGGGAATCTGGCTTCAGTTTCGCCTCCTGAAGACATCACTTTTGGGGAAACATGCCATACCATGAGGGAAGATTTCCACTGGGAGGCACAGGAATACCTGCAATATAAAAAGAGGGTTAGGGAGTTCCTTGACTTCCCAGAACACAAACTTTTGACTATTACTCCTGTATTACAGGTAGTAGAGGATGTTTTTATGGATTCTTTTCTGGAGTCCAGATTCTTTTCCTCCAGCCCCTCAAAAACCAGACAGGTTTTAGCAAGGTGCTGGGCTTACATAAATACCTGTTCAAAAATCCCTCTACTGACCCACAGGTTGTCACTCCGGGACCCAGGGGAGCAAGAGCCAGCAAACCCTTAACCTGCAGACAATGAAAGCAGGGCCCTTGATAGGTTTGATAAAAAAAAAGTTTGGACTTCGCTACCCTAGCCATGAGAGCTCTTAACTGCTAGTTTCATATGATAAAATACTAGCAAACTATTTTAGATCAAATGAAGCAAAAGATATCTTTCCTGGAAGACAAGAACATTTCCAAGGCATTGTTTGACCTTTGCCATTCCAGCTGCCAGGTGGATAGACATTCAATACACTACGGCTATGATGCTGTGGAGGCCTTTAGCCGAGCTGCAGTATCTGGTTCTGTCATTAGAAGGCATGCCTGGCTTAGGGAACAGACCCTACCAGACCATGTCAAATCCAACCTTTTGGATGCATCCCTGGATAGGGGACTTCCTCTTTGGGCCAAAAGCTGAGTCTGTGCTCATAAAAATGGAGGCTAAAGCAAAATCTTTGTAGACTTTCAAGGACTTCCTCCAAGTTTAGCCTCCTAGGTTTAGTAGGAATTTTCCCACTGAATCAAAAAAAAAAAACAGGCACAGGGAAACCCCAGAAGGAAAGGTCTGAAAGGCCCAAGCAGTGGTCTTCGGAAACCCCCAGGCAAGGGAGTTCTAGGTCACAGGGCCCTGGCAGAGAGCAGCAATGAGTCTTCCTTTCCCATCCCAGTGTCCCCACGCTCTTTAGAAAAGATAGGAGGAGGGCTATCCCTGTCCAAAAATCCATTAAGATAGTCTGGTTACCCGGATAATCCACAAAATCAAAGAGCAGTGTCTTTTCCTCAAATTCACAACCTGTGCTCACAAGGCTCAGTGGAACCAGTACCAGAACACCAGATAGGGAAGTGGTTCTGTTCCAGGCTATTCCTGGTTACCAGAAAGGAAGGTTCTTGGTGCCCTATTCTAGACCTGTCCAACTCTCAGTCAATCCCTGCTGGTACCAAAATTCAAAATGTTGACTGTTCAGAAACTTCTTCCCATGGTAGCCCCTTAAGCCTTAATGGTCACCCTGGACCTAAGAGATGTTTACGTGCACATTCCTATAGAGGAATCTTGCAGAAGTTTTCTACAGTTCAGAGCAAGTACCGGTCATTTTCAATTCTCTGCACTGCCATTTGGCTTGTCTGCTGCTCCCTGGTTCTTCACAAAGTGTTTCACTTCTGTGATCTCCTTCTGCAGAACAAGAGAGATCCAGATTTGCCTCTGTCTAGATGACTACCTTATTCAAGCCACAAGTCAGTCAAAGCTGCTTAAGGATCTGGCCTTCACTCAGTACCTCCTTGGGAGTCACCATAAATCTTCACAAGTCCAACACAGACCCATCCACTAGGATAGTTTTCCTGGGAGCTCTTCTGGATTCCTCCCTTCAAAAGGCCTTTCTCCCTCCAGAAAAGGTCTCCTTCCTGACTCAGTACTTCCAAAACATTATGCAGAAGCAATACCTCTCAGCCAGGAATTCCTCAGGGCATTAGGCTACATGGCATCTTGTATTCTCATGATCCTTCTGGCTAGGCTACAAATTAGGAAGTTGCAGTGGTACCTCAAGAGTCTGTGGTGCTAGCACATATGATCCCTGGAGAACCAAATTCAACTGATCCCTTGCCTCAAGGAGGAATTTGCATGGTGGACCTAGGCATGTGCCCACAACCTCACAACCTGTGCTTTCCCTTCAGGTTCACCCCCAGGGCCAAACTTTAACCACAGATGCTTCATAGACAGCCTTAGGGCTCATTTCCAACACCTTCAGTCTCACGTCAGATGGGAAATTCAGCTAAAAGCCAAACACATAAATTGGAAAGAACTGATGGCAGTTTAAAAGGGCCTAGTAGCTTTCAATGAAAAATGGAAACCAGGGGTCTTCCTAGTCAAAACAGGCAACATCACAGTCATGTGATACATAAACACATGAGGCAGTCGCTCTTACCCTCTTTGTTGACTAGCTATTCAGGTCTGGGAGACAGCTCATTCTCTGGGGTTGTCCCTCATGGCACAATACCAACTTGATGGATCCCCATGAGTGGCATCTTCATCGGGGAAACATTTCTCAGCATAGTCCAGTAGTGGGAATCCTCACAGATAGACCACTTTGCCACCAAAGAAAATGCACAACTAAAAAGATTCTTTTTCAGGAGCAAACTACCCACAGCCTGGAGGACAGATGCTTTCTCCTTCCTCTGAAGGCACGTTTTCCTTTATACGTTCTCTGCCCCACCTCTTCTTCCTTGTGCCCTCCTAAAAGTCAGGGAATAAGTTCATAGGTAGGTACTAGGCTATTAGCCCTAGGGCCTATATAAGCCTAGCCAAAAAGGTACCGTGGCTTTCGCCACCCAAGAAAATTATTTTTCTGTGCCCCTGTCGAGCAGAGCCACAGAAATGATCCCTGGGATGAATTTCCTATTTCCCATCCAATCATCAAGATTTTTCTTGAAGAGTGCTAATGAGGAGCTCTGTTTGACATAGATAGGTAGTCTGTTCCAGAGTATGGGAAGTTGCTGGGACAGGAAACTATCCCTCCAGCATGTTCTGTTTATTGTGGTGACGAGGTTTAGGTCCCTAGAGCATGTAGCTCGGGGGGGATTGGGATTTATTTAAGTGGAGCATGTCCAACAGCTCTGGGTTTGACATAGCTTTGTATGTTAGGCAGAGATTGCCTCTGAGTAGGCGATATGCGATGGAGTAAAGCTGGAGTTTTTTGAGACTGTCTGTGTAGGGCATCTGTTTGAGGCCACCCACCTCTTCTTCCTTGTGCCCTCCTAAAAGTCAGGGAATAAGTTCATAGGTAGGTACTAGGCTATTAGCCCTAGGGCCTATATAAGCCTAGCCAAAAAGGTACCGTGGCTTTCGCCACCCAAGAAAATTATTTTTCTGTGCCCCTGTCGAGCAGAGCCACAGAAATGATCCCTGGGATGAATTTTCTATTTCCCATCCAATCATCAAGATTTTTCTTGAAGAGTGCTAATGAGGAGCTCTGTTTGACATAGATAGGTAGTCTGTTCCAGAGTATGGGAAGTTGCTGGGACAGGAAACTATCCCTCCAGCATGTTCTGTTTATTGTGGTGACGAGGTTTAGGTCCCTAGAGCATGTAGCTCGGGGGGGATTGGGATTTATTTAAGTGGAGCATGTCCAACAGCTCTGGGTTTGACATAGCTTTGTATGTTAGGCAGAGATTGCCTCTGAGTAGGCGATATGCGATGGAGTAAAGCTGGAGTTTTTTGAGACTGTCTGTGTAGGGCATCTGTTTGAGGCCAATAATCCTCATTGTGAGATATTTCTGTGGCCTTTCCAGTTGTTGTAGATGTCTTCTGAGGTACATACCAAAAGGGGCATTGTACTCTATAATGGGTCTAATGAGTGATGAGTAGGGGGGAATAATGACCTCTTTTTTTTCTGGATGAGAAACCTTTTGTGATGAGGTGAGTCGTGTAGAAGGATTTCTTGACCACTGTGGCGATGTGATTGTCAAAGGAGAGACTACTGTCCACCTGTGTCCCAAGGTCTCTTATCACACTTTCGGCATTAAGTAGGCTACCACTTATGTGGTAGTTCATGGATACAGAGTTTTTACCAAAGGAGATGATAATACACTTTTTGGCACTGAGCTTCAGGCAATTGCTTTGACACCAGGCATCTGCCTCAGTGAGGCCCTTTTGTAGTATGTCCACATTGTTAGGAGTTTTGATTATGGCTCCTAGTTTGCAGTCATCTGCAAACTTTGTTAGCCAAAGACCTTCTATGTTAGCCTGTACTTCAGAGTAGTAGATACCAAACAGGAGAGGACCCAGGACTGAACCCTGTGGTACTCCACTTGTCACTGGTCTGAAGTCGGATTTGGAGTCACTGGTCTGAAGTCGGATTTGGAGTCTGCTACTTTCACAGTGTGGGGTCTGTCCATGAGGCAGTTGGCAACCCATCTTGTGACATAGGGATTTATACCTAGTTTAGTGAGCTTATCTATAATTCCAGAGTGGGGGATGGTGTTGAAATTCTTGGCGAGATCTAGATAAGCTGTGTGAACCACCTTACCCTCATCTGCGGCATTGGTGACTGCTTCAAAGAAGTCAGTCAGGTTTAGGAGACATGATCTGCCTTTTACAAACCCGAACTGGGTATATTCCAGAGTTTGGAGATTACCAATGTCTTTGTGTATGAGTTCCATGATGATACGTTCCATGGCCTTGCAGACCAGGCTCGTCAGGCTAATGGGGTGGTAGTTCCTGGGGTCCGTCATGGCTCCCCCTTTGTGGAGTTGGATAACCGTCGCAGTGCTCTATTCATTGGACACAAAGCCTGAGGTGAGGCTATGATTGAACATGGTGCTTAGGTAGGGTGCCAGTTCATTCTGTAGTTTGTGTAGAACGCAAACCTGGGATATTGTCAGGTCCCATGGATGCTGTGTTCTTGGCTTTGGAGAGGGTGTTTTTTACCTATGCAGCAGTGATTACAGGAAATTTGCATTCTTCCGGTATAGAGATGGGCCCTCTAGGGAGTGAGAGGGGGGTAAAGTTAGCACTGAACCTATCTGCCAGGATGTTGGCAATATCAGTTGGTTCTGTATATTTAGTGCCATTGTGCTGCAACTCAGAGCAGATCTGAATGTTGCCATTGAGATTCTTGACATAGCTATAGAATGCTTTGTGGTTGTCTTTAGTCAGTGGCAATTTTGTTTTCGTAACTAGCTTTGGAGGATTTTATGAGGGATCTCAGCTTCTTACTGAGGTTGACCAGGGAGTTCCTCCAGTCATGGGATTTTACTCTTTTTTTTGCAACAGTTTCTTTCTTCTGTTGTAGATTTTGTTTGTCAGAGGACCACCAGATTGGCTTCCTTTTTTTTGTAGGATAGCATCTTGGTTCTGTTAGGGATAGCATGATCCATGCACTCATGTAAGTGCTTATAAAGTGCATTTGTGTAGGATTCAGCAGTCGTACCTCTATTGTCCATCTGCATGGGTGTCATGAAGTTTGCCAGTTATGTCTTAAGAAGTGTGAAGTTGGCTTTGGAGAAATTTTTTTACGTTGGTTTCCCTAATTGGAGGTGGGGGCGGGATGTGGATGTCTAGGGTGATTAGCTTGTGGTCAGATCTGACCAATGAGGAATTGACCTCTGGTGTGGAACACCGGTTGCCTATGTTGGTAATGACCAGGTCTAGGATATTGCTGCCCCTGGTGGGGGTGTGAATAAGTTGATCCAAGGCGTTGGAATTTATGAATTCCAGAAAACGTTGAGCAAAAGAGTTGGTACACGAGTAGTTTTCCCAGTTAATGGTGGGGTAGTTGAAATCGCCCATTATTAGGGTATTGGGTTTGTACTCTAATACTTTCCAGTGTATCAAGAAATGAGGAGTGGGAATCCTGAGGCATGGTGGGGGGGTCTGTAGCAAGCTACAGTTTGGATTGTGGTCTTGCCTAGAGTTTGTTGCACTTGGATAATCTCGGCTGCATTATGCTGTGCAACTATCCTGGAGGTGTGGCTATCCTTAATGAATATGGACACGCCTCCACATTTAGTGCTTTGTTCCAGGTTAGGTGGCCGAAAGGTGTGTTATGAATTATAGCCTGGTAATGCAGGGGTGCTCTCTTGAGCTTTGAACCAGGTCTCTGTCACTGCACAGATGTCGATGTTCTCCATTTTAAGGAGTGCCTCGAGTGAGTGCATTTTGAAGTTTAGACTTCTAGCATTCAGTAGCATTACCCTCAGATTTTGCTTGCTTGTACCTGTTATGGTGGTGAATTTTTCATTTGAACCTTGCCTAAAAAAGGCACTATAGGGGTGGCAAGAGCCTTAGCCAGTATCTGGAATCCCAAGGGCGACAGGTGCAGGCCATCTCTGGCAAAGCATCGTGGTCTAATCATGTCGTCCCCGGCAGACAAATACTTGATCCCCTTAGAATGACACCAGAAGCTTAGCCAATTGTTGAAGTCAATCATTTTGTCTTGTATTGTGGTATCATTCTGGGTGATGGCAGGATGCTACTCAGGGCTAGGGTCATACCTGCCTGGGCTACAAGATCGGAGAGCTCCTCCATGTCTCTTTTCATTTAGTCCAGAGAGGTACATCTCAGGTCATTCACAGCAACATGGACAATAACAGTGTCGTATTTGTACTTGTTGTGAAGTGACCTGAGTGCGTGCGTTATGTGGTGGATCCTGGCACCTGACAGTAACTTTCTCCTTGTTTAGCCTGGTGAGTGGAACCACCTATGACTAGAGTGTTGGGTACGTTATGCCTTATGAGTTGTGGTTGAGTGGCACACTGAGTTTGTGGGCTATGTGTCATTTGGGTGGAGTTTGCTTGCGTTTCTGCTTTGGAGGTCCCTGATGCTTGGGCAGGTTTTTATTGAGAGCCTCCGCGAATGTAGGTGTGTTTTGTGTTTCTATGTGTGTGTGTTTTGGTGGTGTAGGTTTTGAGGGATTATGTGATGAGTGTGATGTGGTGCAAGTTTTTACCTTCTCCTCTTGACTGTCTAGTCCAGTCTTGGGTGAAGAGAGCTTTGCTTCTATTTTGGCTATATAAGTGCATCTCTCACAGGTTGTAGTGTTGGCTGGTAGGAGGAGAGGGTTGTCTGTGTACATGAGGCAACTGCTGCATTGCCCCAAAATGCTCAGATTCATCAGGTAGACAGGAGAAATCACCGGGAGCTGACCCTTAGACATGCCTGGAGTGGTGCTTATTTGTTAAGTACTAAAAACTGCTTTCCTCTAGACAAGTGAGGAAAGTTGAGTTGTGCTTACAACGAGTTCTGAACAAGTGCTGAGTTCAAAGAAACCGATTTGAGTGCTGAAACTAGAAAACTGGCTAGTTCTAAGAAACAAAATTAAGCTAGAAGGCTTCCCTCCAACACAGAAAGGTGTGGGGGCTCAGAAGCCTACAAAAAGTCTAGACCACTTACAGGAAAGGCAGGAAACAAGCTTAAATTTTTTGTTTTTTTCTTTCCCAGATGCTCTCTTTGTACACAGTAGGGGTGCCTGAAATCAGAATATGATCTCATTGCACTGTTGAGTGAGCAAATGAGATGGGCCCAGAAGGAGTATCCAAACACAAATTTACAAGAGGGGCGGGCAATTTCAAAACAACCAAGATTAACACCAAAACAAAACCAGGGAGGGTGGGTGTGGACAAAACTTCCAGTTCAGTTAATATTGAATGCAACGCAAATAAATCAATTAAAATGCTGTATTTGAAAAAAGTGCAGATAAAAGGTACTTAAATTCTCTTATACGTCCAGTTGAATACAGCTAGATCTTAGCCGGACAAAGCTCAGGTTTTAAGCAGAAAATATTCCAAAATGTGCCACTTAAATAGGCAGTAACAGGATATCAATGAATTAGACTACCCCCGACTGCAATTACTGTCTATGCAGGAATTCTAACAGGCAGTAAAATCTAGAAAACACTAACTGAAAAAACAACTTCCAGTTCAGTTAATATTCAATGCAGCACAAATAAATCAAGTAAAATGATGTATAAGGCCCAGGGGTCATTCTGATAGCTCCAGACTGGACCAAGCAGCACTGGTATCCCCTGCTACTAAGTTTAACCAATGAAATCCATGGTAGTTACCTCGGAGAGTAGACCTTCTGACTCTGGACAAGGGGAGGTTTTTGTATCCCAATCAGCAGACTCTCAGCCTGGATAATCCCCAAACATCCTCCTTGAATATACCCTAAGCAAACACGTTGAAGATGTTCTCAAGGAGGCTAGAAGGCCTGATACTAGGAAATCATACTCAGCCAAGTGGAAAAGATTCTCCATTTGATGCCAGCAGCAAAGCCTCAATCCTAACTCGATCAGTGTCTCTGCCATTTTAAATTACTTAGATACCCTGGTTGAAAGCGGCCTATGCTTTTCTTCCATCAAAATTCACACCTGCCATTTCAGCCAACATCCCTATTCTTCCTCCTATTTTTTCCCAACCCCTACACAAACAATCCCTTAAGGGAGTAATTTACATCAGACCTCCTAGAAGACATCCCTTCACCTCCATGGGACCTCAGTTTTGTTCTGGAAAAATTGACCGTACCCCTCTTTGAACTAGCAGCTTCTGCTGAATTAAAAATCTCAATTTGAAAGACTGCCTTTTTCCGCCCATCACCTCAGCTAAGAGGGTCTCTGAGCTGCAAGCTCTCATGGCAGTGGAACCATTTCTCATATTCCACCCAGACAGAGTATCACTTAGGACTAATCCATCCTTTATGCCCAAGGTGGTCATGGACACATCCTTGAATCAAGCTATACAGTTGCCCACCTTTTCCCACTCCTCACAACCAGGGGGAGAGAATCCTTCACTCCTCAGATGTGCATAGACAGCTCTGCTACTGTCTTGACAGAGCTACATCTTTCAGAAAATCAGACCAACACTTTGTCTCCTTTGCCATTGGCTGTGAGGGGAAACCAGCCCCAGCCATGATTCAGAAAAAGCTGGATCCACCAGTCTCATATCCGACAACTCAAAGATCAAGGCCTCCACATATCTATACCTAACCAATTCCATCAGATCCTATTTCATCCAGGCTTCCCTCTCTGTTCCTAGAAGAGTTGCCTCCTTCCACTACGTTTTCTCTTCTGTCCTCCAAAAGCCTTTCAGAAGCAGACATGGACAGGATGAGGAGGAAGTTCCTCCGAACAATGATACAAATAGGGGATCTCCCGGATCTGACCCCTTCCAGGCCTGGGAGCGAACATCGATCCATCTCCACTCTGGTATCTCCTTTTCCAATTAGTCTTCCTGTTTTAGAGACGTCATATCCGATATCCTTGGGGGTGTCTACTTCGGATCAGAAGAATGGTTGTTCTTTGACTACCGGTACCAAGTGTTTCTGAGGTGGAGGACTCTGGGAGCTAAAGCTTTGGTGCTGGATCCAGGGTCTTTTAATTGACTCCAAAACTTTTGGAGCGGTCTCTTTCCCTCAGAGCCTCGCCACTGGATAGATCAGGCCCAACTCCCTCTTTGGGTGGAGCACCAATAGAGTTGCAGAAGCCAACAGTCTAAGATTCCAACTTTGGTCCATCGACTTCCGTTTCTCCTCGGCTTTTGAGCTTGTGGACAGGGTTTTCTCTATGCCTGGAAAACCGGCATTTCTTCCCCCATTGGATCAGACAAGCCCGTCTCATACTGTTCTGTGTCCTGAGCCTCAATCATCTCTTCCACTAGGACAGACAACCTGAGTAAGCCTCCAGCCAGTCCATCAGGGCATTATTATCTCTTCCAATACTTCCCCAGCGCACCCAAGTGAGGAAGTCCCTTGAAAGGGATTTTGCAAAAGGAGGCAATTTGATTTCCACCAGGAATCTCTGAGAGGACACTGATTTTGATGAGGGGCAGTGATGCCCCAGATCACCATCTCATGTCTCCTTTGGAGACATTCTGGAGCTTTCAAAACAAAAAGGCAGTTGGTCTTACAATACTCCCTCCCAGGAGGAATCGGTATTCCTGGAGGCGTTCGGGTCTGGCCTGTTTACTTCTTGGGTGACCCCTCCAGACAACGAGCTCATCTCTCGATGGGCAGGGAAGGAGCCAGGCACTGTTTATCCAATACCTAAAAGTCCAGATAAAATTCTTGACCCCCCCCCTCCCCAAAGTCTGTGCAGACATAGCAAGGGAGTACCTGTTGACACCATGGTTGTGGCTGCAGCTACAACAAATGAACTAGCAGAGCAGAATTCTTCTGTCCATCCCCCTAATAGAGAGTCTAGTGCATTGGATGGATTTGGGAAGCTTGTTTATGCTTCAGTGACCTTTGCTCTTGGGTCAATTAATTACTTGGCACACTTTACGAGACTGCAAAGTGATTTGATGAAGGAGTTTACCAAATCTCTTTCTAGGTCCATGTCCTCCAAGGATGGGAAATGAATCTCCTCACAACTGGCCACCCTCCACTCTATCTCAGATGTGCCCATTAGGTTAATATCCCATGCTGCTGAAAGTACCTCAAAAGCAGAAGGTTCAGGCATAGCCATCAGGAGACGTGCCTGGATACATTTGTGATTTTGAGGAAGTATTTAAGTTTTTGTTCGTCAATGGGCTCTTGTCCTCAAGGTTATGAACACACTATCCTGGTTTGAGCAAGAGGGAAAGACCTTGTCTGTCATGGGCATATTTGTTTTTACCCCTCAAAGGCCCTTCTCTAGGATCCAGTGGGGTGGCAGAAAGATATGGTTTAAGTCGGCCCAAAATTGTTTCCAGGATTTGCTTGGAGATAGTTTCCCCCAGGGTCAGAAAGAAACTCAACTGGAAGATGCCATCCTTGCTGCAGAGGTGGTCTGCAGAACCAAGGATCTAGAGACTCTTTCTCAGCTAAGACCTATCAGCGTTCCTGAATGGAGGCCCAACTATCCCGCTCTGGAGGCAGTCCGGGGTCATTTATCCTTGCACCAGAGAGCCTGGCTATCTATCACAAAGCATTTGTGGGTGTAGAGGATTATACCCAGAGGTTGTACCATATAATTTTCCTTAATGCCTCTCTCACTTCAGAAGAAAATCCTCGATGTTCCACACAGTCAGAGGAAAACAGCATCTCTAGAAATAAAAAAGTTGCTAGAAAAAATGTCTTTCAAGAGGTCCCCCAGACAAGAGAGAGTCTGGAACTTACTCAAGATTCTTCTTAGTGCCAAAAGAGACAGGGGACTTGAGACCATTTCTGGATGTCAGCAAGTTAAACCAATTTCAGTATACAAAGTTTCGGATGGTCACATTTCAGTCCATTTTGCCTCTGTTGAAAAAGGATGAGTGGATGTGCTCAGTAGATCTTCAGGATATGTACTATCACATCAAAATGAACAGGTTCTCCAGGAGATATCTATGCTTCCGGCTGGGAGCCAGTCATTACCAGCTCAGAGTACTGCCTTTTGGTCTCACCACAGCTCCCAGGGTGTTCACCAAATGCATGGCAGTGGTAGCAACTCACTTGAGATTACTTGGATTCTGGGTGTTTCCATATCTAGGCATCTGGCTCCTTACTGCCCCAGCCAGGCATCAATGACAACAAGCAAGGGACTACTTGCTCCAGTTGTGTTCTCATATGGGAATAACAGTCAATTACAACAAATCTCAACTCACCCCAGTGCAAAGTCTACAGTTCATAGGTACTTATTTAGATGCTGTCAGTCAGATAGCCTGTTTTCCCTCCACTGGAATAAGCATTCTGCAGTCTCAGGGCAAGAAAGTTATCTGAAATACATCTCTTCCAACCAGATCGCTACCACAGGCTTTGGGTTCCATGACAACAGCTATTACCCTTATTCCATTGGCCAGGTTCAATATGAGAATCCTTCAGTGTACTCTTGTACACTGGTCCATTCTCCAACATCCATTATCCATGCCAGTCAAGATCACTCAGGCGTACTAAACATATGTATCATGGATTCATTCAAACCAGCTCCACAAAGGATGTCCTTTTGTTTTTCCCCTTCTCAAGGCCACTGTGCCCTCAGATGCCTCCCAGATCAGTTGAGGGGCATTACTTGGGAGGGACAGTCCAAGATGTGTGGTCCCTGAAGAGGCAGGATGCATATCAATATCCTGGAGAATGAGAACTGATGTCCTTCTATTCATATGCTGCTGTATTCATGACATCAGGGAGTTTGCCTGGTGAACTCTCGTACGTCCGGCCGTTATACAAAAGTCAAATGCTACCGCTAGGATGCATGCGATGTCCTGCACCTCTCTCTCGGACGTCTGTCGTAAACAGACATCTGGTATAAAGTGGACATCAGCACTCGCCTTCCTCAGAACTTCTCTGCCGCCTATGTGACTGCCAGCTCTGATAGTCACTTTTCCAGAAGAACCGTTTCCTACATTCAACTTCAGATAAGTACCCCTTAGGGGGTTTCTATTTTGTTACTTGAAACTGTTTTGGGTTACATGTCAGGTAGGAAGGGTAAGTGTAGGTGTGGAAAGCAAATTCCACATAAGGATTCTCATGAGCTCTGCATATTCTGCCTAGGCCGAGAACATGACCATACCACCTGTAGTATTTGTCAGACCTTTGTTCCTAAGACCCTTAGAAGCCATCTAGCGCCCATAAAGAGTAGGCCTGAACCGATTGCTGCGCCCTCCACTCCACCCATACCTGTCGAGGCTAGTGAAGGCCCGTAGTCCATGCTGGAGTTCTCAGAGCTTCCTTCAGCAGAAGGCCTGGAGGATATCAGTTCTTTCCCAGAGGTCATGTCCCAGAGGGAATCTCAGGCATTTGATTCAGTCGCTGAGGGAGAACCTAGCCTCATTATTTCAGAGGGTCCGTGTGGTGTCTCTCAAATCGTTGTACGCGAGGACATAGTCTCTGACTTTGTACAGTGCCAGCCAGCGTCAGGCCCTCCTACCTTCCACTATTTCTTAGCCTCTGTCTTCTTCACCTGACGAACAGCCTCCAGATTGGCAGGCCTTCACCAAAGGCCTTCTCAATGCCTTCATAGGCCTTGCGTCAGGGCCCAATGCTTTCCCAGGCCCCTATGCTCTCTACCCCAAAGGGACCTGCTCCCGATGTCTCATCAGGAGAAGAGGATTCATCAGAAGATGAATCCCTCACCTACTATTCACAAATTGCTTCTCTTCTGGGATGTGCTTCCCCAGAGGAGGAGTCCAGCGGCACCTACTCCCCAGGTGAGGATCTCTCCTTTGATGAGACCATCAGAAAGATGCAAAATTTCTTCAAATGGGACAGCAGTCAAGTCACTGAGACCCAAAAGAGATACTATGAACTCCTACAATTGGAGTCTCCTAGCCCTTCTGCTGTGCCTCCAGTACACCTGGCTTTTCTGGATGCTTTCATGGCTGCTTCTTAAAACCCTGATTCTCAGCCCCCAGCACCCAAGCATCCAGTTAGATTCTACAAGGTAACCGAGGGAGCAACCTTCCTCTACAAAGCCCCATCTGCAGACCCTGCAGTCATTTCCGTGACCACTAACAAAACCTACGAGTTACTTCCCTCCACCTCACTTCTGCCCTCTGATATGAGCGCAGAATGATGGAACATCTGGGGAAGAAGGTTTATACTTCTGCCATGCTAGCAGTAAGAGACATCAACTACCAGACGCACATGGCCAAGTATTTCTTAGCTGTCTTGGAAGATGTGGTCAAGCAACTGGGAGAGCTCTCTGACTCCCTTGCTAAAGCCAAGGTTTCCTCTCTCCTGAACTCCTGCACACAAGTGACCAAACACTCCAAGTGCAGCTGCGACGCTGTAGAAGCATCAGCAAGGGCTGCTGCCTCTGGATCTGTTATCAGGAGGTACTCTTGGTTAAGTTTGCAGGCCCTCCCTGATAGCATCAAATCCAAGCTCCTGGATGTGCCCCTGGACAACAACAACCTGTTTGGTTTAGCAGCTGCTGAGCTCTTTAAGGCCCTCCAAACCAAAAGCAAGGAGCTGCAGGAATTGAGACATGTCTTTGTCTACCCAGTTCCACATTTTCAAAGGAATTACCCAGCAAAAATATATTTTTTGAGAGCCTCAGCTAGGAAAATGCAAGCTAAGCCTAGAAAGGACCACAGGAAACAGCTCTGATCTAGGTCTGGCTCCTCTACTCTACCTTCTAAACAGTCTTTTCAGGGAAAGTCTGGTAGTCTGTGACTACTGGGCCCTTCACCCAGACACCCCTCTTCCCATGCGCCTCTCCCTTCCCGCTTGGAAGCAGGTTACCCAGGACGCCTGAGTCCTATCTATCATAAAACAGGGATACTTCATGACCTGGGAGGCCAGACCCACTTCCAAAGGCATCCCTCACCCACCCCAAGACCAAATTCCAATTTTCCCACCAACTGCAAGAACTTCTTGATCAAGGAACCATTCAGGAGTTCCTGTCTACTGCAAGAGGAAGGGGATTTTATTCAAGAATCTTCCTGGTTCACAGGAAGGAAGGTCCATGGAGGCCTATCCTGGACCTGTCCCACCTCAGTACCTTCCTCTGAGTTCCCTCCTTCAAGATGCTCTCTCTTCCTACCCTTCTCCTCCTCATCCTTCCTCAGACATTCCTAGTATCCTTAGATGTAAAGGATGCCTACTTGCACATTCCTATCCATCCACATTTCAGAAAGTACCTGCGCTTTTCAGTGGATTCTGCACACTATCAGATGTTATGTGGTCCTATCTCACCTACATTCATTACTGACTGGTTCGGAGCCGAGAATCGGCTCCAACTCGGCCGACTATTTTTCTCTAGCATGAAGTCTCTAATTGGCTGGGCTAACCCGGTATCCCAGGATGCACCTCGCCCCAACCCCCAGATCTCGTTTGCCACTCTTTGAGTTAGGACGTGGTCTCGCGCTTGGCTGTGGCTAAGTACACTTTTACTAAACTTTCTAAAGTTTTTGTACTTCTTTATATAAAAAAAGCTATTTTCATAGCTATATTGTGTTTTGTGTGTGTTTGAGCTTGTTCGGTTTCGTTTTTGGAGAGTGTGTGTGGTTTCCCTTGTGTTTGGTGGGCTAGGCCCATTTAATTTAGAGGGACCTAGTCCTCTCCATCGTAAATCATTCTGTAGTTTGTTTTTTGTCGGTTTTTCTTCCCTAGGGAACGTTTAAGTTAGAGTTCCTGTGTCCAGTAGTGTTTCCCGCCTTCCTACTGTTAGTTGTTGAGTGTTTGGTTTTTTGTCAGACATGTCGAAGGAGCAGAAGGAGCATAAATCCTCCGGGTTTAAAAAATGCTCTAAATGTGCTTACAAAATGTCGATTACAGATGGGCATGCCATCTGTGTTTATTGCCTTGGTGCGATTCACCTACAAGAATCATGCAGTGTCTGCCATTCCTTCAGCTCTAGGGTGCTGCTGGAAAGGAAAAATAAACTGATTTTGAAGGGCCTAGTTAAGCCTGCCTTTGAAGAGGATCTAGAGTCTGCTTCTTCTACTGGCAAGTCTAAATCTACCAGAACTAAATAAAGATCTCTGGCTCCATCTAGTTCTTCGGAGCCCCCAGAGAAGATTTTGACAGTAGTTAACTACCTCCTCGGTTCCTTTGGCTTCGGAACTGCAGGACAAGCTCTCTGTTTTGGATACTGACTCCTCAGCTCCATTGTCTTCGGGGCAGCAGGAGGTATCTGTGGTACTGGAGTCGACCTCGGCTCCGATCTTTTTGGAGCCAATTCGGAGCCGGTCACCCAGTGTTAGGCAGGAGTCCATAGGTAGGAGATCCCCATCTCCTTCAGTTTCCTCCAAATCCTCGAGGTTGTCTGATTTGGATGTGGATAGGGTGGTCCAGAGGCTCCTTCAGTCACTGGTGTTAGCCAAATTGTTTTCGGCTCCGACCCAGTCGACTCCGGAGCCTGCCCCCATGTCGGTATCGATGATTCCTCCTCCGAGCACCTCTATGTCGTCGGAGCTGAAATGCCTGGCGCCGAGTGATGTCCTTGCACCGACTCCAATACCCCTGGCGGGTTTATCGGAGACAACGTCGGCTCCAACCATTTCGGTTCCATCATCTGGTTTCAGCACTCTGGTTTCCTCGGTCGGGCCTGAAGGGGATGCATCGGGACTTCTGTTGGCTCCGAGTCTCCCTGTCTGGGCTTTGGCTAGTGAGACTCCGACCCTGGTTGTGGTCTCTGAGACGGGTCAGTCCTCGGATTCGGGGGGGGGGCCCGCCTTCGAGGCCATGAGGAGCTCACTGGCCAGGTCGTCAGTGACATCACTTGGATCGGTCACTCCCTCCCCATACACCGCGGCTAGAGCCTCTGATGCCCCCTATCTGTGGACAGCGGAGCTCGAAGGCCTGAGGACACCCCCATGAGTGGTCCTCAACTTTCTGAGGGCCCCTCAGAGTCTGTGCCTGAGGAACCTCCCAGGAAGAAGTTGTGCAAGAGGAAGCACATAGACTCTCAAGACTAGTCCATCACCTCTGATACTGACCTCGAGGATGCAGAGGGGTCCCCTAAGTCGTCCTCCGATGATGTCTTTCTCCGGCATCCTGGAGATATTGAGGCAGAGAGGCGACTGGCCTTCCAAGTCCCCCTCTGAGGAGGATTCGGTATTCCTCAAGGCCTTCGGAGCTCAAACTTCTGCCTCCTGGGTGTCTCCACCCTTCGATGAACTCTTGGACCTGATTTGTCGAAGGGTGTGGGAGCACCCTGATTCCGTGAAACTGGTGCCCAGTCGTCCGAATAAGTTCCTGTCTGCTCCCCCAGGGAGTCCCCATAGATGCCATGGTGGTGGCGTCAGCCACTCAGCAGGAAGTTGCAGAGGCTTCTTCTTCCGTCCATCCTCCTAACAAGGAGTCCAGGAGTATGGATCGGTATGGGAAGCGTACCCTGTCTTCAGCGACCTTTACACTGCGGTTGCTGAATTACCTTTGTCACTTTACTCGGCTCCAGAGAGATCTCCTCAAAGAGTTGGGGGATACCTTGACGGGTAACATGCCTGAGGCGGTAGCGCAGACTGTTAATGCCCAGTTGTCTACCCTTGGTTCCATTGTCAACTCATCCATGAGGCTCATATCTTATGCAGCTGAGGGGGCGAGTAGGGCAGCTAGTTCAGGTTTGGCTCTTAGGAGGCAAGCCTGGATGCGCTTATGTCACTTCGTCTTCCTTCACTGACGCCCCCTTTGATGGGTCCTCTCTTTTTGGACCCAAAGTGAAAGACACTCTCACCAGATGTGAGCAGGAGGGTAAGACCTTATCTGCCGTAGGGGCCCGTTTTTCTCTTCCCTTTAGGCCTTATCCCAAGGATCAGAGAGGAGGGAAGATGTGGTTCAAGAAGTCACAAAAGTCTTTCCCTGCCACTTATGGTGAGCCCCCCTCCAGAGGCAGAGGAGGGGAGGGGAGAATTACTCTGGAAGATGCCGTCCTAGGGGCAGAGAAGGCCCCCACAATTTGGGAGACCGCGACTCCTTTCACGGATCTTCCTATCAGCATCCCTGAGGGATTGCCCGACTGTGCTATTCCGGAGCCAGTCGGAGGGTGTTTTTCAAAGCATCCTCAAGCCTGGGAGAACATCACCCAGGATCGATGGTTGCTTCGAATAATTCCCGGAGGTTGCACCATTCCCTTTACTTCACCCCCTCCCCCAATCAGAAAAATCCTGGATGTTCCACCCAGTCAAAAGGGATCAAGCAGCACTAGAGATATCAAAGCTGCTAGAAAAAGGAGTCATCCAACCGGTCCCCTCAGACCAGTTCAGATCAGGAACTTAAGACTCTTTTTGGTGCCGAAAAAAACGGGGGACCTGAGACCCATTCTGGATCTCAGCTGATTGAATCACTACGTCCTGAAGTCCAAATTCCGAATGGTCACTCTTCAGTCCATCTTCCCATTGCTGGGAGAGGGAGTATGGATGTGCTCCATTGACCTCAAGGATGCCTATTACCACATCAAGATGAACAAAGCATCCAGGAATCCTTTACGCTTCCGGCTGGGAGCCAGTCATTTCCAGTTTCGTGCCCTGCCCTTTGGTCTCACTACAGCCCCCAGGGTGTTTACCAAGTGTTTGGCAGTAGTGACAGCTCACCTGAGACGTCTAGGATTCCAGGTGTTGCCTTACCTGCACGATTGGCTCCTTACTGCCCCCACCAGGCATCTCCTCATTCGAGCCAGGGAGAATACCATAACCATTTAACAAAGGCTAGGAATTACATTAAACTGGGAAAAATCTGCCTTGCTGCCCTCACAGCGTGTTGTATTTATAGGTGCAGAGCTAGACTCTGTTCATATGAGGGCCTTTCTACCTCTAGAAAGGATAAGAGTGCTCCAATCTCAAGTTCAAGCTTTGTTGCCCCTCAAGAAGGTCCAAGCCAGGTTAGTTCTTCAGCTATTGGGATCCATGGCAGCTACCATCATGCTAGTGCCCTTAGCCAGGCTACACAGGCGGATCCTCCAGTGGCACCTTTCAGTCCAGTGGTCCTTAAAAATTCCCTCTCTCTCATCCAATTCTCCTTACAGAACAATGCAGACGGGATCTCCGTTGGTGGCTATGTTCCTCCAACCTGGACAAGGGGAGGAATCTAGTTCCTTTGTCTCCTGCTGCCACAGTGACCACGGACATTTCCCAGATAGGGTGGGGGGGCATTATCTGGGCAGAACGGTCCAAGGCACTTGGCAGGATCACGAGGTACGCTTACACATCAGTGTCCTAGTGATGAGAGTGGTGCTATTAGCGTTGCAAACACTCCAGAGCTCTCTCCCCTGGGGAACGATTGCAATTCACTCGGACAGCATGTCAGTTGTGTGGTACCTGAACAAGCAAGGAGGAACCAAGTCTTATCCCCTTTGCAGAGAAGCCATGAGAGTGTGGCATTGGGCAGTGTCTTCCCAAAAGTTCAACGTGATAGCAGACAGGCTAAGCAGAGCTATTCTGATGCCTTACGAGTGGTCTCTGAACAACCGAGTTGCGACTCGGATCTTCAGCAGGTGGGGTCCGCCTTGCTGCGATCTCTTTGCCAGTCCTCTCAATGCCAAATGCAGCAACTACTTCACCCTGATCCCCCCACAGGGGGAGTCACCCAGGGACGCACTAGTCCACGGTTGGCCTCCCGGTCTGCTGTATGCCTTTCCTCCATTTCCTCTGTTACCAAGAGTGATTCAGAAAGCCATATACTTGGGAAGCAAGATGATTCTAATTGCCCCACACTGGCCCCGCCAAGTCTGGTTCCACTTTCTTCAGCAATACACAGTGGTGGTCCTTGGACTCTGGATCCAGTGCCAGACCTATTGACTCACATGTCAGGACAGTCCCACCTCTCCCTACAGTCCCTCAGGTTGACAGCCTGGCTGCTCCACTTCCATCATTAGTTAGACTACATTCCCTTTCACCTGAGGTGGTGCATATCCTATCGTCGTCTCACAAATCCTCCACCAGAAGAATTTACTCCAGCAAATGGAAGAGATTTTCCATCTGGGCTCAGGCCCAAGGTCTGGACCCTTTCACAGCCCCTATATCGGCGGTCTTAGACTTTTTAGCTATGCTCTTCCGATAGGGCTCCGCTCCCTCGACCATTAAGGTGCAGCTGGCAGCCATTTCTAACTTCCATGTATCCTACGAGCCCGCTCTTATGGGCCATAAACTTTGTAAGGCCTTTTTGAAAGGAGCCTGGTTACTTCGTCCTCCTGTGTCAGGACCCGTCATGCCATGGGATTTAAATCTGGTGTTGCAAGCCATCACTTCTCCGCCCTTTGAGCCGGCTGCCACTTGCGAACTAAAATTCTTATCCTGGAAGATGGCATTCTTGGTTGCCATCACTTCGGCTAGAAGAGTATCAGAACTTCAAGCATTGTCCATTAAACCCCCGTATTTGATCTTCCATAAGGACAGGATATCCTTGAGACTTAATCCGTCCTTCCTTCCTAAGGTGTCTTCCACGTTTAGCCTCCACCAATCCATTGAGTTACCGGTGTTTTTTCCAAACTTCTCCAACAAAACAGAGTCCAAATTTCATCAATTGGATGTGCATAGACAACTGAGATTCTGTTTACACAGGACGAAACGTGTAAGGAAATCGGATCAATTGTTTGTGTCCTTCTCAGAGAATAGAATGGGTGGCCCTGTTTGCAAGTGCACAATTTCTAAGTGGATTAAGGATTGCATTTCCTTTATTTACTCATCAGCAGGCAGACATTTACCATTCCCAGTTAAAGCTCATTCCACCAGGGCAGTCTCGACTTCGATAGCTTATCATGCCAGGCTTTCCTTGGACGACATTTGTGCAGCGGCCACCTGGGCTTCTCATCATACCTTTATCTCTCATTACAAGCTGGAGGTGGCGTCTAGAGGCCGGGCTTACTTTGGTTCCACGGTTCTCAGGAGTATTTTCCTATGAGCCTCCCGGGTTAGAGGTGCTAGGGACGCTGTCCTGTCAGTAATGAATGTAGGCGAGATAGGACTACATAACATCAGTTAGTTACGTACTCACCATAACGATCGATGTATGTGGTCCATCTCGCCTACATTCTTGCGTACTCTCCCACCTGCCCCCTTCCTAAAGGATTTGGAGGAAAATTGCTGTGAGACTCTTCAAAATTGGTTATTTGTTCCTTTTTGCTGGTTGGCGATATTCCTCTTAGTGAGGGTTGTGTATGTGGAGTGATTGCGATGTATGCAAACAAGATCTGGGGGTTGGGGCGAGGTGCATCCTGGGATACCGGGTTAGCCCAGCCAATTAGAGACTTTGTGCTAGAGAAAAATAGTCGGCCAAGTCGGAGCCAATTCTCGGCTCCGAACCCGTCGGTAATGAATGTAGGCGAGATGGACCACATACATCAGTCTTTATGGTGAGTACATAACTAACTGTTCACTGCTTTACCCTTAGGTCTCTCTACAGCCCAAAGAGTATTTACAAAATGTCTGGCCCCAGTCATGGCATTTGCCAGGACAAAGGGAATACAACTTTTCCCCTATCTAGATGACATCCTTATCCAGGCTACATCAAGTTCCATGGCCTTGCAATACCTGAAGTTCACCATCTCCCTCCTAACAGGTCTGAGATTTACCATAAATTGCAAAATATCCTCCCTGATACCCTCTCAAGATCAGGTGTTCCTAGGATGTCGGATTCTTACAAGGGAAATGATGGCTTGCCTACCATCAGAAAAGATTGTGATGCTTACATGTTTCTTCGAGGAGATCCTTCCTCTCAAAAATCTCATCCAGGAAATTCTTCAAAATCCTAGGATTCATGGCCTCTACTATCCCCATGGTTCCCCTGGCAAGGCTACACATGAGTAAGTACCAGTGGTATCTGGGAACTGTTTGGAAGCAACACCTACATCCACTAGAGTTCATGATCCCCATGCTTCCATGCCTGTCCAGGGAATTGAAGTGGTGGTTCTTCCAGATTCAGTCAAATCCTGGTCAACCCCCACAGTCCTCATCCCCCAACCAAGACCTCTGTACAGATGCTTCAGACACAGGTTGGGGTGCAACATTAAGAAAATAGAGAGTGAGGAATACATGGACCCCACTCAACAAAAGGATCACATCAATATCAAGGAAATGAGAGCCCTGATATTAGCCTTGGACATTTTCAAAGGTCAGCTTCTACCAGGCACCCTGAGGTGGTACACAGACAATACCACTGTCCTGTGGTACATCAACAGACAGGGGGAGGGACAAGGTCCTACCTCCTGTGCAGACTAGAACTGCAGGCTTGAGAAATCACACTGGAGAAAGAAATCCTTCTCCAAGCACTATATATCCCCTCCACAGGCAATGTGATGACACATTCATTAAGAAGGACCATGACCCTGTCTCAGGAATGGATGCAGAACAGGGAAGTGTTTCTGGACCAGGTCCATCAATGGGGTATTCCGAATGTGGATCTCTTTGCCTCCCCCATGAAAAGACAGCTCCCGACCTTCTGCTCAATCTCCTGGAAGGGGAAGTAAACCTATGCATTCCCCCTTCCCTCTCATTCAAAGAGTCCTACTGAAAATTCAGAAGGAACAGCCCCAAGTCTTGCTGGTGATTCCCTATTGGGCAAGGCAACATTGGTTCCCCTTACTATTTCACCTAACCAAGGGCAGTCACCACAGGTTACCCCAGTGAATGGACATGCTCACACAGGAAAAGGGAACACTCTTGCACCCCCAACGTTCTGCACTGAATCTCACTTTGTTGGTGATAGAGCGTTGATTCCCTTCAGACACCTATACACAGAGGACATGATGCAGGTTCTGTAGGAGGCCAGAAAACCAATTACTAGAAAATCTTATATGTCAAAGTGGAAGAGATTTTCCTTATGGTATTAGAAAAACAGCTTACAACCACTGATGGCAGAGCCCCCAGTGGTCTTGTCCTACCTGTGACACCTTATGAAGTCTGGACTATCATATTCCTCCATTAAAATTAACCTATCTGCCATCTCAGCGTGCCTGCCATTGGTGCCACCTTAAGCATCTAGGTTAGAAGTCAAACTCTTCCTGAGAGGGGCACTACATCTCAGGCCCCCGAAGAAGCCCATTCCACACCCTTGGGATCTAAACTTTGTCTTGGAAAAGTTGACACTGCCACCATTTGGACCAGCCAGAGACTGCACCATCCAACACTGCACTTAGAAGACTTGGTGGCCATCACCTCAACTAGAAGGGTATCAGAACTCCAGACCCTTATGGCAAACCCCCCCCCCCCTTCACTGTCTTTCACAAGGACAGGGTATGTTTGCGTACTAACATTACATTCATGCCTAAAGTGGTCAACCAACTGTCCTTAAATCAGACTGTCAATCTGCCAGTCTTTTTCCCCCTCTCTGTAAAACCAGGCAGAGAAGATACTTCATTCTTTGGACATACACAGACAGCTCAGGTACTATTTGGCTAAAACCAAATCCTTCTGCAAATCTGACAGGTTCTTCATCTCCTACCACCCAGGATCCCTGGGTCAACCTGTTTGCAAGCAAACCATATCCTCTTGGACATCTAAAACCACTTCCTTCTGTTACACTAACCATGGTAGGTCACTCCCAACCCCAGTAAAGGTGCACACCAACAGGGCAGTGTCCTCCTTAGGGGCATTCCTTAAAGGGTTGGTCACAGCTGCTGTCCTTGAAGGAGCTACTTGGTCCTCAGTCCACACTTTCACAAGACACTGCAAACTGGATATGGTCTATAAAGCCAGGGCAGGATTTGCCAGAGCAATCCTTCATGGGTTTGTGGAAGGTGCTTCTGGTCCACCACCCCTTCATTCATTCATTTGGACAGGAGCTCTTGCACTCTCCCTGATGTCATGAATACAGCATCCTATGAATAGAAGGACATAGTACTGTTGTGTAAGAACTTACCATAACCTTAGATGCCCTTCTCTTCTATATGCTGGTGTAGACTTTCCCACCAAGCCTTCCCCCTCACACTTACCTCATTCTTGATTCCTGGAGTACCCACTCCATAGTCACTAATTCTGGCAGCATTCAGTTCTGATATGGTGTGTGCTGTCATCTGCTTTATACCCGAAGTCCATTTATGACCGACATCCGAGAGAGAGGTGCGGGATGTCATGCGCACCCTAGCGGTAGCATTTAATTTTTGTATAACGGCCAAAAGTACAAGAGTTCACCAGAGGCAAACTCCCTGATGTCATGAATACAGCAGCATATAGAAGAGAAGGACATCTAAGGTTATGGTAAATTCTTACACAACAGTACTTTCTACTAGCATTGCAGGCCTTTCAAGACACTCTGCCATCTGAGGCAATTGCAGTGCAGATCAACAGTATGTTGGTAGTCTGGTACATCAACAAAGAAGGGGGAACCAGATCTTAACCTCTTTTTTGAGAAGCTGTGAGAGTATGGTAATGGGTGGTCTCTTCCATTCACTTTCTAATAGTAATGCAGATACCAGGGAAATGCAATGTGATTGCAGGCAAACTAAGCAGGTTTTTTCTGATGCCACACAAGTGGATTCTCAATGGCAATGTGACAGAGGAAAATTTCCATCAGTTGGCCCAGCTATGCTACAATTTATTTGCCTCTCCCCTCAACAAGTGTAGCACATTCTTTGCCCTGATCCCCCATCTGGTGAGTCATCAAGAGATGTTCTATTTCACGAATGGCCCTCCGGTCTCCTGTATGCTTTTCCACACTTACCACTAATTCCCAAATTTCTTCAGAAAGCAGTTTGGTTGAAAAGCACAGTCATCCTCATTGCACCCTTTTGGCCTCATCAGATTTGGTTTCTATTCGTACGACCTCATCTGCATCCACCTTGGATTCTGGACCCAACTCCAGACATGCTGTCTCACCCATCAAGCATGACTCACCCGGACATAACAAGCCTCAAACTGACCGCTTGGTTTCTACAGTTCCACTGATTGTTAGACAGCCTAAGCTGTTCTCCCTGGTCCTTCATATTCTACTATCTTCCAATAAGGCTTCTACTCTAAAGATTTACAAGAGTAAACAGAAAAGATTTGTCATCTATGCTCTTAGCAAAGATCTGGACCCCTTTCCAGTGTCTATCCCAGCAGCCCTTGAGTTTCTAGCTTCAGTCTTTAATGAAGGAGCTAGTTTTTCAGCTATTAGAGTTCAAATGGCTGCCATTTCTAATTTCCACATGGGCAAAAATAACTCTACATTAGCTTCTTCTAAATTGTGCAAGGCCTTTCTCAAGGGAGGGTTTTTTGCTCAGACCTCCTTTAAAAGGTCCTCCTCCCACTAGAGATTTAAATATAATGCTTCAGTCCTTGAGTCATTCTCCCTTTGAACCTTCAGCCAAAACTGACCTAAAATTTTTATCTTGGAAAAACATTTTTCTGGTGGGTATTAGTCAGCTAGCAGAGTATCTGAACTCCAGGCTCTTTCTTCAAGGCCTCCTTACCGAATTTTTCACAAAGAGAGAGTGTCATTGTGAACAAATCCACCTTTTTTTTTTACCTAAGGTAGCTTCTGAGTCTTGCATTAACCAGGTCATCAATCACCCAGTTTTCTTTCCAAATATTTCAAAGGAGAATACATGTTACATCTGTTGGAGGTACAATGACAAGTTCCTTTCTACCTTCATGGAACCAAAGACTTTAGGAAATCTGGCCAGTAATTTGTTTCCTTTTCTCCTACCAGATTAGGCACTCCAGTATCTAAAGTTACATTGGCCAAATGGTTGACTGATGTTATGGCCTTGTCTGTGGTAAATTGGGTTTATCTGTATCAAAACCTCCAAGGGCCCATTCCACAAGATCTATGGCAGTTTCTTCAGCTTTTTGGTCCATAGTGTCTTTAGATGATATTTGTACAGCTGCAACTTGTGCTAATCCCCCACACTTTCATTGCTCATTACATATTGGATTTGATTTTTAAGAATGGAGGAGAATTTGGCTCAGCGGTGCTCCAGAATATCCTCTCTTGGGGCCTGTCAAGGTTACATTAGCTGGGGACTCTGTCTCATCAGTTTAGGAATAAATGAAAATGGCCCACAGCATGTTAAGAAGTTATGTTCTCACAATAATGTTCCGTCTGTGTTGTCCATTTTCATTCTTCCTGAACTCCCCACCCACCTGCCCCCCCTCCTTTTGGTCTTCTGGAGAGACCCTAAGTGTTGTATAGGAACCTCTTCTCCTTTTTTGAGCTCCAGCTTCCTTTTTATGGTCTGCCTCTGGTATTTCTTTTATAGGTTGTCCCTTTATACCTAGGGGCAGCAAACTCAATCTGAGATATGTTAGGCTGGCTGAACATTATGGATAAAGGGAGGAGCTCAAGAGTTCTAGAATCTGATGATCTGGTAGAAGCAGCTAAGTCAAATCCAAGCCCATCAGTTGGGAAGAATGAAAATGGTCATCACAGATGGAATGTTGTGCTGAGTACATAACTTCTTATTTTCAATACTGCAGAACTGAGAGGGTAAGAGGGTGTCGAGAATGACTTGTATGCAAGATGTGTGCATCTGTTGAATTTAATGTGGGGATGGGGTACCAATAAGAAATAGATCCAAAATAGCTTTTTTAAGTTGCACCTTGGGTCACAGGGTACTGATTATTACAACTGATGTTAAGTGGATGCTGTTTCCTATGAATTTTCAAACTATTCAGTTCAAATACAGACTCAGGCAGGCAAATCATGTTTTTAATTGATGCTTTTCACAACAAACTACCACATTGAATTCCATTCTTCTGAAGACTGGATTGCTTCCCCTAATAAAGGGATACTCTTGCAGCATGCATTTTTGATGTACAATATGTTGTGCTCTCGGTTAGGCTTGATTTTGTGAAAACCCACTGGCTTTTGGTCATATCGCAATAACTTAATTTATATTAGACTTGCACCAAGTGTATCCTTACTGAAAGATACTAGCCAGACATACTGTAAATATTTGTCTCAATTCAGAGTATTTCAGACTATTTGTTTACAGTTTTTGCCTTCTTTGCCAGATCAAATAAATGCTGTGTACATTTGTGCTTATGTGTGACATTGTAATGGTTGGATGCTAGGAAGCTATTAGTACTGATGTATTCTCTGAATCTACTTTTTTTTTCCAAAACATCAATAGCAAGCAAATATAAAATGATATGTGGTAAGTGGTAATGCTAATCAATGTGGTCTGTTGGAGAGAAAAAAAATACTGCAGTCCTACTTGGATTCTGGCATGTTGTTTCATCTGTAAGGATTGGGATGGATTATTAGACGTTAGGTGATCTGTAGGTCATGACCAGGGATGTCTTATCCCCACCAAAAAATATCATATAGCCCTTGCATCCATGAGTGTCAGCTAAGCATGGTGGAATATAAATGATACTAATATGGAGCAGTACAGAAAAGTTTGAAAATCCTAGAATAAAAAATGGAGAAAAAAGAGGATGCTGTTTAATCCAGGATTCAAATATGCTGCACACCAATTTTGTGTGACCTGTCAAATAGCAAGCAATGTTTTAATGACATATGTAGCACAGCATAGAATTTTCTGTTTGTAGAATCTTGAATGGAGGGAGAAGGAAACACAACAGAGAAAGCTTGTATTTAAGACAGCTTTACTTTAGAACTGAGAAATAGGGCACATTTATGATAAACTGTGTATCTAAAGTAGTAGCTGGAGCATTTCAGTAAGTTTGTGAAGCAGCACCATCCTGTGACCTAACTGAGTATTACTCCAGGTGAAAACAGCAATTCTAATGTATGAAATATGTGCGCAGATTTGCAGTCTTGCTGTTTCATACATTCATTTTTGTTGCATTTCCCGTTCCCCTGTTAAGCTTACTTGTATATTCTATGTTGTAATGTTTTCAGTATTTTGCTTTTCCTTTGATTAAACAGTTTTTGGTTAACTTTCTGTTCTCGCTTTAAAACAGGCATATGTGTATGGTGTACCTTTCCCTTTCCTAAATGGATTCACTTGAGAATCTCGAAAAACTGAAATCCCGAATTTCAGTTTTTCAAAATTCTGTGCCCAAAAGCTTTAAATCCCGAAACCCCATGACCGCGAAACTTAAAATCGCGAACCTACACTACAGATACACCACACACATACACACGTCACCCCACAATCAAACATACAGTCCTACACTACAGACAAACAGGGGGGCAAGCCCCCCTGAATCCCCCCTTGTGGGGGGCTGCAACCCCCACACCCCCCTACTTATATATATATATATATATATATATATATATATATATATATACACACATATACATATATATATATATATATATATATATGGATCTACCTGACAACATCGACAGTGCATAACACCGACAACGACATCACCAACACCACATAATCGACAGTTCACAAACACGACACCTCATACACTCAACACATCATAACAACAACCAACAAACAAAACAAATCCCCTGTCCAAAAAACACACACACAACACAAGCACACCAAAATCCTAACAAACAAACACTAAACCTTACATACACAACTATCTACAACCCTAACCGAAACCCTAACCCTAAGGTCCGTCACTATCGCACACTCACCTAACCCGCGCCCTAACCCTAACTCACTTAACCCGCCCCTAACCCAAAAATATCACTACTGCACCCTTACCTAACCCGCGCCCTAACCCACTTAACCCACCCCTATCCCTACAGACCGTCAACATCGCACACTTACCTTACTCGCACCCTAACGTCCTTCACTACCGCATACTTACACATCCTTTCCCCATCTCGGTGTTCTCCACGTCGGTGTTTTCATCCGTCGGTCTTCTGACTTGTCGATCTTCTGGCGTCGGTGATTTCGTTGTCGGTCTTCTCATCTGTCGACGTTCTCAGGTAAACCCATATATATATATATATATATGTATATATACATATATATATATATATATATATATATATATATATATATATATATATATATATACTAACTCCGAGATCGCACAATCACACACACAATGGTAACTCACACCCACACATTTCACAGCCCCTTGCACACACACATCACAGCCCCTTGCACACACACATCACAGCCAAAACACACACTAACATACACTAAAGGCCATAACCTACACACTCATACATACTAGCTTACACCTATCCATTCACACACCAAAACACCAGAAGCTCCAAACTTCCGGATTTTGAATTTCGCGCTTCTGGTGTTTCGCAATTTCAAGCTTTCCGGCATTGAATTTCGAAAAACTGAAATTTGGGGTTTCATTTTTTCGACATTCTCAAGTGAACCCTCCTAAATACATTCTTAGCATTGCAGGCCCAAGTCAGTGAAAAATAATCTGTGCTAAACTAGATTAATGTAATGGTCAATGTGAAGCATGTCTTACATGCACCAGATCACATTGGAAGTAGTGCAGAATGTACTGTATACCATGTCTGGTAAAGGTTATTGAAAACTGAGTAATAAATTTAGAACTTGCTGGAAATGAAACTTAGTACTTTACTCTGTGTGAACAATTATGCTTGGCATTCAATTAAGATGACCTGTTGAGAAATCACATTATTTAATAAGCTTCACATTAAACAAGAAAGCATGCTTGTGTGCCTTGGGAGAGTGCAGGTCAGCTTTTCCGAAATTAGGACCACCATTTAACATGGTGTACTGCATCTTACATGGTGTGTCTTGAATGTACAGGTATTTGCTCTCAGTCTCACACACAATAGTGCAGTCAGTGAATGGCCATCAGTGGCACCTAGTCTCTCTAATCTATTTTTGACATTTTTGTACATATTTTTCATAATCTGCAGTATTACTTGTGTTCTTTAAGCAGGTTACTTTCTGTTTTGCATTAGATATGCCTAATTTCTTTTCTGTATGTTTTCTCTAATGTAAATAAGGTTTTATGACTGTCCGTTCTATAATGAGATTATGATTTTTTGGCTGTCCATCCCTTTAGGTGGATATGATGCTCTGTGCCTCTTAGTTATGTATTACGGTTGTTACTGAGATATGTCACATTGAGCAATACCTTTCCAGCTGCAGCAAAGTTAAATCAAAGTAACACCCAGAAACTGAAATGCAAATGCCACATGCACATTATTATTATATCTGAAATGTTTCTGTATTACTGTGCTCCTTGCATCCCATTCATTTGTTATTACTTTATAATTTGTTTAAACACAAAGATGCTCTGATGCTGGGAGAGGACCAGCCATGTTGCTTAAATTTCATTGAAGAGTCAGGGATTCTACTCCAATGCAGTTTTTTTTTTTAGGGACAAATATATGTGAATCATGTAATGTGATCCCTGTCATCACTGACCTACAGTAATAGTATGCAATTTCCATATTTCAAGGTCTTCTCCAGTGAAATTCTTAGTCTTGTATGAAAACAGTTTTCAAAAGATTTGCATCTTTTGTTCTTGGTTCCTGAACCACAAAGCCTTGGACAGTAGTGCACGACTGTCCTCCCTTACTTCTGATCCTAAGGGTGCTGAAAATGTAATTGTAGTTTTGGCAAGAATGTTTCCACTATTAGGCATTGCAACCTTGGTTGTCCTATTCTAGTCCATCTGTTCCAGTAAAGGCCAGATCCAGTGTTGTCCATCTGGGTTCAACTTGTGGGTTATCTGATCTGAATCGGCTCCAAGACTGGCCAAATCCAAGAGACTTCAGCTTCCCAAGCTCCACCTCTACCTGTAATGCCTAGCCCAACTGACAATCCTTAGATCTCACTTGCCCCTTCCAGGACTGCAGCTTGGTGTCAAGCTCCATTGGGGTTGTATCCTCTGACTTCTTAGGTAGTTCATATTTGTACCTGTTATCCCCTGCCCTTCTTCCTTTTCAGTCTAGTTACTAGTTAGCGTGTTTTTTGTGTGGTATTTTTTAGTGTTGTTAGTATAGGTAGGTTAGTGGTAGGTAGGTTAGGTAGAGTGGTAGCTTTAGTGGGATTTTGCTGCATAAATAGTGTTCTTGATTCTGTATTTGCTTTGCCCTGTTTAGGGTGTGTTGCTTGTATCCCTTTCCCTTTTTTCCCTCTGGCCGGAAGTGTTTTTCATGTGTTTGGTATGGAGAAAGATTTTAAGACGTGCGTAGCATGTGGCCATGAGCTGCCCTTGCAAGATGCCCATGACCAGTGTGTTTATTGCCTTGGTCGCATACACATTAACAGTTGGCGTGTTATCTGTGATAGTTTTGGCTCCTAAGAAATCTGAGAGAGAAGAGCTAAATTGATATTAATAGGGTTCCTGCCAGCTGGTGAGGATTCCTCATTGTGTCTGCCTTCCAGTAAATATAACGAGGGTGACTGGGGTCAAAAGGAGGGAACGGGGGGGGGGGTGTAAATGAGCATCCCCCCCTCCTGTAGTCAGTCGAATCCTAAGATCCCAAGTTCTTATGCACCTTCTTATGCACCTACCACCCTAGAACACAAAAAAGGGAAAAACTAAGGGTAATGCTGCTCAATGCCAGAAATCCTCAACCTCAAGATGCACGCACTCGAAGCCCTTCTCAGTATGGAGAACATCGATGTCTGTGCTGTGACTGAAACCTGCTTCAAGGCTCCTGAGAGCACCCCGGCACTATCAGGTTTTACCTCATATCATGCGTTCCAGCCCCAAAATCCGGACAACACCAAGAAAGGAGGGGGGGTGTCCATATTCATCAAAGACACCCTCACCTCAAGGTTGGTGGCAACGCACGATGCATCGGAGACCATCCAGGTGCAGTTAACCATAGGCAAGACTGCTCTGCAGTTTGTAGCATGTTACAGGCCACCCTCTCAAACTCAGGAACCTCACACAGCTTTCCTGAAAACACTGGAGGGGATAAATGTATCTCCAAACACCATCATACTGGGAGATTTCAACTATCCAAATATAGACTGGGATCACTACTCAAGCCCCGACATTCTAGCCCAAAGGTTCCTAGAGTTCATAAACTCAAATGCCATGGAACAACTAGTCACCATCCCCACAAGAGGAGAAAACATACTAGATCTCATCATCACGAACATGGGGTCACAATGTTCAACACCAGAAGTATACCCATCATTGGTGAGATCAGATCATAAACTAATCTCACTGGAAGTCCACATCCCGCCCCCACCCCAGATAAAAAACACCACAGTGAAGAACTTCTCAAAAGCCGACTTCACACTTCTAAAGACTGGTGTGGTCGCTTTCAAGGCCCCCGAGCCAGCGGAAACCATTACTTAAACCGCTGAATCACTTACAAATGCCTTCTACCAGCACCTCCAGGACTGCATGGATCAGGCAATCCCAAACAAAACAAAGACTCTTTGTACCAAAGGCAAGCGTCCAGTCTGGTGGACCCCAGCCATAAACAAGCTCTACAACAAAAGGAGGAAGCTACTGCAAGATAGAGCAAAATCCGTAAAAGGGAAGACACCCTTGATCATCATAAGTAAAAAACTGAGATCTCTCATAAAATCATCCAAGGCAAATTTTGAGAGAAAAATCGCTAAGGACTCAAAAGACAATCATAAGGCCTTTTTTAGCTATGTTAGGAACCTGGGAGGAAACTCCCAGATATGCTCAGAATTAGTTCAAAATGATGTAAAAATCACTGAACCTACAGACATTGCCAACATACTGGCTGACAGGTTCAGTGCAAATCCCACAAAGGAGAGATATCTATACCAGAGGATTGTAGCCCCCCAAACATCTCAAATGCTCAGGTGAGAACTGCTCTCTCCAAGGCGAAAAACACAGCATCCATGGGACCAGATGGTGTCCCCGGTTGTGTGCTCCACGAACTCAATGACGAATTAAACCCGCAGTTAGGGCAGCTGTTTAATCGTAGCCTCACCTCAGGATACGTACCCAAGGAGTGGCGTACGGCAACGGTGGTCCCACTTCACAAAGGAGGTGCCTCCACCGACCCCGGAAACTACCGTCCCATCAGCTTGACAAGCCTGGTCTGCAAAGCTATGGAGAGGATCATAATGGAACTCATAAATAAAGACATAGGGGACTTGCTGACTTTGGATCCAACCCAGTTTGGCTTTGTCAAGGGCAGATCATGCCTTTTAAACTTGGTTGACTTTTTCGAAACAGTCACCAAGGCCATTGACGAGGGCAAGGCAGTCCACACAGCCTACCTTGATCTGGCAAAGGCTTTCGACACAATACCCCACTCTGGTATCATTGAAAAACTCACCAGCTTAAATGTAAACCCATACGTCACAAGATGGGTTGCAAACTGGCTAAGCGACAGAACCCACAGGGTCAGAGTTGCTGGCGCCATGTCAGACTCCAAGCCTGTCACAAGTGGTGTCCCACAGGGCTCAGTCCTGGGCCCACTTTTGTTCGGCATCTACTTTTCAGAAGTACAAGCAAACACAGGAGGATTATGGCTGACAAAGTTTGCAGATGACTGCAAACTGGGCACCATAGTTGAAAACCCATCTGACACAGACATCCTTCAGAAGGGTCTCATAGAAACGGATAACTGGTGCCAGAGCCATGGCCTAAAGTTAAACGCCAAAAAATGCATAGTCATACCCTCTGGGAAAAACAAGGTTACCCCTAGTTACCATATAGGTAGCAATCCACTAAGCACAGAAGAGGTTATCAGGGATCTGGGTACCCAGGTTGACAGTAACCTTTCGTTTGACACTCACGTTGCCAAAGTAGTTAGGAAGACCTTCTACATTGCCCACCTGATCATGAAGGGATTCACATCTAGATCAAGGGAGGTCATCGTTCCCCTGTACTCATCACTCATCAGACCAATGATTGAGTACAATGCCCCATTCGGAATGTATCTGACCCGACACCTGCAGCAATTGGAAAGGCCCCAAAAGTTCCTCACCAAAAGGATAAAGGGTCTCAAAAATATGTCTTATGCTGCCCGACTGAAGGAACTCCAGCTCTATTCAGTCGCTTACCGTCTGCTCAGAGGTGACCTGTGCCTGACATACAAGGCCATGTCCAACCCGGAATTAATGAACATGCTTCACCTCAAAAGATCTAAATCCATCAGAACTACAAGGGCAAGAGACTTAAACCTCAACACGGCTATTAATAGGACGTGCTGGAGAGACAGATTCATCACCCAGAGACTCCCTATGCTGTGGAACAAAATCCCGGTACATGTGAGGCAGAGCACCTCGCTGGCTTTGTTCAAGAGAAATCTTGACCAATGGATGGGAGATCGCAGGTATACCCCAGGGATAACCTCAGTGTCACTGCTTGACAGAGGCACAGCAAAATAATGGGCATAGTATCCTTCAAACTAAAGGGGTGAACTCTGGGCTAGGCTTATAAATGCCCTAGGGCAGATAGCCTGGTATGAACCTATGAACCTAAGACTGTTTCAGCACTGCCACTTGATCTGACTCCTTGGACCTATTCATGTACAACATCGACTGTGGGAAAGGCTCCTTCTCCAGCTCTCAGTATACATAGCCCTTTTTATGTAGAGATGACCTCTCTTGGGTAGGATTCAGTCACGTTTTCTCCCCTTTTACTTCCTCGACAGTTCTCCATGGATTCCACTCCATCTCTGCCCTGGATGCGAGCTTCTCTGGTTTGGGCCCAGTCCTTGGCACCTTTTATGAGCTAACAGCCAACAAAGCCTTCCAACTGGTTGGGAGTTTGCGACCTAACTGATATGGTCCTTCCTGCAAATCCATATGCAGTTTGGCTTAATTCCTTTGGCCTCGGGTCCTAGACCCAAGGTCTGTGGTCCATCCAGCGTGTTTCCTCTCTTGGGGCCAATGGCACCAAGATTTTGGGAGCTGCTGGCCTTGCCTCCATTGGGGTCGGAGCTGCCACCTTGGTCTGTTTTGGCTCCCACCCCTGCCTAGGCCATTTTGACTCTATCTCAGAGCCTACCCTTTGGGGCTGGAGTGGCCGGATTGGGTTCAGTGTTTCAAGTTTCCGAATTGTCTGTTCCTCTCTGTGCTTTGACTCTTGAGAGCTCGGCTTTGCTGTTAACATCTGGGCAGGCAGGAGCTGTTCTCAAGTCTAAGATGTCATTGGAGTCTTTGGATCCCAGGGGTACTGGTTCTGGACAGCCAGATTCAGCATTTGCTTTCAGTGTCATAAAGAGAATGTTGTCCCATCTGGAAATGGAGTGGTCAGCACCAACTGGCATCCTTTCCCCACTTGTCTGTGTCTGCAGACACATCAGCCTGCTACAGGACATCAGACTTGCCTAAAGGCTACTCTGCATCCAGGGCCCTTGTTCTCTTCCTCTTCCCCTTTTCCTCTGGGGTCCCCTGGTCAGGAAGGTTTTAGCAAGAGGGCTTCAAAAGGAAGCACCTGGATTCCCTAGAGGAGTTACTCACTGAAGACACCAACCTCGAGAAAGGAGAGGAGTCCCCAATATGTCCCACAAGGACACCGCATTTGGTGACCTTATGGAGCTGCTCCTTCAGTGCGGGGGATGAACAGCCAAAGCCCTGTCTCTGGAGGAGTCAGTGTTTCTGGAGGCTTTTGAGGTGGGTTCATCCACATCCTGGGTGGTCCCACCTCTGGACACACTCCTTGATTTGGATTCTCAGAGGGTCTGGAGAGAGCTCCAGTATGGTGGAAACTATCCTGAAGAAACCTGACAAAATCTTGGCCCCTCCCAAGAGCCATCAGCATTAGAGTAATGGTCCCACAGTTGATGCTATTGTGATGGCAGCCACCAAAAAGGATATCTCTGAAGAGAGTTTGTCGACTCCCCCCCCAACACATCAGTCACCTTTGCACTGAAGATGTTAAATTACCTTTCCTACTTGATGAGACTTCAGTGAGATATTGTGTCTGAGGTATCAAGAGTGTTTAAAATACAGCAGACTGCAGGGTCTCAGAAGGTTGTGAAGACTTGGTTGGCCACATTGCAGGCAATTGCTAATGTGTCCATGCTTTCTAATGCAGCTGATGGCACAGCCTGGGCTGCGGGTGTTGGCATCACCATGTGTCACCATGCTTAGATGAGACTGTATGAGGCTGTTCAAAGTGTCCTTTATTAATGCCCCTTACAGTGGCTCCTCAGTCTTCGGGTTGAAACTTAAACATACCTTGGCCAGGAGCGAGCAGGATGGGAAGATGTCTGCTGTTGGAGTGCATTTTGCTACCCACAGCAGACCTTTTCCAGGAATCAGAAAGGGGGCAAACATCTCTTTTTACGAAAAGTAAGCAGGCTTTTCAAGATGCATCTACAGAAGGCTTCCCCCTGTGGCATGGGGGGATAGCCAGCCAGAATGGGCGCAGTCCACATGGTAGAGGTGGTGCACAGAATCAGGGCTTCCACAGAGCTTTCTCAGTGAGGCACTCCAACTCTGGAGGCAGTCTGGGGTTGTTTGGCTATGCACCCAGAAACTTGGGAGGCCATCACCTCAGACATTTGGATGTTGAGTCATATGCAGAGGCTACAAAATTCCATTTTTATTTTTCCTTAAAGAGAATGTAAAATGCCTCCCAGATGTGCCACCCCGTCAGAAAAGGTATGCAGCTGTCAAAATCAAAAAGCTGTTAGAAAGTCAATTTATTCTGGAAGTCCCATCAGACCAACTGGTTCCCAAAAAAAAACAAGGACTTCAGGATAGTCTTGGATTTCAACAAGTTAAATCTCTTTGTGAAACAGACCAAGTTCCAGATGATCGTGGTGCAGTCCATCCTGCCTCTTTTGAGGAAGGGCGATTGGATGTGCTTAATCAACTTCAAGGACCCCTCATGTAAAGATAGCAGGGCAGTCCAAGGGGTTTCTGTGCTTCCGTCTGGGAGCCAATCTTTACCAATTCAGAGTGTGGCTCTCTGGTCTCACCACAGCCTCCCAAGTGTTCATCAAGTGCATGGTAATTGTGGTGGCCTGGCTCAGGTCGCAGAGATTCCAGCTCTTCCCATACCTGGGCGATTGACTTTTCACCACTTCCACGAAGGCATCTCTAGCCAGGACCAGGAACTCCTTACTCAGATTTTGCCTTTCCTTGGGAATCACCATAAACCATCAAAAGTCCAGTCTGCTTACAGTTCACGACTTGGAGTTCATAAGCTGTCACTTGAGTATTGTCTCAATAACCAAACTTCCTTCATTAAGGGAATCCACCCTTCATCTTTAGGCCACCTAAAACCTGTGGCTTTCATGGTTCTCAAACTGTTAGGTTACACAGCTGCTGCAATTTGCCTAGCTCATCTGGCAATTTACCACATGAGTGTTCTGCAGTGGACACTAACAAAGCAATGATCCTACCTGACTCACCCATTGGATTTTCCAGTAATATTGACACAAGTTTCCTGGAGACAGATCAAATGGTGGTTGGAGTCTGTCCTGGTATTGGTTGGGAGGCCATTTGTTCTTCCTTCCCCACAAGCTACAGTTATGATGGACACCTCTGTTCTCATTGGGGGGTGCATTTCAAAGGGAGTGTAGTCTAAGGGACCTGGTCTACAACCAAGGACAATCTTCACTTCAGTGTGCTGGACATGAGGGTGGTCCTGGAATTGCAGGCTTTTCAGGACCTCCTCCCCAATGGTGTGATCTCAGTACAGACAGACAATGCCTGTTGCCTGAACAGACAAGGAGGCAACACATTCATAATTGATTTGTCAAGAAGCCATGAGGGTTTGGAATTTGGAAGTGGACAAGTTCTTCTCAACAGTTTCTGGTAGCAGCACACATCCCAGAGAAGTCCAGCATTTTAGCAGACAGTCTGAGTGGGAACATTCTACTTCCTCATGAGTGGTTGCTAAATCTGAGGGTTGCTGCTTGGATTTTTTTGTGTTGGGGCTCCCCCGTGTTGTGATCTGTTTACCTGCCATACAACACCAAGTGTAGCAGCTATTATGCCTTAGTTCCTACACCTGACAGTTACCCAAGGATGCTGTTCTTTATGCTTGGCCCCCAGGTCTTCTGTACCTGTATCTTCCTACCCTATATATAATAAAGTTCCTCCAGAAGGCTGCCCATTGCAGAGTGACTGTAATCCTCATTGCTCCATTTTAGCCTGATGGGTGCTGTTCCCCTTTCTTTGGCCTCCTCAGAAGTACCCTCTGTGGCTTCTGGATCCCGTTCTGGATCTGATTTCTCATCCAGCAGGCTTGGACCCATCAGATCTTCAAATGCTTAAGTTAACCGCATGGTTCCCCCAGTTCCCCAGTTGGTCGTGGATCCCAGGCTTTCACACAAAGTTGTTTACATTTTGTACTCTTCTCAGAAATATTCTACTCACAAAATCTGCACTAGCAAGTGGAGGCATTTCATCCATTGGGCTCAGTCAAAAGCTTTTAGATCACTTTTCAGCACCAGTAAAGGCTAACCTTGATTTTCTGGCTGGTTTATCTCATTTAGATCTAGTACTTCCACTATTATGGTGCAGTTGGCTGCCATTTCTAATTTTCACTTGTGTAGAGACAGTATGCCAGTAGCAGCTGTAAAGATTTTAAAGGTCTTTCTTAAGAGAAACTTTATTACACCTTCCCATTCAGGACCCATTCAGGCTTCTCTGTGGAATAATCCCTTTATGTTTCAAGTGCTATCTGGACCTCTCTTTGAACCATCAGCCATGGTTTTCTTGAAGTTGTTGTCTTGGAAGATACTTTTTTGTGGCCATTTCTTCGGCCAAGTGGGAGTCAGAACTGCAGGCCTTTTTCTCGGCATCTCCATTCATGATCTTTCACAAAGATTCTGTGTTCCTTAGAAGAGATCCTTTCTTTTTGTCGATGGTGGCAGTGAAGAGCAGTTTGAATGAAGTCCATCCACCTTCCAGTGTTCTTCTCTGAGTTTTCAAATAAAGGCAAATAATTGATCTGATTTCAATTTTCATTTGTTTCTCAATGCATTGGTTTGGATCTGACACTCTGATCTGACTTGGCTGTTACTGTAACTCGTGGTCAGCAACAAACTCTTGAGCTCCTTTCCTACCCATAATTCACTATTCCGAACATCCCCCAGATCTCATTTGCCGCTTTTGCGACTAGACGTCGTTGACTGCAGCTCTTGAGCTAGATCGTTCAGGTAAGTGGTTACTCCCTAAATATTATTTTTCAAGCCTTGGCTTTGTTTAATCCTCTTCTACAAGAATTTATATTCTATCCCTTTACTCTTAGAATTTCCTTGTTCAACTTTACACTTGTTAGTGCATTCTAAACTATCATTGTTGGTAGGCCTTGCCTACCCTGTATTTCTTGACATTTCAATGGTGTTTTTACCTTCCAGTTTATTGCTAGTTAATTAACCCGTATTTTTCCTTACTGATCTGTTTTTCAAAAAAAATATATATATATGTATCATCTGAGTGCTATTACTTTTTCTTCCGCTGTTTGTTGCTGTTATTACTGTCATTGGCTGTTAACTTTGTTTACTATGTCTGAAAAAGGAGTCAAGAAATGTGAGAGATTTGGACATAAAATGCCTTTCACTGATGCCCATTCTCTCTTGTGTCTACTGTTTAGATGCGGAGCACCTAGATCAGGATTGCAATATTTATCATGGTTTTAATCATCAGGCTCTGAGATGAAAAACAAATTAATATTAAAGGGTATCTATCCAACCCTGTTCTCGGATGCTTTATCTGGAGCTCAACCTCCTAAAGCAAAAGTTAGGGACCCTTCAGAAAGTCCAGATCTGTGGAATATTTGGCTTCTACTTCTAAAGAGCTGAAGAAAAACAAAGAAAACTTGGATTTTATGTCTTCTGGGTTCTGACCTTCCTCAGATCCCAGCAAGTATCTGTCTAGTCCATCAACATCAGATCCAACATGACGCACTTTGGATCTGAAGTCCCCTGATCCAAAACCTTTGCCTAGCACTGTGTATTCACCCTCTGTTGATCCGGTACCGTCCAGGGTGCCCGCCCATTTTCTTGAGAGGCACTCTAAGCCCCCTTCAGTGGTGTCCTGTCATTCCTCAAGAAGCCTCGCGGAGGCAGATGTGGAAGGAATGATGAGGAAATTGTTCATGGAGCAATTTCAGAAGGGAATCTTCACAGTTCCTACCCCCTCGGGTCAGGAACACTGTCCATCTGCTACCCCAGTGATTGTAACTCCTCCTCTGACACAGTCTGTGAGGTTAAAGTCCTCAGATCCGAGCAGCAAGCCAGAAACTATTTTTCTTGGCTCCATTGGCTTCCCTCTCAGACGTGGTCTGCCTTTGAGGTGGTGAAGAGGGTTTTCTCTGTTCCAGCAGGTCAGGTGGGTCTGTCCCCCTCTGATCCATCTTCAACATCTCTACGAGCTTCCAGACCACCCAGGTGGGTATTGTCATCTCTTCTGATACTTCTCTGGATCTGGATCATCCCACAAAAGAAGTCCCTAGGAATTGGAAGTGCAAGAGGAGGCACTTAGACTCCCCCCAGGAGTCCGTCACCAAGAATACTGACTTTGATGAGAGAGAATGGTCTCCCAAATCATACCCAGTGACTTCTCATTTAGTGACATCTGTGAGAGCCTTAAACAGAAGGGTGGTTGGTCTGCCCTTAACCCAACTTCTGAAGAATCAGTATTTCTGGAAGCTTTCAAGATTGGCCCATCTACCTCTTGTGTCACTCCACACACCAATGAGCTCATCGATTTGGTGGTATGGAAGGAACCTGATACGATTGAGACAATCCCCAAGAGACCAGTCAGGATTCACTAGTAGGAAGAGAACATTGGAGTAAGGGAGTACCAGTTAATGAAATGGTTGTGGTGGCAGCTACAAAGAAGGAACTTGTGGAAAAGAGTTCCACTTTTCATCCCCCAGTAGAGAATCTAGGGCACTGGACAGATTTGGGAAGGGATTGTATGCTTCAGCAACATTTGCTGTCCAATTGCTGAACTACTTGGCACACTTAATGAGATTACAAAGGGACTTAATTAAGAAACTTTCAAACTCCCTTTCAGGAGCCACTACTGCAGAGGCTGAAACTTCTGTGGCCTCATAGTTGGCTACCCTTCATTCTACTGTAGATTCGTCCATGAGGCTCATCTTGCATGCTGCAGAGTGTGCCTCAAGGGCTGCGGGTGTAGGCATTTCCATCAGGAGGCATGCCTGGTTGTGCCTATGTGATTTTGCGGAGCCATTCAAGTCATCTTTTGTCAGTGCTCCTTTTGACGGTGGTTCTTTGGTCCCACAATAAACGACGCACTCTTCAGGTGTGAGAAGGATGGAAAGGCAATATCTGCCATGGGCATACATTTTTCGACCCCTCAACAGACCTTTTTTAGTAATTAACAGGGAGGTCGAAAGATACAGTTCAGTAAATCTCAGGGTCCTTTCCAGGACACATATGGCGGTAGTTCCTCCAGAGGCACAGGGGGGTAGCAATAATAGGAGAAGACGCCCCCGTGGCAGAGGAGGCCCACAAAACCAAGGGTCTAGAGATACATTTTCCGATAGACCTTATCAGTGCTCCTGAAAGGAGGCCCGATTGCCTTCCTCTGGAAGCAGTCAGGAGTTGCTTATCTCTGCATCAGGAAGCTTGGCTAAACAAAACAAAGGATACTTGGGTGCAGAGAATCATTTCCAGAGACTGTATTATTCCCTTTTCTCTTCCAACCCCATTACCCAGGAAAATCCCCCATGTTCCACCCAATCAAAGGGAAGCAGCAGCAGCACTGGGAATTCAGAAGCTGCTAGAAAGAGTCATCCAAGAGGTTCATCCATACCAAATAGAATCCGGAACTTACTGAAAATTCTGTTTAGTGCTAAAGAAAACAGAGGACTGAAGACCAGTTTTAGATCTCAGTGTGTTGAACAAATTGGTTCGGCACACCAAGTTCCGAATGATTATGGTTCAGTCCATTCTGCCCTTTCTGAGCAAGGATGACTGGATGTGCTCTATAGACCTTCAGGATGCATACTATCATACAAAAATGAATAGATGATCCAGAAGGTACTGGAGTCTGTCATTACCAGTTCATAGCACTGCCCTTTGACCTCTCCACAGCCCCCAGGGTGTTCACCAAGTGCATGGCAGTAATAGCAGATTATAAGATGTTATTAAGCTAATGGCCCTGATGCCCTTATAAGCCTTAGCCAAGAAGTTAGCCCATATTCCAACAAGTCAGCACCCGAAGTTCACTTGAGATTGCAGGGAATTCCATATGTTTCCATATTTGGACAACTGTCTCATTACCGCCCCAACCAGGCATCAACTGGTACAAGCACAAGACCAAGTGCTGCTGACTTGTTCAGTTTTTGGAATAACCATAAGTCACTACTTGCAACCAACCCAGACTTTGGAAATCATAGCAGTGTTCAACACGGTGTCTGTGGTAGTATCTCTTCCTTTTAGGAGTACAAATGATAAGAAATCAGGTCAGGAAAATAATTTGCAGTACCAGAATTTCAGCCTGATTGATCCTGCAAATTCCAGGATCAATGTCAACAACAATAATCTTGATTACTTTAGCAAGATATCACATGAGAATTCTGCAATGGATGCTATAGGCGCTCAATTCTCTCTCAACCCACGTCAACAGAGATAAGAATAACTCAGGTATGCAATCTTTATCTTTCCTGGTGGATGCAGTCACAACAACTGTTGCAAGGTCGTCCTTTCATTCTCCTTCAGCCCAAGGCTATAGTGACCATGAACACTTCCCAGATGGGGGGGGGGGGGCATTTTCTTTGAAAGACAGTCCAAGGCAGATGGTCCCTGAAGAAGCCAACTTGCATATCAGTACTTTGAAAATGAGAACGGTGCTTTTGGCATTGCAAGCATTCCAAGACTCTCTCCCTTTCTGAACAATTGCAATCCAAATGGACAACATGTCAGTGGTCTGGTACATCAACAAACAAGGGAGAGCCAAATCTTACCCCCTGTGTCGAGAAGCCCTGAGGATGTGTCAATGGGCAGTTTCCTCCAACCGCTTTCTAATGAAAATGCACATTTTGGGGAAGTCCAACGTGATTGCAGACAGACTGAGCAGGTCCATCTTACTACCTCATGAGTGATCTATCAACAACAAAGTGACGGGCATGATTTTCTGTCAGTGGGGCTAGCCTTGCTGCGATATTTTTGCATCTCCCCTAAACAAGTGCAGCAGCTTCTTTGCCCTAGTTCTCCCACCAGGGGAGTCGCCGAGGTATGCCCTACGCCACGATTGGCCCTCCGGTCTTCTATACACTTATCCACTGATTCCCTTAATTCCCCAATTCCTTCAGAAAGCAGCCAAGTTGAAGAACAAAGTCATCCCCATTATACTGTACTGAGCTCGACAAATTTGGTTCTCCTTCCTTTGGTCTTATCTTCGGTACCCACCTTGGATTCTGGATCCAGTCCCAGAACTTGTGTCTCACCCGACAGCTATGATCCCACCCAGACATCTCAAACCTCATACTGACTGCATGCTTTCCTCCAATTCTGTTAATAGCCAGGCAACCTGTGCTTTTTTTTCCCTGTCCGTTCCATTCTGCTACCTTCCCATAAACTCTCTACAAGAAAACTCTACAGAAGTAAATAGAGAAGATTTGTTTATTGGGCGAAGCAGAATCAGATAAAACCTTCCTCAGCCCCAATACATTCTGTTCTTGAATTTTTAGCGAGTTTTTTTTAATGAGGGTGCAAGTTTGACAATTGAATTCCAACTAATACTGTAAAGAACCCACAAGTACGGCCAGTGCAATGGCCCAAAATCCTAAATAACGCAAGTCAAAAGAGAGAGCCAGCACAATTCAGTGTGGAAAAATATGTATTATAACTTATACATGGTGTATTAAAAAATGCACCAAACCAACAAATTCACCAAATACATCAGACCGGTTTCGGCAATGCTGCCTTCCTCAGTGAACAAAGACAAATGACAAAAATTCCAGGGTTTTAAAAATAATCATTCAGGCCAGGTGGAAATAATCCACCGAGCTTAACTATCCATTTCTTTTCTTTTACATTTATTATCTCATGCAATCCTGTCTTATGCTTTGTTTTGTGTTAGATGCAATCAATAACTGTAAATCTAAATGACCCAATTTTATGTTTGCATATATGTTTATACAATGTACTAGCTTGTTTGCAGTTCCTGATATCACTCATATGTTCACTTATCTGCAATCTAAGTGGTCTAGAGTTTTGTCCAACATAAAATGCTGGATATGTACAACTTGCCAAATATAGCACCCAATTGGCGCTACAAGTAGCAAAAAAATAATATCAAGCCCATAAGGTGTAGGTGTATTCTGGCTAATAAAACTGCCAGTTTTATAAACCTTAGAACAATTGCAACAATGACCACATGGATTAATCCCCATCAGTTTGTCTCCCATTATAGTTCTCTGGATAGAAGACCTATCCTGATTTTGATACCTTTTATAGTGGTTGAACAAAGAGCTCAATGACCAGCCTTTACGAAAGGAATAATTGCACCTATCACCCACAACTTCCATGAGTGAATCTTCTCCTTGAAGTATATCCCAATGTCTCGAAATAATATTCATAAAAGAATGTGTATTTTTACCATATGTAGTAACTAACCTAACCTGATTACCCCTAGCGGGTTGATCACCCTTGTATACAAGCAAATCCGATCTATCCTGCTGAGAAGCAAACTGGCCCGCTCTACAGATGTCACCAACCCTGTAACCCTGATTCCTAAAATGATTGGAAAGATCATACTTATATTGATTATACACAGAGGAGTCTGAAAAAATCCTTCTGATCCTAAGAAATTGGGACTTGGGGATATTCCTGATGACATGCTGGGGTTGGAAGCTGGATGCATGCAGTAGAGTATTATATTGTGGAAATTTGCGAAAAACTTCCATCTCCAAGGTGTCATCGGGGATACGTTTAACCAAGACATCCAAAAAGGTAATCTCCTTTTGGTGCCATGTTACCTTAAATTGAACCCCCATATATTATGGTTCAAGTATTCAACAAACCCCGCCAAATAAGAAGCATCCTCTCTCCACATCATCCAAGAGTCATCAAGATATTGTCTACATATATCAATTTCTACCAAATAAATATTATGACTAACATCATAGACCATTTGCTCCTCTATGTAAGCCATAAACAGGTCGGCATATACGGGGGCAAAAGACACCCCCATAGCTGTACCCTGTATCTGCCATACACATTGTTTTTGAAAATAAAACACATTCTTAGCAAGGATTTGTTAGAGTTGGAAAATGTCTTGAAAGAGAAAAAAAAAGAAGAAATTTCAGAGAGATGTTGATGATTTTGATAGGGGGAGACCCTTTGAAATATGCAAGAGTGTCAAATTTGCTACCCTCAATTTTAGATCAGGGAATTTTAGGCCCAAAAGATCTAAATCTATTTTAAAGAAAAGGAATAGGGAGAATATTACATCAGGTGAGGATACCTCATCCAATACTTAGGGGGAGGAGGCCCACATGGACAGTATATCCCAGATAACAGAGGCCCGAAGACCGAATCCTGGGGTACACCACTCATTATGGATCTACTGCTTGAAGTGGCTTCCCCTGTTTTGACTAGATGGGTTATATCAGTGAACCAGTTAGCTATACCCATCTGGTAACATACGGATTGATGCCTAGTTGATAGAGTTTATCCGTTATGCCCAAGTGGGGAATAGTGTCAAAGACTTTGGCCAAGTCAAGGTAGGCTGTGTGCACTGTCTTCCCCTCATCCATGGCTTTGGTGACTCTTTCAAAGAAGTCAACCAGATTTAACAGACATGTCCTCCCCTTGACGAAGCCAAAGTATGTGGAATCAAATGTTTGGTGGTTGCCAATGTCCTTGTTAATGAGGTCCATGATAATCCGTTCCATGGCCTTTCAAATCAGGCTAGTTAGGCTGATGGGTCTATAATTTCCCAGATGGTGGACACTGCACTTTTGTGCAAAGGGATGACAGTGGCTCTCCTCCACTCAGCTGGGACGAAGCTGGTAGTCAAGCTTTGGTTGAATAGGGTGCCTAATGGTGCTGTAAGTTCCTGCCTGAGTTCATGTAGGATGCAGCCTGGGATGTTATCTTGTCCCTCGGTGCCTGTATTTTTTGTCTTTGAGAGAGCAGTGATGACATTTTCCCCAGATATAAGGAGGAGGGGGAAGGTACTGGGAATGTCCTGATTTACTGATGGGGGGAACAGAGGAGTGAAGTTTTCGCTGAATCCATTTTCATTTCTTGCACTTACTTAACATTGTTTTATTGTATATTAACTTGAGTAATACTGTCATGCTGTGCATTGCACTTTTGTAGAATGCTTTTAAAAATTATTTTTGAGGTTAAGCTGTAAAAGTTGTATAGTGATTTATTTTTAGATTTTATATAATTAACTTAAAAATAGGCCCCTGTGGACCAATCCACTTACCTGCTAAAAATGAAATAAACTGTAGCCTCTATCAACAACAGTTAATATTGTAATATTACAAATCAAGAAATGCTACCGACCACTTTCAATGTCAGTCTTTGTGTATTTGTAATTAAGGTAATAAATAGCCCTCAAAAAACTCCCCTGGCTTGAATTACCTCAGCTTCTTCCATACAACCAGTTAATCATGGCCCACAAATTAGTCTATAACCAGAAAAAACTCCAGCTCTCCAAAGCTTACTATAACCTTACTCTAGCACTTGAACACTAAGATCATCAAATACATCTTTACTACAAGACACTGCAGGAGACTCTTTATACTCTTCCTATATCTCAAAAACCTGGAACTCCCTTCCCCATAATATTAGAAACACTGACAACACACATCAGTTTAAAAAAATACTCAGAAATTGTCTGACACTTGACTCTGCTCATGCAACACCCCTGGCTGATCTCCTGTTATATAAGTACACTCATTAATTATTCAGCCTGTCTCTTGGACAGTGATCTTATTTGTATTATGATTTTTTTCTTTTTATTCTTAAATGTGTGATAAATCTAGAATCATTTTCCCTTTACAGATGTAAATTAATACTCATAGGTTCTGTGTTAGTAATATCACTATCTTAAGTTCCATATCTGATGTTGTGTCTACTGTAACGTGTGTTGTATATATTGTTTGCCGTGCTGTATTTACTGTTACTTTTTGTGGAGCTCTTCTCCCCAGGCCTCTTCTGAAAATGGGCTTTGCCCAGTTGGACTTTCCCAATAAACAAATATAAAATAAAATAAAGTTAAATGAATAAATAAAAATATGATTAGTCCTGTCAGAGTTCTGCATTTTACCTGAATGTTGTGACTGAAGTGCTTAAAAACATGTTGATGTTAATAAGGATTTCAAAACTTACAAGATTCATGCAATGTCTAATGCAAATAATGATAGAAATGACATTTGGATTTAATACCTGAACTTGTCAGATGTATTCTTTCAAATGCGTTATTTGATGTTTCCTTAGGGAAGTGAGAAAAAGATCCAGCTTTGATGATCGCAGGGATAGAGACTCCGTAAAAAAATTGTCTGGCGTGAATGCTAACAAGAAGCAAGCACAAATGAATACATGTTGCAATACCTGAGAAGAACTGGGACTGGAATTTTGTTGCTGTTGTATATAAAATTGCTGTTCTTACACTGCCAAAAATTGCTCCGGTGAATGAAGGTTTTCTTGCAAACATACTTTTATGTATGATCCTTAAAGTTGAAGATTATATGGAATTTTGCCAATGTGAAAATGCAGACATTTATTTTAAAACACCTTTGCTTTTTTGTAAACCTGATATTTAAAAAAAATGAGCACATAATGTGATCTGTATTCGCTTTAATATAGTTGCCTTTTGTGGTTAAATAGTGTCGTTCAGTTATCGAGACTGTTGTGCCTATAGTTGCAGAATATATGAAGCAAGGTACCTGCTTTCAGCAGGTATCACTCCCAAACATTTAATTCTGGTGTTGTACTGGGTAATAAAAATGATAGAACTGAGCAGTAGAAAGCTCATTGGTGAGGGGAATAGGCAGGCCTCTTAAACCAAATGCTCTTTAGATTTGAAATTTGTCTTTCAAATCCATTACAGTGTTGCATTTTGCTGTCATGTCAAAGCACCCTACTTTATTAAAAAGTTGCAAGATGTGCATTGACATATCAAACTGAAAAGAATCTCAAGATATATTTTGTAGGGAACTGTATTTTACACTTTTGAAGCACTTTATGAACCGTGCCACAATGTTTTGTGTAATGTTGGAAAAGTAAGCTATTGGTAGAGTTCAGAAATGTATAATAAGAATTTAAACAGTGCATCACCAATATGTGTGTGCTGCAGATAGAACACAGGATCACCAAAATAATCCTTCTGTTCTAATTCTTAACATCCAGAAGCACTAAGCTTAGTTGCCACGTTAAGAGTAAATGAGTACAATCATAGTAATGCAACAGTTTACAGCATAAAACCAGTTGTGTTGTCTATTTGTACATCTTGCTTGTGTTTCACCAAGTAATTTTGAAGGAAAATATTCATTTCTTGCAGAATTTATTGCTAACCTGTGAAATATTATCAGCATTTTTATATTTATTTTGTAAAAAAAAAGCCTTTACATATTTCAGACTCATTTTGTCTTTTTAATGAATGCTGTAAATAAGATTATTTTTGCCATTTATATAGAAGTATTATTTTATTCCATGATGTGTTCATTTATTGTATTATATTATGCAAATCTTTTAAGAATTCATAAAGTCATAGTTAAATATATTGATTACATGTAGCCGTACAGTTTTCTGTACTAACTGCAATGATATTTCTGCTACTCATTATATATATATATATATATATATATATATATATATATATATATATATATATATATATATATATATATATATATATATATATATATACACATATACACACACACACACACACACACACACACCATCTGAAAGTTATGAGGCAGTGTACCACAGTTGGCTATTTCAATGAGCTGCTAACAAGCTTTGTCCTTTATTTGGGTACTTTAGGTGCTCTTCATTTGTAACCATGTGCATTAACCAAACCAGAGCCACTGGGTCAACTTTGAAAAAAAAAAAGCAGATCTGTTTACTGGGTCTTGCATAGCAAAGACATTCATGTAAATGAAAAAAATAAATAGTTTTGTCTACTGGCTAACTTTTGTACCATGTGGCAATCCACCCAAAAATAAGAGAGATACTTCCTGTTTAGTCCACATATCCTCCATTCTAGCTTGCATCATAATTATAATGTAACTGATGGTATATAGACCTAAACATCTGCAGTTACAAGGATGCCTAATTTATTTGATAGAATACTGTTGACATGGGTTAAAGTAATTAAGTTAATATTCTGAATCAAGGGGATAGGGTATTTCAGGTCAGTACTGGTACAGGCTGGCTAAAATATTTCCTGATCTTTGTAAACAGCATAAACATGGATAGTCTTGATTTGGGAAAAAAATCACAGTATCTGGAGATACCAATAAACCCAGCATAAGTGGGTTGGTATCTTGGAAATTTCCTCTTAGCACTTTTACTTCTAATCTCTGTGTACAAAAATGACTCCCTTCTGTCAAATGTTTCTATCTTGGGTTAGTTAGAGGGTTACTTTGTGCAAAAGGGTGACGTTCCTTGTTGAGACATGGATGATGTGATTGGCAGGGAAGTGCTTCATACAGAATATCTACAGGTGTGGTAAGGGAAAAGTGTGAGGGCTGCTTTCTAATATCCCGGTGAATCATCTGCTTCTGACATCTCCCAATTGAACTACATGTTCAAATGTGAAAGTAGTAAAAGTGTAGCATGTATAACCTCACTTCTGTGGCCTATCCCAGTTTTCCCATCCATGCCTTTAATTTTAAGAAGTGAAGTCTCGTACTGTTTACTATATTGTACTTGTACAGTGTGACAGGAAAAGATGAGACAGGTCAAAGAAATTGAGTATAAACTAATGCAGGAGGAATGTCTAATGACTGTAGGACAGGAAAGAGTTATAAAAAACAAAAATAAATGTTAATGTAAAACAAAGAAAAACTAGACAAATTCAGTTTGTATGTTTGATGATAATAAAACTACACATGCATTGTGTATTATTTGTGCAATAAAGAAAATCCAACATCTGATTTAACTGTGTTACTTAATTATTTTAACAGAAATGCAGATTGTAAATGTTATGTAAATCACAGAGATTAACCTTAACATGTCTTTCTGTTCTCATGTTACAATATTCATAACAGTAGGGAGGTGGCTGCCTGCAGCACTGGACATCTGGCCAATATTACCAAAGTCTTTGGATAAGGGGTACGTGCGATATTGCATGTCAGAATCATAAACCTACGTCGCTATATATGTGATGTCTGCACATACCCAACTCAGAACTTTTCTGCAGCTGTGGTCTGCAGATGTCTTTTCGCCAGTTCGTGGAATCCGGTTGCTCGTTTGCCTTTGGTTGTCCGCATTCAAGCCAAGTACCCTTTGGGATTTTTGATTATACCTTTTTTCTTGCATTCCAGACGTAAATGTCAGCTAGGAAGGGTGTGTGTGCTTGTGAAAGACAGATTCCACACAAGGACACGGATGACAAGTTTTTGTTTTGCTTAGGGGCGGTTGCTTGGGACGGGCCATGACTATAAGTCTTATGACATCTGCCAGTACTTTGTTCCCAAAGCTTTGAGAAGCCATCTGGCTGCTTTAAATTTGTACTTAGAAAATCAAAGACTTCATTTGGCATCAGGTATGGAGGGCGGGGTAGGTACCTTCAAGGAGCTGCCTCAGAATAAGGCCAAAAAAGTTAGGCCCGACACCCATGCTGCACCTCAGGAGTCCAGTGAGACTGTAGAGGAGGTTGATAGCGTTGGTTTTACTGCTGGAACCAGGAACCATGGTGGAAGCCAGTTCAGCGGAAATTGACTGGGAACCACGGCTCGTGGCATCAGAGGGGCCTGCTGCCGCCTTACATTCCACCCTGTCGGCTCCCAAATCAGCTATTTCTCCTGTTTATTTAAAAAAGAAACAAAAGCACAGAACTGCAGAATCTACACCAGGATGGGAAGCTTTTTCTCAGAAACTGTTCAGTGCCTTCCAGGCTCCTCAGTCTCAGGTGCCCCAGCCAGTTCTACTCACTGTGCAACCCCTGGAAGACTTGGAGGAAGAAACCTCTTCCTCAGTTGAATCCCTGACTTATTGTTCTCAAATTGAGTCCCCCAAGGACTTTGTTATCCCTGAAGAAGAAGACTCCCCGAGTCCTGACTCTCCTGGGGAAGACTTTTCCTTTGGAGATACCGTTACCTTAATGAGACAGCATTTTAAACGGGAGGTTTCTGATGTGTCTGAGAAAAAAAAGAGATATATTGAACTCCTGCAGATGGAACAACCTTCTCCGTCTGCATTTCCCCTTGTTCCCAGCTTTCCAGGATGCCTTTCAGAACCCAGGCTCAGCCTCCAGCTTCTAAACGCCCTGATAGATTTTACAAGGTTCCCCAACAGGCACAATTTCTGTTCAAAAATCCTCCTGCAGACCCTGCAGTTATTGCTGTCAGCAGACAAATCCTCAAGACAGTTACCCTCTACTTCTTTGTTCCCAACAGATAAAGATAGCAAGTTCGTGGACAGACTGGGGAAGAAAATATACACTTCTTCCACCCTGGCCGTTAGAGCTATTCATTATCAAACCCACATGGCTAAATTTGGCCTAGATTCTTTTTCTAAGGCTACAGCCCTAATGTCTGAGGTAGCAGATTCTCCTACCAAGACTCAGCTAACTGCATTGCTCTCTACTGTCTCTCAGGTGACATGCATTCAATCAAGTGCAGCTATGATGCTGTAGAAGCATCATCCAAGTCTGCAGCATCTGGCTCTGTCCTCAGGAGGTATTCCTGGTTGAGACTCCAGCCTCTAGCATTGGATATACAGGCCGAATTGCTTGATTTACCACTGGATAATAAAGCTGTCTTTGGCACTGCTTCAGCTGAGCTCCTTAAATCCCACCAAGAAAAGGGCAAAGATCTGCAAAATCTGAAACATGCTCATCTTGCCCATTCCTAGATACCACAGGAATTACCCACAAAAGACCAGTTTTGTAAGGAGGCAGCCCAGTCTATGGGACGGAAGCACCCTAGGAAACAAACCACCCCTAGACCCTCCTCCGCCTCAACTCCAACTTCATTTCGGAGACAGCCTTGACCCCAGACAGAGCTCCTCCCACTGTGACTGAAATTCCTTACCCAGATCCACCCCCTGTCCCTACCCTCCTGGCAGAAAATCACTTCAGAGAAATGGGTCCTTTCTATCTTAAAAAAGGTTACTTCATGACTTGGGCAGTTACACCCTTCCAGGGCACCCCTCAACCTCCATCAAATCAGCTCCACCTTTTTCCTGCAATTCTGGATCAGCTCTTATCTCAGGGCACAAAACATGTCCCTCGGGATCAGACAGCCAAGAGCTTTTATTTCAGAATGTTTCTGGTCCCAAGGAAAGATGGTCCTTCAAGACCAATTCTCGATTTTTTTCCCTTCTCGGTCAATATCTCAAGGTGTCTACCTTCAAGATGCTCACCTTCCAGCATCTCTTACCCCTTATCCCTCAGCAAGCCTTTATGGCATCCCTGGATCTGAAGGAGGCTTACCTTCACATCCCTATTCACCCCAGCTACAGGAAACTCCTGCATTTCTCAGTAGGTTCCTTATATTTTAATTTTTCTGCATTGCCATTTGGGCTCTCTACAGCGCCAAGAGTATTCAAAGTGTGTCCAGCCCTGGTTATCACCCATTGCAAAATGCATGGCATTCAAATTTACCCTTACCTAGACAACCTCCTAATCCTGCACCAGGACTGTCACATCCTATTCCATCACTTAGACATGGTGGCCAGGATCTTGGAGGACCTAAGTTTCACAGTGAATCTACAAAACTCCCAAATGTCACCAAGTCAAGACCTGGTTGTCTTGGGGTGCAGGATAAGGACGGACATGATGTCAGCCTTTATCCCTTGCCAGAAGGTGGAAACTCTCACCCACTACTTCCGATCTCTCCTTCCTCACCTCTCTCAGCCATCTTAGCTAAGGAGTTTCTGAGAGTCCTGGGCCACATGGCCTCCTTGATTCCCATGCTTCCCTTGGCCAGGCTGCATATGAGGAAACTCCAGTGGGTCTTGATGAATTTGTGGAGCCAACACACACACCCTCTGGATGTTACACTCCCTCTTCTCCCATGCCTGAAAAAGGAGCTGTCATGATGAATCTCCAACATTATCCTCAGTCAAGGGGTACCGCCGCAGATCCCTCCTCCCACAAAACGCCTCTACACAAAAGCATCAGATATAGGTTGGGGAGCCATCCTACACAGTAACAACAGTCAGAACAAAGTGCAGGGAGAGAGTGGTCCACCCAGAGAAAAAGGGACCACATAAACATAAAGGAACTGAGGGCCCTTCTCTTGGTACTGCAGGCCTTCCAAGAGTTTCTGCTGCCAGGCACCTTGATGGTAATCACAGACAATATGACTGTTCTGTGGTATGTCAACAAACAGGGAGGGACAAGGTCTTATCCACCCTGCACCTTGGCAATTCATATTTGGTCCCTAGCAGCAAACCTTCACATACACCTACAAGCTATATACATTCCCTCAGCAGAGAATGTGATGGCAGACACCCTCAGCAGAACCTTAGCACTCTCTCATGAATGGATGCTTCACAGGGAAGTGTTTTTGGATCTTATTCACAGGTGGGGTATTCCACAGGCAGATCTGTTTGCCTCCTCCCAGAACAGACCGATGCCCCTGTTTTGCACGAAAACTCCGCATCCACAAGCTTGGAAGGACGCCTTCTCTGTTTCATGGGAGGAGATGATCCTTTATGCCTTCCCCCTTTCACACTCATTCAAAAAGTCATTTTGAAGATTCAGAGGGACAAGCTAAAAATCCTGCTTGTGACCCCCTTTTGGCCAAAACAGCATTGGTTTCCCCTACTATTTCTATTAGCCGAGGGCATTCACCACAGATTACCTCATCAGTTTGATCTACTCACACAAGACTGGGGATCCCTCATACACTCACAGGTGCTCAACCTCAAACTGACCTTATAGGTGATAGAAATTTGATCTCCTTTAGACACCTGTCTTCAGAGAACAAACTCAATGTACTGCAGGAGGACAGGAAACCTTGAACCAGGAGAAATTACTTATCTAAATGGAAAAGATTCTCCAGGTCGTGTCCCAAGAACAAACGGGACCCATTACTTGCTCCAGTACCTATGGTCCTTTCATATTTGTGTGAGCTGCTACAGTCTCGACTGATGTATTTGTTTGTAAAAGTGTATTTGTCAGCCATCTCCACTTGTTTCCCTTTAGTACCCCCACTGGCATCCAGGCTAGACATAAAACTCTTTATAAAGGGGTTCTCCATATCAGACCTCCTTGTAAGCCTATTTCTCCATCCTGGGACCTAAATTTTGTGCTGGAAAAACTCACATTAACACCCTTTGAACCAGCCCATTTAGCATCTCTTAAGTTATGTATTTGAAAAACAGTTTTGTTGGTGGCCCTTACTTCTGTCAGGAGTGTCTCTGAAATCCAAACCCTAATGACCACTCCTCCCAGCCTTATCTTCCACAGAGATAGGGTGTCCCTCAGAACCAATCCTTCCTTCATGCCTAAGGTGGTTAATGAGCTCTCCTTGAATCAGACCAGTAATCTACCTGTGTTTTTCCCTCGGCCTCAGAACTCCTCAGAAAGGACTTTGCATTCCCTGGATGTTCATAGACAACTGAAGTATTATCTGGGCAAGATCAAATCCACTAGAAAGTCTGACCAGCTTTTTGTCTCCTTTCATCCTAAAGCCATGGGAAGGCAGTGTCAAAACAGACCATTGCCTCATGGATTTCTAAAGCTATCTCATTTTGCTATTCCTTTCATGGAAAGGAATTGAATTCCAATGTGAAAGCCCGTGCTACCAGAGCAACTGCCTCTTCAGTAGCCTTTTTCAGGGGCATTGACTACTCTTCCATTCTGGAAGCAGCCACTTTGTCTTCTGTACATACTTTCACCAAACATTATAAGTTAGACTTGATTTCTTGAGCAAGGGCTGGGTTTGCCCATTCAGTTTTGTAGGGTCTCATTGACTCTGTCTCCCAACCTACCTCCCAGGCTCCTACCGAAAGCTTTGGTACTACAGTTTAAATACTTCCTTGGCTGGTGGTATGTGTGGGTCTGGAAAGCTTCTTCCTTCTAGCCTTATAGGGGTTCTGCGATATGCAGCAGTCAATTCTGAGCTGGGTACGTGCAGACGTCACATATATAGCCGACGTAGGTTTATGGCTCTGACATGCAACATGACACATACTCCTTATCCAAATATTTTGCTATACTGGCCGGATGTCCGGTGCTGCAGGCAGCAACCTCCCTACTGTTATGAATACTGCAACATGGAACAGAAGGACATCTATGGTTATGGTAAGTTCTTACACAACTATTCTCTTTTCATGGTTGTATTCACGCAGTGTTTTGAAAATGTCAAGTTCAGCCTGCGTCCAGTAGGAACCATACTGCAGTGAGAATGTCCTGTTTGATAGTGGCAAAATTTTAGCCATAATAATCCATTGAAAGAAATTGTTTACTAGTGTATTTGTTGTTGTTGAGAGAGTTAATCCCACAAGGCCTGCAAACTAGTTTTCAAGAAATATGTTATTTTTATTGGTAATATATGCCTTGCACTAGATCATAGTTGCCTTTTGGTGGTTATGCTACCATTGTCAACCATCAGACCAGTTTCAATTAATACTTTCCTTTCAGAAAACTGTTTTCATTTCATTTAACTAAGCCCGTATATTTACCATATAGTGGCACACAAGCAAATCTGTAAGTAAAAGGAATTAGATTAGATTATACACCCTTTTACTTTCTGTTTGCTGAGAATGTTCTGTTTTTCCCCTCAATGTTGTTGCCAAAAATGAATGTATGACCTTATGACTGCTGGAGCTTTTGCTTGCTGAGGAAGTATTGGTACTACTTACCTCACCAGTAATATTATGAATGTAAGTGTGAACATTTTTGCACAGCTTCTCACCATCACAGTCTTCACCTGCGTATAGTTAAGATCTGTTTATGGTTGTGCATTATAGCAAATTGTATCCATTGCATATTTGAGGGATTGTAGCTGAACTGATAGCATTATGATAACCTCATATAAAGGTCATTAAAGAGATGAAGTAGCCTAGATTTCATGGCATGAACTGGAGGATGGAATTCTTAAACCCAAGTACAGTAGTCACTCAACAGCATGTAAAGTAACACATAACATAATGTCCCAAAATGGCTTACTCTAATATTTTCAAATACAATTAAATATTTTTATAGTACTGTATTATTGTTCAGAGCCTGATAAGAGGGATGATTGTGGAAATATTTTCAGTTGTTAATCATTTAATTGAAGTGTACTGGTTAAAGCTATGATTTTTTTTTGTTTTGTTTTTTTTTTTGTTTACTGAAAGCATATATGTGCACAGAATGATGCTGAAGTAAATATGTAAAATGTACACAAAGAGAATCTTTAGAGTAGTTCTGCATTGTGTATTTATAAGTGTATTGAAGAATTCAACCCGTTGTAAATATCTGGATCCAGTTTTAGCTAATGCTAGAAATAATAAATAGTTTTATTATGGATAGTTGAAGTGCATCATGCATGGGCTGTGGTGTCCCTTTGCAGAACTTCTTTGCATTACTTAAGATTTATAGTAGTAGTAATAAATGTTTAAAGATGTTCTGTTCTTTCTATATATATATATATATATATATATATATATATATATATATATATATATATATATATATATATATATAGTTTATATACATCTGCAATACATTAGCAGTGTTTTTTTAAGGGTCATATGTGATTACTAGGCTAATGGCACAAGAGCCTTTACAAGCTTAGCCAATAATACCCAGGATGTGACAATATAATATCTTACTACCCCATCCTATATCTGGGGAATTATCAGGGTAGTGGATCTTAGGTGTTGGAGCACTGAGTTATTTTACAGACTGCCTCTGTTCATAAGGGACATGGGCAGTATACTTGGACTGAATTTATGGTTCCTCATTCATTTATCCAAATTGTTTTTGAAGAGAGTGAGGGATGGACTTTGTTTTAACGAAATGAGAAGTTTTTTTCCATAAACGAGGTATCCTTTGGGATACAAATCTGTCTCTCCAGCAAGTTCTGCTAGAGTCACAAATTAGGTTCAGGTCCATGGAACATGTGTAACCCTCGTATAATTTTTCTTGTGAATATGTTAACATTTTCATTAGGGCTGAATGAGAGAATGCCATGTAAGTCAAGCATAACTCACCTCTCAATAAATTATATGAGATGGAGTAAAGGGATAGGGTCTTTAGTCGGTCTGCCTAAGACACATGCAGAACGGTGCATTGTGTTTGATTATGGGCCTGATCAGGGCCATGTACAATGGCACTGTGACTTCCTTTAACTTATAAGTTGAGCCAAACAAAAGGATTTCTTCATTATAGTAGCTACATGGGTCTATATCAAATGGTCGAAGCTTTAGGTAATCCAATAACTAAAGCTCGACACCTAAACAGCGAAAGCAGTAAACCGCGAATGGCCACTTCCATGAATTTTTTCATAGGGAAAAATTTACTTGGCCGTTATCGGGAATATGCCCTTTTCCTCCACTTTAGAGTGACGTCGGAGTTGGTATATTTAGTTGGAGGGCACAGCCCCCCCACATGACTGGGTGAAGCCCCCCCACTCGATTAGGGTTTGAAAGTTTTTTGTTTGTTTTTTTGTTTTGTTTTGTTTTTTTGTCTGGCTAAGCAGATTTTTTCCCTATGAAAGAATTTGCAGAAGTGGCCATTCGCAGTTTACAGCTTTCGCTGTTTTGGTGTCGAGCTTTAGGTATTTCATTACCTAAAGCTTCGGTTATCTAATATAGACCCGCTACCTGGTAGTTAAAGTTTAAGTTACTATCCGTCTGTGTTCCTAGGTCCCTCCCCACTGGATCTACTTTTAGGGGTGTGCTATCAATATTATAATTTGCAGAGATGTCTGATTTACCCAAGTGTGCATTGATGCATTTTTTGCCATTTATCCTCAAACAAAGGCTACCTATGTTGAAGGATCACACTGCGGTCTTTGCTGCCCTTGACATGTGGAAACACTATGCCCATGGTGCTGTACCATTGAGCTGGATGTGGTGACATGTCTTTGTTGGGACACACTGTGGGTCTGAGAATTGTTGGTGATAGTATGTCAGGATATGACTGCTGAGGACTGAACTTGGTGACCAACAGCAGCAGTGCATGCTCATTGCAGCACAGACATTGATGGACAATGGCCATGACTGGGTCATTTTTTTATATCACAAAAATCTGGCATTTTAACAGGGGTATGTACACTTTTTATATCCACTGTACATTCAGTGCTATAGCTACAAAATTCACACCACCAACTCCTTTATCTGCACAGCTCAAAAGCCCTACCAGAATAAATACAATGAGCATACAGACATAAATGCAACAGTCCACATCATGCTAAGGATGTGTGTAGTGTGTTGACCTTATATATGTGGAATTTGAACATGAAAGTTATGTATGTTGAACACCACACAGCCTTACATTAGGCACAACTGTGCAAATAGTTCAGCAATATATTTGTGTATAATCACAGAGGGATGCAGGCTGAGACAGCCGAGATCATTTAAGTAAATATATAAAGCAATAGGACCACCACAAAATATGTTGCATTGTCTTTCAGCACCTGAAAACAACACCTTGCAGACAGTCTCATAATCTGTCAGTATCCACAATCTGTAGTACATACCAACAGGAAGACCTGCAGTCCTGGTGGATATGGTTGTAATCCATCAGTATCCACAGTAGACTGGGGAAGGGTGGATATTGTTGACAAACTTGAGAGGTTGGGTATATAAACCCTTACATTACCCAGTGGATAGCTACGTGCTGACTCACAGGAAATTAGAATTGGGGAGTTCACCTTTACAGAGAGGCCAGTCACAAGTGGAGTCCCTTAGGGATTGGTCCTGGGACTGCTCCTTTTTAGCATCTACTACTCTCTGAAGTCCAGGCCAACATCAAGGGCCTCTGGCTGATGAAATTTGCAGAAGATTGCAAATTAGGAGCAGTCATAGAATTTCCCACCGACACTAATGTTCTCCAGGAAGGGTTGACAGGTAAATAACTGGTGGTAGAACCATGGACTAAAATTAAATGCCAAGAAATGTTTAATAGTATCCTTCGGGAAGACATCTACCCTGGTAACTGTGTTACTGACAACACACACACACACGAGTCAACCCAGTAGTCAGGGACTTGGCGACACGTGTAGCCCATAATCTAGACATTGTCCATCACATGTCTACAGCAGTTAGGAAATTCTGTGTTGTGCAACTTGTAAACAAAGGTATGGCATCTAGATTCCAAGGAAGTCATTGTAACATTGTATTCATCATTCATCAAACCTATCATTGAGTGTAATGCCCCCTTTGGTGTGTACCTAACCAGGCACATCCAACAATTGGAATGTCCACAGGAGTTTCTCATTAAAAGAATACAGGGCACGAGTAACATCATATGCAGACTGTCTCAAAGCACTATCCTGTATTCTGATTCCTACAGGCTGTTGAGAGGAGATCTATTCCTGGCATACAAGATATTGTTGGACCCCACCCTGATGAACATCTTGCATATCTGCAAAACAAATAGCACCAGTATTACCCATTGTAAAGACTCAAACCTTGCTTGTGATGTAAATAGCGCCCAGTGGAGAGACAAGTATGCATCCCAAAGACTCCCTGTCTCTGAAACAGACTCCCTATTCATGTGAAGCAGAGTTCCTGTCTAACCCAATTAAAGTGTAACTCAGGCAATTGGATGGCGAACAGGAAATTCATCCCTAGTTTGACTCCTATGTCTCTAACGGGCATGGGCAGCCTATAAATGGTTAGTCTCCCAGGTCCCTTCTTGTAAATGTCTCATCTCCCAAGCCTCTGCTTGCACTTATCAATGGTACTAGAACTTTTCAGAGATTTAGGATGCATGGCTAGGCTTAAAAAGACCCAGAGGTTGTTCATCTAGTACACACTTATGAACCGATATGTGTCACTAACACCTACATATGGTAGGAAACCAAACTGTACTATTTATCTCAAAACATATGTAATTACTGACAGATTATCATTTTATACTTTGTGAAGTATGATATACAGTGATATGCATAGGACATTGACCGTGAATAGGTCCATTTGTGAATGTAGACAGTGATGGTGAACCTTTTGGGCTCAGTGTGTCAAACATTTGGAAAATTGCTATCTTGACTCTGCTGGCCATGTCACACCCCCTCGAACAAAAGAGAAACAATTCTTTACATATTCATTTATTTAAAAAAAATACAGTCCAATCATGTGTGCTGCTGTGTATTATAAAAGTAAAAATCAGTGGCTTACAATAGAAAAAAACAATATACGCATTGATAATTGGGCTTAAAATAGTGCATCAAAAATGTACCCTACTTTTAGCAGTAATTTTGAATTGAACTGAAAACAAACATGGAACACATTGCATTTGATTTGATTAACATCAATTAATGACATTTTTGTTGCTGAGTTTTAATAAATAAGAGCAGGGCCAAATATTTCTTATATTTTGTTCGTTCAGTTTCTTTGGTAACTTTGGGGGTGTTACAGAGTTTGTCACCTTTGACATGCATGTCATAGGTTTGCCATCACTGATGTAGACACATAAGCAACTCACTGAAAACTTACCTTTTGAAAATGCATAGTCGGGCAAGTATACCTTAACAGTATGAACACCTGAACACACACACCTTTTAAATAGTATTTCTGCCATGCTTCATTAGCATAGAATTTTTTGGAATCACTTCTACATAAGTTCTTGAATCCCAGTAAATTAACAAGTAGTTTGGCATAAGTGTACAGAGCAAAGTGCATACTTTCAATAGTTGCTAGTGTATGAGTACTTGTCCACCAGTATGCTGATGCCAACCTCACTTGCACCAATTTTAAAGCATAATACTGCTACACTTCCAGAACATTCCCTTACTACCTTTGAACTGAGTGATGCCTCAGTGAGCATTTTTCTGTCAGCATTCTGCAACTTCAAAACAAGAATGTTGAAGATGTTGACAGAGAAAAGGCTCTGGTGCATCTGAATGCTCAACTGGCCCAATGAGGAGATGATGCCACTGCTAAGAGTGTATGTCCAACATGAGAAGAGGATGAGGATACTCCAGATTAACTTCACCTTGATCGAGCTTTGGAATCGGATGTTCAGGGAGCTTTGTGGACGGACCTGGATTTTCACAGGTGTGCAGATCTGCCACTGTTACAAACTCCATCATAGGGATCAGGATCATCTACTGGGGTGGATTGGCAATGTCCGCAGGAAAAAAAAACAGATATTTGTAAATGAAATATTCCACACCCTAAAAACTTCACCCTTTACTTTGTAGGTATTTAGTATATATTTTACATTAATTTGAAGGTAGTAATGCCAACATAAGTAGTCAACTGCAGCTCAAGCATAGTTCTAATGCTTTGTATTTGTACTATCAAGATTTTTCAACTGTATTAACATCAGTAAGATTGATACACTGTATATCAAGCTTCAGCAATACAAAATTAGATGTATGACTGTATTCTGCAGTTATCCATAGTTGAAAAAAAGCTTATTTTTTAAGTTTTCATTGTTTTACTGTATAATAATCCTCCACCCATTACATATCAATGTATCTGTGTGTGCCACAACTTTAACATATTGATCTGATGTCTTCATTCTATCCTCACAAATGGGTTCAGATACAATATGTTGGAACAAATTCAGCCAATGCTACAGCTCACAGCCACCAGATCTCTCAAGCTTCTCCCATACCCACAATGCAGCTTGCCAAATACCTCCAATCTCGTTTGACACTTAAAATTAATGGATATGGTCTACCAGTCTTTCTCGAGCCAATTAGATAAGTACAGTTTATTTTTTCTTAAAACTCTTCTATCAACTTTTTTTTCTCCATAGTTTGTATTTTACCTTTTTAGCCCTTGTTGTTTTTACTGTTTGTACTGTCAAACTTCATCTTTCTGTTTTCTTCCTTGCCGTTACAACTTCATTGTATTTCCAACATACCATTGTTGGTATTCCCTTGCTTCTCTTTCTTCTCTGTTGAACTTGAGGTTGTAATCTTCTTGTTCACTTTTCTTTACTCCCTCTTTCTTATGACCTGGTCATAGTTCTGGTTGCCATTGGTGATATTTCTTCTCCTTCCTTCTTCAGCCTGTTAAAAAATAAAAAAAGTTACTTACTATTTTCTTCATATTCTTACCATAAATTTTTGTTTCTTTAGTCATAGAAACAATGAGTGACAAATCTGCAAGATTAAAAAAATGTTTTTTTCCTCAATGTGGACTTAAGTCATCTATCTCAGATGCACACTCCCTTTGTGTATACTGCCTGGGTCCATTACACCTACAGGAGGATTGCTTTATTTGTCACAGATTCAATCCACAAGCATTAACAGAACATGAAAATAAATTAATATTAAAAGGTTTCCTTCCTTCTTCCTTTGGAGAAGCCATATCCCAGTCTCCCAAGTAGAAGCCCTCCACATCATCAAAATCCCCTCTGACTCCTCAAGAAAATGGACTGCTGAACTTCCAGTATCAACCTTGGAACAGAAACAAACTCTTGGATCCGACTGTTACTTCAGATCCTACGACCTCAAAAACAATTTAAACGTCTCTGGCTCTATCAAAGTCAGATCAGACACAACCACATGGTGAGACACAACCTTTTGAGATTCTCTAGATATTCTCCCTTAGTTGCCCCAGTACCAGACAGGCTTCCATCTCCGTTTCTGCAGAGACCAGCATCCCCCTCCATTTATTCTGCTTGTTCTTCTAGAAGTCTTACAGAAGGAAAAGTGGAGAGAGGGGTGAGGAAGATTTGCCTCACAGACAGATTGGTCTTCCCTTGGCACCTACACCTTTGGGTCAGGTAGTCTGACCTTCCATCACACCACCCCTGCAAGTTCCCCCTCTTATTCTATCTGCTGAGTTAAAGTTCAAGGATCCCAGTTGTCTGGATCTGTCCGTCTCAGATCTAAGGATCTCTGCATCATTGGATCCAACATCTTCTCTGAGACCTCCTATCTTTCAGATCAGGAGAGTTGTCGGAGCTGAAGCCTGCCTGCCAGGTCTGGGGTATAGCATTTGATTCCAAAGTTTTTGGAGCTGTCTCTGTTCCTCGGTGCATCAGCACTGGAGAGTTCAGCTCTGGTTTCCTCCTCAGAGACAGTGCTGATGGATAGGAGAGGGGTGATTATTCAGAAACCAGGTTTCTCAGATCAGAGCCTTTCTCCGAGTCCTTCAAGCTCTGCATTTCAGGCTACAAAGAGAGGTTTTTCCCACTTAGATCCTACCCATTCCATGATGCCCCAGTGTCTGGAGCCTCTGTTGGGGAATTGTGATTTCCTCTTCCAAGACTTCCCCAGGTCATCTGACTGAGGAAGTACCCAAGAAAATGATGTGCAAGAGGAAGCACCTAGACTCCCTGTATGAATATGTCACCAAAGACATGGATTTTGACAAAGGCAAAGGGTCCCCATGGTCACCTCCTGAAGATGTCCCCTTTGGGCCACACTAGACATCCTGAAACAGGTAGCTGAACATCCTCCAACCCTATGCCAGAGGAATCTGTTCTCTTAGAGACTTTTGGTAAAGGAACCTCTACTTCCTGGGTGACTCCACTCACTGACGCACTTATAGACATGATCTGTAAGTGGGAATGGAAGGAGCCTGACTCCATAGACACAGTACCTCAGAGACCAGAAAGGATAATGGCACCACTTGTGGACAGTTTTGGGGAAAAGGGTTCCAGCTGATGCCATGGTATTTGCAGTGGCCACAAAGAAGGAACTAGCTGAAGACAGATCCACTGTCCTTTCCCCGCAACAGTGTGTCATGGGCGATGGACAGAATGGGGAAGCATGTCTGCTTCAGCGATCTTTGCATTACAATCGCCGAACTATCTGGCACATTTTGTTAGACTTCAGACAGATTTGACCAAAGAGTTATCAAATGCTCTCTCAGGAGCCATATCTGCAGAAGTTAATGATTCCGTAATTTCTCAGTTAATAACCCTACAGGCTATTTCCAATAGCTCCATGAATTTAATTTCCAACATTGCTGAAGGGACCTCTAGAGTGGCAGGTTCAGGCATTTCCATGAGGAGGCATACCTGGATGCCATTATGCAACTTTGCAGAGCCAAGTCCAATTTTGTCAGTGCTCACTTTGATGGAACTACTTTTTTTTCCCTAAAGTAAAAGGAGCACTCTCCAGGTGTGAAAAACGATGGTAAGAGCTTGTCTGCCGTGGGCATACATTTTCAACCCCCCAGAGATCCTTCTCCAGGAATCAATGGAGTGGCCAGAAAATGTTCAAAAATCCCAAGGTCCATTCTGTGACACACATGGAGAAAGTGCTTCCCAAGGCAGAGGGGGGAAGCCCAATGGATGTTGTCACTCTCGTGACAGAGGTGGCCTGCAAAACCAGGGTTCACAAGAATCTTTGATGAACCCTGTCAGCACTTCTGAATGGAGACCCAACTGTCCACCTCTGGAGATAGTTGGGGAAGATTGTCCCTGCACCAAAGAGCCTGATTAGAATTAAATGATATTTGGGTGCAGAGGACTATATCCATTGGTTATATAATGCCATTTTTCCTTCCACCCCCAATTCCTAGGAGATGTTCCACCCAGTCAGAGGGATCAAGCAGCCATTCAAATTCTAAAGCTGCTAGAACAGAGAGTCATCCAGGAGGTGCCACCAGGCCAGATAGAATCCAGACCCCACTCAAGGTTCTTTTTAGTGCCAAAAAGACAGGGGACTGGAGACAAATCTTGGATCTAACAAATCTGTGCATCAAACCAAGTTCCAGATGGTCACAGTTCAGTCCATTCTCCCTTTTCTGAGCAAGGACAACTGGATGTGCTTGATAGATCTCCAGGATGCCTACTATCACATAAAGATGAACAGGTGCTCCTGGAAGAACCTACACTTCTGGCTGGAAGCCAGTCATTGCCAGTTCAGAGTACTGCCCTTTGGACTCATCAAAGCTCCTAGGGTGTTCACTAAATGCATGGCATTAGTAGCAGCACACCTCAGACTGCAGGGATGCCAGTTGTTTCCCTACCTGGATGACTGGCTGATTACCGCTCCAACCAGATATCAACTCATACAGTCAAGAGATCAGGTTTTCCACACCTGTACTGTCCTAGGAATAACCATAAACTACAACAAATCACAACTTCACCCAACTCAGACATTGGAATTTATTGGGGCACTGCTGAACACAGATATAGTCATTGCTTCCTTTCCACTGCACTGGGTTCTAACTATAAGGTCACGGGAGGTTCTAGACAATACATCAGTCTCGGCCCACACAGTCCTCTGAACTCTGGGTCTCATGGCTGCAGTAATAACCTTAGTTCCATTAGATGAGAGATGTGCTCTTGGCGTTGTGAGCATTTCAAGATGTTCTTCCCTCTGGAACAATTGCAATTCAGACAGACAACTTGTCAGTCATCTTGTATATCAATAAACAGCGAGGAACCAGATCTTACCCATTGTGTCAGGAAGCGTTCTGGGTCTGGCAGTGGGTGATCTCTTCAGACCGCTTTCTTTCAGTGATGCACATTCCGGGAAGATCCAGTGTGATTGCAGACAAGCTGAGCAGATGCATCTTACTTTCACATGAGTGGTCCTTCATTGAGAAGGTGGAGGACAAGATCTTCTATCAATGGGGCCAGCCATGCTCTGCTCTTTTTGTCTCTCCCCTAAACAAGTGCAGTAACTATTTTGCCCTGATTCCCCCATAGAGACCGTCACTGAGGGATGCCCTACTTCCTGGTTGGCCTCTTGATCTCTTTTATGCATTCCCACCAACCCCATTGATGCCAAAATTTCTGCAGAAAACTGCCAGGTTGAAGAGTGCAGTGATCCTCATTGCCCCCTACTGGCCTTGACAAATTTGGTTTCCCTTTTTATGACCTCACCTGGTTCAACCACCTTAAAACCTAGATCCAACTCCAGAAAGCCTGTCTCACCCAACGGGCATGTCACACCTAGATATTCCAAACCTCAAGCTGACCGCTTAGCTTCTCCAGTTTCCTCCATAACCAGATAGTCTATGCTCTCATCTCCTGTCTGACGTATACTTCTGTCTTCCCATAAACCCTCGACAAGAAAAACATATTCAAGTAAATGGAAAAGGTTTGCTATTTGGGCTCAGCAACATGAACTCAACCTCGTTTCAGCCTCTATTTATCACATCTTAGATATCCTTGCTCACCTTTTTCAGAACAGTTCTAGTACCACAACCATTCGGATACATTTAACAGCAATTTCAAATTACCATACAGGATTGAATGGCACACCCACTGCTTCTCAAAAATTGACCAAGGCCTTCTTGAAAGGGACACTCCTTCTAAAGCCTCCTTTAAAAGACCTTGGGACTTGAATTTGATGCTGCAGTCTCTAACATAACCTCCTTTTAAACCAGCAGCCACATGTGACCTTAAATATCTTTCATGGAAAACTATCTTCTTGGTTGCCATCACTTCCACAAGAATTTCTGAGATCCAAGCATTATCTTCTAAGCCTCCATACTTGGTTTTCCATAAGGAGAGAGACCTTATGTACCAACCCATCCTTTCTTCTGAAGGTGTTAGAATCCAACATAAATAGTTCTATCAATCTGCCAGTATTTTTTCCTAAATTCACCAACAAAGGAGAATACATTTTGCATTTACTGGATGTTCATAGACAGTTGCATTTCTATTTGCATAAAATAGAAAAAAAAAATCAGGAAAGTAGACTGACTCTTTATTTCCTTTTCTGGACCAAAATTGGAAAAATCAGTTTCTAAAATTTTTCTATCAAAGTGGTTGACAAATTGCATCTCCTTTGTCTATAGTAAATGTGGCGTTCCTCTCGCACATCTGTTGAAAGCACACTCTACTAGATCTGTGGCTACTTCCACAGTGTTCCAGCCTAAGATGTCTGTGGCTATTTGTGCAGCAGCAACTTGGGCTGCACCTCACTCCTTTATTACTCATTACAAATTGGATCTGGTATGTAGTTCGGCATCTCTTGAATGTATGGTGCTCAGGAATATCCTTCCTTGAGTCCACCCTGGATTCATATAGCTAGGGACACTGTCCCACTTATGAGGATAGAATAAAGATTGACAACATCAGATAAAGAAGTTATGTACTTACCATAATGTTCTATCTGTGTTGTCAATCTTCATTCTTTCCTCACATCTCATCCCATCTACCCATATCCATGACTTATGGAAGAATGAGCAGTTACATGGTGTCTGAGTGGATACATTTATATGTTTACATGACTTTGGATATGGCTTCCCATATTTCTCTCTGTCCTTTTAGACTTTATAGCAGGAAACAAGATCTGAGGTATTTGGCAAGGTGCATTGTGGGCAAGGGAGAAGCTCGAGAGATCTGGTGGCTGCCAAGCTGTAGCATTAGCCGAGTCAGTTCCTACAGATCAGATCCAAACCCATTAGTGAGTAGAGAATGAAGATCGACAACACAGATGCAATGTTATGGTAAGTACATAACTTCCTTTTATGTACAAAGACTTATTATTTGGACCTTAAAAGTGCTGTTAAAAAGAGTAGCTCTCAACAGTTTAAGCATTAGAGTTGTAGTCTGGGAAGATTTTTGACTGTGGGTTCAATACCCAAATAAGCTTTTCTTATTCTGTTGCACATGCACCACACATTTTTGAATAATTATTTCCTATAATTGTATAGGATGTATAGATGCTCCATTTTTCTAATGTGTGTACATTTATTGGTTTCATTGTGCATAAACACCTACTGGGAGTAGTCTGCTGATGCCATTGCATTTCTGGGTTGTCTGCAAGAATCTGAGAGTAACCCATGTTGTGGACATACACAAACATAGATGTTATGTATTCCTATCTCACTGTAATTCTTGCTGGATGGGTTCAGAGCCGATATTCAGCTCTGACTCAGCCGATACTAAAGCTCGAGAGCTTTTACTGGCTCGAGGCTAACCCTTATCCCATGGTGCCTCACAACAATTCCCCAGATCTCTTTTGCTGCGAAAGCTTTGAGGTTGTCTCCTTACTGGTTCATTGGCTAAGTAAAAGATTTATTTACTAAATCTTGCTTTTTTCTGCACCTTTTTTCCTTGTAGTTTCTAGCTTATTGTGTGATTGTACTGAGTGCTTGACCCCACCCCCCCTTAGGAAAGTACGTCCGGTTTCACTTAGAGGGCAGTAGTTGCCCGTTTAAGTTAGAGGGCCTTTCCTCCCTGTGTGTTTCTTAAAAAAAAAAAAACTAAAAACAAACAAATAGAATCTTTCTCTTCTCTATCTTTACTGTTCTTGTTGGAATTATCAGTAGATAGTAGTTTGATATAGCTAGTGTTGGTATCTTTCTAGGTAGCTTCTCATTTTGTTCCTGTTAGCATGTCTAAGGAAAAGGACAGAGAACATAAGGACCATCACCCTTCGGAGTTTAAAAACTGTGATAAATGCTCGCAAAAGATGTCTTTGATGGATAGTCACACTAGCTGTGTGTACTGCTTAGGTAAAGCACATTTGCAAGAGCTCTGTATCTTTTGCCATGCCTTCAGTACTAGGGTTTTGAACGAGAGGAAACGAAAGTTGATAGGGGTCTTATGACCAGTTCCTTCCAGGAACAGCTGGAACTTGATCAGGCAGCTCCTAAAACCTCAAAACAAAAGTCATCGGCTCCAGTTTCAGAACCATCAAAAAAGTCCAAAGCTTCGGAGTCAAGGAGTTCTGGCTCTGATTCACCTTCTTCTCTATTGGTACCGTCTGTCTCTTCGGTACCGAGACAATTACCTGACATTGACCCTGTCTCACCTATATTGAGATCTCCTATTTTGGAGAGGAGGAGATCTTCTGTCTCCACCCGATCCTCCAGGACACTCTCAGATGAGGACATTGAATGGGTGGTGAAGAGGTTGCTTTCTGACCCAGCTCTGGCAAGAAAATTGGCCCTCTCCGGACCCAAAGACTTTGGAGCTGACCCCTTTGCAAACCACTGCTCCTCCTCTGACTGCTTCACTCTCGGAGCCAATCACTTCAGGTTCTTCGATGTTGGATCCGTCGGTTCTGAATATTCTCCCTGCTTCCTCAAAACTGATAACTCTATCCTCAGTGGCTCAGTCAGGAGCCGAGGGATCTAGGAGCCGACGCTCTCGAATCGACTCCAAGGAGGATAGTCACCCTGGGTTTTCTTTGGAATCGACCTCCCCTCTCTCGGCACTTTGGCTCAACTCAGCTCGGTTCCCACATCTGCTTTGGAGCCATTCCCCCTTGCTCAGAGCCGACCATCCATTTCCTCACAGCAGAGGTCTTCGAAATGGGGAGGAAAGGCTTTAGAAGCAATAGAGAAGGCTTTCTCCTCTGCAAAAGCAATAACTTTGGAACTGATGTCCCACCAGCAGCTGACCGCAACCTCTTCTCCCCTGCCACCCCCACAGCATAGGGAACCAGAGATTCAAGTAGCCCCCATTGGTGGTGACCCCTCTTCTGAGACCTCCCCAGATTATCCCACTGGAGAGCTCCCGCGGAAGAGACTTTGTAAGAGGAAGCATGTTGACTCACCTGTGTCTGTCACAGCTGACACTGATTTGGAGGAATCAGAAGGGTCCCCTAGATCCCCCTCTGAGGATGTCTTCTTTTCTGACATCCTAGAAATCCTTAGACAGAGGGGTGATTGGAAGACTTCTAACCCTACTGAGGACAAATCAGTGTATCTTGAGGCCTTTGGTTCCCGACCTTCCACCTCCTGGGTGACACCTCCTTATGACCAGCTCTTAGGGGTCATATCGTGGAAAGCCTGGATCTCCCCAGACACAGTGGAGCCCGTCCCAAGGAGGCCAAACAAATTCATGACTGCACCTGAAGATAAGTCCTTTCTTTCCAAAGGAGTTCCCATTGATGCTATGGTGGTAGCAGCGGCCAGCAAGAAGGAGTTGTCCGAAACATCTTCTAATATCCATCCTCCTAACAAGGAGTCCAGGATGATGGATAGGTATGGGAAGTGTACCTTCTCTTCAGCGGCATTTACTCTAAGATCGCTGAATTACCTTACCCATTTCACTCGACTTCAGAGGGATCTCCTGAAGGAGTTGGGAGATACCCTTCAGGGTTCAGCAGCTCCGGGATCCACAGATAAGGTTTCTGTACAGCTCTCCACCCTTACATCGATAGCTAACTCCTTCATGAGGCTGATAGTGGATGGATAGTGGATGGAGCAAGTAGGGCAGCCGCTGCAGGAATCTTTCTCAGGAGATATTCTTGGATGCGTCTTTGCAACTTCAAGGAATCCTTTGTCTTCCTTCACCAACATCCCCTTTGATGGTTCATCTCTTTTTGGACCTCAGGTGAAAGAGACCTTGACCAGGTGCAAGCAGGAAGGGAAAACCTTATCTGCTGTTGGAGTCTGTTTCTCCCTTCCATCTAGACCCTATCCCAAGGGTAATACGGGAGGGAAAACGTGGTTCTGTAAATCCCAAAAAGGTTTCCCTCAAGCACAAGGTCAGCCCTCCCCTAGAGGCAGAGGGGGAGGATATAATGGAAGACACCATCCCTGTGGCAGAGGAGGTCCGCAACACCAGGGAGATAGAGAAACCTTCTCTGATCGTCCCTTCCATCACCCCTGAGGGGTTGCCCGACTGTCCATCTCTGGAGGCAGTCACTGGTCATCTATCGCTGTACCGAAACGCCTGGCTAAACATTTCACAAGATCATTGGGTACAGACCGTAATATCTAGAGGTTGTCTAACCCCCTTTGTTTCTGATACCCCAGCAAACCGGTCTCTACCAGACGTGCCACCCATTCAGCTAGACCGTGCAACATTGGAGGTTATCTCGTTGCTGCAAAAAAGAGTCATCCAAGAAGTCCCCACAGAGCAAATAGGATCCGGAACTTACTCTCGATTCTTTTTAGTTCCAAAAAAGACAGGGGACTGGAGATCAATTCTAGATCTCAGCAGACTCAACAAGTCCGTAAAGAAATTGAAGTTCCGAATGATCACTCTGCAGTCGATATTTCCCTTTATTGGGAAAGACAATTGGGTGTGCTTAATAGATCTTCAGGATGCGTACTACCACATCAAAATGGACAGGCACTCCAGAAGACACTTACACTTCTGGCTGGGAGCCAGTCTTTTTCAGTTTCGTACACTGCCCTTTGGCCTCACTACAACCCCCAGAGTGTTCACCAAATGTATGGCAATGGTAAAGGCTCACCTGAGACGTCAAGGATTCCAGGTGTTTCCATACCTAGATGACTGGCTCCTCACTGCTACCACCAAGCATCAACTCGTCAGAACCAGGGATGAGACTCTATCCTTGTGCGCCAGTTTAGGCATCACAGTCAACCTAAACAAATCAGCCTTATCTCCATCGCAGCACATTGTATTCTTAGGCTCAGAAATAGACTCAACCACCATGTCAGCAAGACTAACACCAGAAAGAGTAGAATCATTACGCAGCCAAGTCAGATCCTTGCTAAACAGTCACAAAGTCCAGGCCAGGTTAGTCCTTCAAGTCCTAGAGACTATGGCTTCCTCCATTCTATTAGTTGTTCTAGCCCATCTGCACATGAGCATACTTCAGTGGCTACTATTTGCCCAATGGTCAATGCAGGATCTTCCCCTGTCTCATCAGATTCTTATCACAAACACCTTCAAGAAGGATCCTGATATAGTGGTTGCATATGAAACAACTTCTCTTAGGTCGTCCTCTTGTCCCTCCTCAAGAAAAGGCAGTTTTGACCAAGGACGCCTCCCAGATAGGGTGGGGGGGGTGCATTATCTGGGAATGATCGTCCAAGGTACTTGGCAGAACCATGAGAACCACTTGCATATCTATGTTCTGGAGATGAGAGCAGTGCTATATGCGTTGCAAGCACTTCACGGCTCTCTTCCCACCGGGACAATTGCGATTCAATCAGGCATGTCTGATGTGTGGTACATAAGCAAGCAAGGGGGAACCAAATCTTATCCACTTTGCCGAGAGGCCTTAAGACTTTGGAAATGGGCGATGGACACTCAACTCTTTGTGGTAGCAATGCGCATCCTGGGGAAGTCCAATGTGATAGCAGACAAACTCCAATTCTCATGCCTAACGAGTGGTCCCTGAATGCAGAAGTCGCAAAAGAGATCTTTCACAGATAGGGCCAGCCTTGATGCGACCTATTTGCCACACACCTGAACACCAAATGCAGCAGCTACTTTGCCCTAATTCCCCATCCGGGGATGTCACCCAGGGATGCTCTAGTCCACGATTGGCCTCCGGGGCTCCTTTATGCCTTCCCACCTTTTCCTCTCATTCCAAAGGTAATACAGAAAGCGAAACAGTTGAGCAGTACCCTGATCCTCATTGCTCCTTACTGGCCTCGTCACGTCTGGTTTCCCTTCCTGTGGCCCTACCTCTTGGAGGAACCATGGATTCTGGAACCATCTCCAGACCTCCTGATTCATCAATTGGGGCATTTCCATCCTACCATCTACACCCTAAAATTGACAGCATGGCTGCTCCAGTTCCACGTATAGCCAGGTGCGTTCCCCTTTCACCTTCAGTCAAACACATTCTGATTTCTTATAGTAGAGGAGAGGCTTCTATACTTATGCTGGAGAAATTGGAACTTCTTTGGCAACTTAGACTCAGTGCATGCTTCCCACCGGGCCTGAATGAAATGACTTCCATTTTATGTGTGCTAAAACTGAAGAGTCTCAAGAGATAGTAGCTGTACGTACATTATTTTTGTTGAATGGTTAGATATTAGATGTTTATTAGCCCTAGGGATGTTATAATTGCTAGGTATAATTGACGTAAGCTTCTTACATTCACTTTACATAGGTTAAAAAATACGTTACACAACATTTTTTCATGAAAAGTTTACTGTTTCCACGGGTCCCTGAATATTAGTAATAAGTAAAGTAAACTAATTATGATTTTAATTAATGGTATTTAACTTACTACATGTTACATTATAAGATAACGGAACTTTGTTTTTTTACAAAATTAAGACATCTATTTTATCTTGTTATTTAACAACAACAAACCTTCTGACTTCAGTATTTTAGGATTATACCTTTAATTCTGTGACTGTGCTTAATTGGTTTAATTGCATTAACAAGTATGAGTCACTAGGCTAGTACTTAAACTTATTTTTTCTTCCCGAGCACCACTGTCTGATGAAGTTAGGAGAAGCGTTTCCTAATGAAAAGCGCTTTACTTCTTGACTCGGATTTCATGCAGCCAGAACGTTTTTAACTTTTTATTGCTTGGCAGTTACCGGAGTATGTACCAGACTATTGTTTGCTGTAAGCTTGGTTTACTCAGCTATTAAACTTTGTTGGACTTTTCAGAGTACACTGGTCTTGTTTTGTGCTTACTAGTTTTGGACGTTTTTAGTCAACATTCTGATTTCTTCCCACAAGCCTTCCACTAGGAAGTTATACTCCAGCAAATGGAAAAGGTTCTCTATTTGGGCTGTAAACCAAGGATTAGATCCATATACAGCTCCTATAGAATCTATTTTGTCCTTCCTTGCATCCATCTTTCATGAAGGAACTGCCGCTGCTACAGTTAGAGTTTAGTTAGCTGGCATCTCTAATTACCGTTTTGGCTACATGGGAAATCCCATCATGTCCCACTCTTTGTGCAAAACCTTTTTGAAGGGAGTTCTCCTTCTCAGGCCTCCAATCAAACAGCCACCAGAACCCTGGGACCTAAACTTAGTTCTCACATCCTTAATTTCTTCCCCCTTTGAGCCCCCTTCTTTATCAGATCCGAAATTATTATCTTGGAAAACACTATTCTTAGTAGCCATAACCTCTGCTAGGAGAGTCTCAGAATTACAAGCTCTTACTATTCGACCTCCTTATATTGCTTTCCACAAGGATAGAGTCTCACTTAGGACTAACTCTTCCTTTCTTCCCAAGATATGTTAAGAACATAATCTTAACACTACTATTGAGCTACCAGTGTTTTTTTCCAAATCATTCTAATAAATCTGAATACAGGCTACACCAGTTGGACGTCTAAAGAATTCTTGGGTTTTACCTACACAGGAATAAAGCATTTAGAAAATCAGATCAATTATTTGCTTCCTTTTCGGACAAAACAAAGGCTTGCCTGTTTCTAAGGTTACCCTTTCAAAATGGCTTTCAGACTGCATTTCCTTTGCTTATCAGACTACTGGCAAACTGTTACCCAACAAAGTTAAAGGCCACTTTACAGGGGCAGTATCAACTTCATGTGCCTTTAGAGCTAGGCTCCCAATTGATACTATTTGTGCAGCAGCTACTTGGGCAAGACCGCATACCTTTGTCACTCATTACAAATTGGATTTGGCCTCCCGGGACAGGTCATCCTCTGGGTCCACTGTGCTGAAGAGTCTCTTCGCTTGAGTAACCCGGGATAAAGTTGTTAGGGACACTGTCCCATCCAGCAAGAATTACGGTGAGATAGGACTACATAACATAAAGAAGTTATGTACTTACCATAACGTTCCATGTTTGTAGTCCAGCTCGCCTACATTCTTGAGTCCCTCCCTCCTGTCCCCTTCTTGTTCCTGGAGGATCTGGTGGACTATACTTATGCTGTCTGACCTGGTTGTAGTTGTTGTCCACCTGGCATGGATAATGTTACACTATGTTTGTCTGGATGTACACAGTTTTATAGATATATATATATATATATATATATATATATATATATATATATAGTTTCATAACTATTAGGTTCTTATTGCTTTTTTGCAAACAAGATCTGGGGAATTGTGAGGCACCATGGGATAGGGGTTAGCCTTGAGCCAGTAAAAGCTCTTGAGCTTTAGTATTGGCCGAGTCTGAACCGAATATCGGCTCCAAACCCATCCAGCAAGAATGTAGGCGAGATGGACTACAAACATGGAACGTTATGGTAAGTACATAACTTCTTTTTATGCATTACAAATGTCGAGATTGTAGATGAGAAAGCAGATAACATGCTTTGTGAAAAACAGTGCACATGTTGTACAGCACATGGTCTTATGAAATTAGGTTAATTCAGAACAACAGCAAAGTTGGATGCATAGGTAAAGACATTCAGCTGTGATGTTTGCTGTATGTATGTGTGGATTCTGTCCCTAGATCTGTACTGTTTATGTCTTGTATAATGTCCCTTTGATATTTTGTATAGCTTTACAGGGATGCCTCCATTATTTGCAGATCATACCTTTGTATATAAACTGTACATCTATGATGCATTATGTGCTATAGTACTTGTTCCTTGTAGGCTGCAAATGACTATGCATATCATTGTCATCCGCAAAGCCTCATTATTAGTGGCTGTCTAGTGTTGAATCTGTGTAAAGCATTTTAGGTTTATTAACATGTGTTTATCACATTTTAGTGTGTGCGTGTGTATATATATATATATATATATATATGTATATATATATATATATATATATATATATATATATATATATATATAGATAGAGAGAGAGAGAGAGATCTAGGACTATTGCTAGAAATCACATTTATTCGAAATATAAACAGCTGAACCCACTTTCGCAAAAGTGCATTTCTAACGAAAATGGACTTTCACGAAAGAGAAACAAAAATAAACATAAAAAATAAAATAACAGTCATCACATTTATGCAGGGGGGCAAGCCCCCCTGCACCCCCACACCCCCCACTTTTATAGTCTCACTCCGAGATCGCACTACAGTGGGGAAAAGGGAATATTCCCTTATACCCACTGTACCGCGATCTAAGCAGCAGCCCCCATCTCTTAGTTGCCATTTTTTTTACATTTTTTTTTTATTTTCCTTTCGCGAAAGTGCATTTTCGGTAGAAATGTACTTTCGTGAAAGTGTGCTCGGCCGTTTACCTTTTGGGTAAACATGATTTTGAGCAACAGTATAGATCCCATATACATATACATACATACATACATATATATATATATATATATATATATATGTATGTTGAATATTGAATTTCAGTATTTCGAGCCCATAAAGTGGAAACCTGAAAAGAACGAAACTCAGAAGAGCGAAATTCAAAATCTCACATACAGGAGATTTTGAATAAGCCTTTCTGCTGTACACAAACACACACCTTCCTCGCCACAAACACAAGCTCTGTCCTACATAAAAAGCAGGGGGTAAGCCCCCCTGCACCCCCCATGTGGGGGGCTGTGCCCACCACACTCCCCTACTTAAATATTCTAACTCCGAGGTCACACTACATACAAAAACACACAAAACACCACCACACAAGCTACATTCTCCTAGCACACAAACATCACAGAAACAAAACACACTAACACACACCACAGCCCCTCCCCAAAACCCTTAACACATAAACACTTACCCGAATCCATAACCACAGCGAAACACCAGAAGCACTAATTCAAAATCTCCGGTATGCGAGATTTTGAATTTCATGCTTCTGAGTTTTTGTTCTTTTCAGGTTTCCACTTTATGGGCTCGGAATACTGAAATTCGATGTTTCAATATTTTGAGCTTCTAAAGTGAATCCATATATATATATATATATATATAAAATTTATTTATTGACATTTGTTAACCGGAAAAGTCCACTGGACCAATGACCCATTTTCAGTGGAGGCCCGGGGTGAAAAGCTCCATACAAGCACAGAAATTTTTACATAACATCAGCTTAACTTTGAAAGTCAAGAAAGTTTTTACACAATACAAATTGAAGTAGATATACAAGACAAATACGTGTTTAGAGGTATACAATACAAGAAAAATAAACCTAGTATGTTAGATTTTTAGTAATTCTGTTTGTATATTCTCATAAGTAAGAATACTGTTTAATCAATACTGTTTATTCAGCCACAGAAATAAAGAAAGCAAGAGAGACTGGATACGAAGACAGATAGTGTAAACTGTTTGTAGTGTATAGTGGCCAAAACATTTATGGTGGTTTAATTATATGACTACAAGAACAGTCAAGGTTATTGAGATAGTGTTCTTTTAGTGCAAATTTAAATGTTTTTAAAGAGTCTAGTTGAGTAAGAGAGAGAGGGAGCGCATTCCAAAGTTTGGTAATGGCATGGGAATAGAGACATTGTCCAGCTCTTTTGTTGGGTTTTGTTATGGTTAAGAGTTGTTTGTTAGAGGACCTAAGATGCTGAGTAGGGGTGTGTGTTTGTATTACAGTTTGAAGAGATGGGTAGAAGTTTGGATTATTTCATAGTTTGTGGGTGAGAGCAAGTTGGGAGTAATGTAGGTAATGAGGGAACTCAAACCAGTTTATAGATTTAATGGCCAGGCAATGATGTGTGCGAGTTGGGATGTTGGAGGCAAACTTGGCAATTTTATAGTAGCACGACTGCAGTTTGTTCAGGAGAGATGTGTGTAGGTTAGTGAAAATGGGGCAACCATAGAGGAGGGAGGGTAGAAGTAGACTATTAGCTAGTTTCAACTTGGTAGACTTGTCCAAATAGAGTTTATGCCTATAGAGTTTGCCAAGCTTAAAATGGGTCTTTTGACTGAGTTGATTATATGATTCTCAAAGGATAGTTTGTCATCAATTGTGATGCCAAGTATTTTGGCTGTTTTTACTATTTCAATTTCCGTATTGTTTTGAGAGAATATTTTAAAGTCTAGAGTTAGAAGTTTGGTTGTGAAGAGTAAAAGTATTGATTTTTTGGGATTAAGTCACAGTTGAGCTTCGTTAAGCCAAGATTCGATGGAAGTAAATGCATTTTGTGTTAACTTTAGGAGATCTGAGATGTTGTTAGAGGATGTAATTATTGTCGAATCGTCCAAGTATTGAATGAGTGTACTTTGCAGGGATGCTTTATGGAGATTATTAATAAATATGTTAAAAAGCAAGACCCCAAGAACAGACCCTTGCAAAATGCCTGTTGTTGTTGAGTAGGTAATTGGCTTGCTTACTTTGCCATGTAACAGATTGTTTTTTGTTGTGTAGATAGTTATGGAACCAGAATAGCGTGTGTGGGGAGCAGTTTACGGTCTCAAGTTGTAAAGTAGTTCTGAGTGGGACACTGTATCAAAAGCTTTTGATAAGTCTAGTAGGATCACTGATGTTGGTAGGCCTGCATCAAGAGCTTTGTATATAGTGTTGGTAGATGACAGTAAGGCTGTTGTGCTGTGTGCTGGCCGAAAACCATGTTGGGTGGGTGCGAGTAGGTAATTCTCTGTGAGATGTTTTAGCAGTTGAGAATGAATACACTTCTAAAATTTTAGATAGAGGTGAAAGTATGGAGATGGGCCAGTAGTTAGATAGATCACTGGTGTTGCCGCTTTTGTGAAGGTTAGTATTAATTGAGTTTTTCCATAGTTGTGGGACATATTCTTCAGAGATTGATCGGTTAATGGGTATGCTAATTGGAAGAGCTATAGAATCTGCTGCAAGTTTTAGGTATTCAGCTGGAAGTCTATCTGAAGAAGGGGAGCATGGTTTTAATTTTGAGAGCAGTTTACGAACTAGAGAGGTGGGTACTGGTTGTAATGTAAATAGAGGAGTGGATGGGTTTTTGTTGGAATTACAATTGATGTGGGGGGAGTGGTTAGAGAGTGTATTGTTGTTTAAGTTGCCGATTATACTTTTGTTAGTTTGTAGAGAGAAATCATAAACAAGTTTTTGGATAGTATCAATAAAATGAGAATTGAAGGCATGGGCAATTTCTTGAGGGTCTTTGTCAGGAGATGGGGAGGGGTTGTGTTGAGTGCCAGGATTTAGGAGAGAGGAGAGAGAGTTCCAGAACAATTTGGGGTTATTTTGTTGGGTAGTGAGTTTAGTGGAGAAATAGCTTTTTTATCATTGATGACTTGCTTTTTGGCATTGTTACTGAGTTGTTTATGTCTGAGTTCAAGTTGTGGGGTTCGGTTTCTATGCCATTCCTTCCAGGCCTTATCCCTAGAGGTAACTAACTGTTTAGTTTGCTTAGTTAGCCATGGGGCATGGTTAGGCTTTACTCTATTGGTACTTGTGGGGGCAAGACTGTCTAGAATATCTAAAAAGTAGTTGACTGCTTCATCCAGTGGAAGACATTTGGTAGGAGACCAGTTGTGGGTTTTTAGAGACTCTAAGAATAGTTATTCATTGAAATGGGTAAGATACCTAGTTGTTCTTAGACAATGCAATTTGTCAGTTTGAAGTTGAGTTCTATGGGTATAGGCAGGAAGATGGTCACTAAAGGTATTGGGTAGGGTCCCTGCCTTGGTGAATTTTTTAGGGTGTGAGACGAGTATCCAGTCTAGGGTTCATTCTGTTTGTTTTTTTACCTTACGAGTGGGGTTAGAGATGATGAGTAAACCTGTGCAAGTTAATACTATTTACCGGGGAGTCAGAGATGAGAGTTTGCCTGTTTATATTTGTATTGCCAAGAGTGATGGTTTCATTTGATATATTGAGGGTGGTCCAGGATAGTAGATCTTACAGAGTAGGTATGTTTTGACCTGGGGGAATATAGAGTGCAGCAATACGTAATTGTTTTCTTTTGTTGATGTGAAGGTTAACTAGTAATAATTCCATATTTCTGAATGTTGGTATAGGTTTATCATATGGTGTAACAGCTAAAGTGTCATGGTAGATGAATGCAACACCTCTACCTTTTTTATATAGATGGTCATTTCTGTGTATATTATATCCTGTAGGGATTATTTCAGTGTTAGCAATATGTGGTTTTAGCCAGGTCTCTGTGAGTGCTACAATATATGGGGAGAAGTGAAAGAGCCGGGCATGGAATTCGGTGGCTTTGTTACAGATACTATGTACGTTAATTGTAGTGAAGCAGAGGTTCTTGGTATTAGAAGAAAGGTTTTGGGCAGAATGGTTGATTGGTCCAGGGTTGGGGTGAATGTCGCCTGGTAGTGACATGTAATTATGGAGGGATGTTGAGTAATGAAGAGAGGTCTATGGTGGGGGTTACAAATTAAGTTTAGTTTGATTATGATGACAAAGGATCTAATTTTTGTAAGGTGCCAAGCATGGAAGTTGAATAAAGAGGGTGAGATGTCAAAGAAACTACTGGTATTAGTGTGGGGTGCAATGGGTGATGTGGAAAATGTTGAAGTTGAGGACTGGAATATAGTATGCAGGGAAGGTGGTGTGTGATAAGAAAAGAAGAATGGAAGTAAGGGAGATTAAGGTAGTACAAGGTTTTGTTGTATAGTACATGTTAGGAAAAGGCTCTGGTACTATTGTTAAGGAGAAGAATGAGGAAGATTCAGGAAGGGAAAATATTAAGAAGGAGGATGATTAGGGTGGAGTGAATCGGAGGATACTGGTGTAGGTGTTTGGGTGATTGGAGGTTAGACAGGAAAGAGAAGAGCTTATGGAAGGTATAAATGTAATTGATGTGGGGGTGGGTGGGAATGGGGTAGGGTAGAGGAGCAGAGAGAGCTCGAGCGGAATGAGGGAGAACAGAGCGGGCAGAAACCTTGAGGCAGCTTGCCAGAACACAGTAGAAAACAATCAGTTATTGTGTGCCTTAAGACAGTGGAGCAGTTAAGAGTAGGCAGTTCTTAGAGGTAAAAAAAAATGCAAGTAATAGCAACCTAACACATGCTGCATTACTAGTTCTGTATAGTTTTGCAGCTCTTTATATTAGCAGTTGCTAAAAAGAGACAAGAATTAAGGGAGAAAGTTCAGGGGAAGGGATAGGGGTGTCCAGCACTAATTGATTGAGTTAGTGAGCATGCCACTAGTCAAATAAGCACTAAAGTGTTTCACTACAGAAACATGCCTACTACAGCAGGAAGATTAATGACACTAATAGTTTCTCTGCAGGTGAGAAGAATGCTTGTATTTCTTGCCATGAGGAAGCTGCCAAGGGGTGGGAGATCCAGTTAAGCAGGGTTAGTCGGGTGTGCTTACTGGGAAATAGCGAATATATTGGATATTGGATATATATGTTATAATTTTCTTTTATACAGGTGAACTATATTATGTATCTATGCAGTTATTTATTCTATAGTCATCACAATCCACATAGCTACTTGTGAATGAGGAACTACATCTGTATGTTCATTTACATACATGTACACACAGCAATCATGTTGGTTAATGATACTCTCCACTGTTCAGGATGATGAGCAGGTCAACTTTCCCATCATAGATCATCACATCTTTACATATTTGGCTGCATACATTCATTATTGCACATTATTTGACTGACAGACCATCTATGTGACAGTTTAGTGTTGGTTAATTGGTTAAGCACAACTGATGCATGCCAGTACAGTAGGGGCTCATTCCACAGTTGTGCATAGCATGTGTAGCTAGACAGGTAGGATTCTGGACTCTGATGCATATATAGTTTGATGGTGTAGGTTTGAATGTAGTTTCAAAGTGTTAGTTATCCTTATGTCACTGATAATTCTACATGTGCATGTATGTGTGTATCTATATGGTCACAATATGCAGAATGGGTAAAATATATAACAAGTGGTTGACACATACCTTCAAGCATTGACTTGTGACATATGTTGAGAAATATTGACATACAAAATTATATTTTTATCTGTTGACACCAATGTTGTGCAGTCCTTTTTGAATGAATTTTATTTACAACTGCATAAAACACATATATTACTGTAGGTTCAATCCTGTAGATGTGTACTGAGTGTGTATTGTCTACAGGAGCACCATTTGGAAATCTGTATGGTGTGTGTGTGGTCTTTTTCTGAGGATGATTCTTAATTTTTAATTGGCTTTCATTGTTTCTGTTTATGAATGCTTATTCAGTTGCAATCAGTAACTTCAAATGTTTATACATGTATCCCAAAATGCAAAAGTACTTATGTTTTCATAGATTTGTCATTGTCATATGTAACATGCATGCTGAACTCATGCAGACATTTTACATTGTAGGTTATTGTTTGATGAGCATTGTAATGTCATGTTCACTTTGCTGACACAGCCTAGATGGTTGTCAGTTTTTATTTACCTTCCCTTAGAGGAATAATGTGTTCCTATTGCATATGTGCTGTATGCCTATGTACCGGCTTTGTACTTGCTACTGACTGCAGTACTCATAGCTTCCAGTGTTATAACTGGTTTATCAGTCTAAAGATTATTAGATGGCCATCATACATATATGACAGTGGTGCACTGTTACCTTCATTATTTTTATGCCTTGCCTGTTCGTTTTTTGGTTGGGTGTTCATCACCTCACATTGTCAGTGATTGTGAAAGATGTATTGTTGTGCTGTGGTTGTATTTTACAGTTATTGCACACAGCTTTACATGTAGCTGTGGGTGTTTACTTTCACTTTTCAATATTTTGTATTTATTGACATTTTTCTTGTTTTGAAGTGTACTTCTGTTGTGAATTTATGCACTGTACTCTGCCTTATATAGTCCTACATGAACGTATGTTCACAAAAGATACCAGCACTGAAGAGGTACCAAGGCAGAAAAAAGGCTCTGGATTCCACAGCTATGAAAACTTGTATTAAAAAAATAGATACAGCACTTTAAATGCTTTAACTTTATCACTGCATTTTTCATCTCTGTACCGCTGAGCATTTCTGATGAAGTCTCAGTGGTACAGAGACAAAAAAAACGCAGTGATAAAGTTAAAGCATTTTTAAAGTGCTGTATCTATTTTTTTAATAAAAGTTTTCGTTGCTGTGGAATCCAGAGCCTTTTTTCTGCCTTGGTACCACTTCTGTGCTGGTGTCTTTTGTGAAATTATTGGCACAGTTGTGCTCCTCGCATTGTATTTTTCTGTTTTTTTGACACAAACATATGATGTCAAGTGCTGACAGATTTGTCAAGTGACGTGCATGAGTTGAGTGCTAATATAGTTATGTTATTCTTCTTGTGTTTTACCAATATGCAATAACATATGTAGGTATTGCTTTACATACTTGTGGTGTATTTTTCAGAACAATGTAGAAATCTGTAAATACATTTTGCTCTCAATATGATGTTAGGATGGCTGTGTGATACAATGCCATGGTGCACATATCTTTGTACTCCCATGCACTTTATGCATGTAGAATTTTTGTGTATTACCACACATTCAAGTTAATGTTTATATATGGATTTTTCATTTATCCGTCACATTATTCTATGATATTGTACTACTGGCACCAGAATCTATGAGGGGGAAGTGTATCATTCAATAGGCAGTATATGAATTGGGTAATTCTAACTTTTCTTATGTGTGTCACAGGACTTGCCCATTATGTGTACTTATCCTATATGTGTCATGACAATGTTTTCCTTCCTTGGGCAGCAGTCCTATGTGCCATGTGCAGACATGTGGCATATTGTCACTGTGTTTCATACACATTAACCTATTATTAGTCCTGCAGTCCCACAGAATGTTACATATCATGGTTTATGTGGACATCATTATGTTACACGTTGAGATCACAGTCACATTGTAGGCCCCTGTATTTACAAAGATGCCATTCACGTAGGCTTTGCATACGGAGTAGGCCATGCATACATCCTTGATATTAAATAACAAAACAGCCTCAAATACAATTTTCTTGTGTTAGCTATCCACATGACCTGAGATTATTAGGTTAATGTGTACATAACACATGTATGCACATCACTGTACTTTTATATTACAAATGGGATAACTGTAACTATATTATTGCATGTGCAGGTGACATTCTGTAATATACTTGCAATGTGTCAGCTGTCATTGTGCTGTATGCTGGGCTACTTTGGTTCACACCTCTTCTGCCTACAGCTTAAGCACATTATCAAAGTATACATAACCTTGAGCATGCAGGTGGATTGGAAGTTGGCATAGTGGTTAAGATGTTTACCTTATAGACACAGGATTCAGGGTTTGATTCTCACATGGGGTAAATGGGCTTAAATGGCCCACAAGAGCAGTTAGCCTAGTACTAATCTGTGAACCTATGAATGTATTGTGTGTGGGTGTGTTTGTGCCAGTATAGGTGTTGTACTGACATGTTGCATAACATATCATTGCAAAGTCCTGTTACACATACAGTGCCCGTGGTAGCTTGCACATTATTGCATTACTGAATGGGGTGTATAACACATCTTTGCTGTTGTCAGAATGTATGATCTGATGTCAATTTTAATTTATTCCTCACCAACTGGGTTTGTATCCGGTCCTTGGATCTGACTCAGCCATTTTTTTACAGCTCATGGAACTCTTGAGCTCCTTCCTTACCCATAGTGCTGTATCCCCAACATACCTCAGATCTCATTTGCCATTTTCACATATGGACATGGTCACTGTGAGCTCTCGAGTGTTAGTAAAACGTTTTTGGATAAGTTAAATCTTTAATTGCTTTTTTTTCCTTTAAATTTATTATTATACCTTATATCCTCCCTACCTATACTATTTAGTGTATTTCTGTTTTACCATTGTTGGTATTTTCTTCTCTCCCCTTCTCTTTTTAATATTATTGTTGGTATTATTTTCAATCCCATCTTACTCATGTTTAAAAAAGTTTTTTTTTTTTTGTTTTCTTTCTCTTCTTTTATTTCTGCTAGCTAAAGTGCTAAGACGGCAGAAAAGTCTTCTGGCTTTAGAAAATGTAAAAAATGCGGGCAGAAGCTCCCCTTATCTGATGTGCATGATTGGTGTGTGTATTCTTTGGGCCCTGATCACCTTAAAGTAGATGGTGAGATATGGAACTCTTTTCAGAGTGTAGGGTCTAGGGTGACTGCTAGGATTGTAAAAATAAACTGTTACTGAAGGGTCTTCTTCCTTCGACCTACTCAGAGGCACTACCTGGGGCTCAACCCTCAAGATCTAACAAAATGAAGCACAGAAACAGGCCCTCAGATCTGTCTGGGTCTTCAACCCAGTCCTCGGATCCGATATTTGAAGCTAGCTCATAAGAAATTGAAGAATTTGGATATGAAGCCTAAATTTTCTGATCAGCTGGGATCAGATGTTCACTGTACTTCCTTAGATCCAGTTCTGTCAAATCTGAAGCCCTTACCGCGAATGAGGTATGCATCCTTCCTGGATCCAGTACCCTCTAGAGTTAGCTCACATTTTTTGGAGAGACACCAGCATTCCAGGTCCCCCTTTGTAGCCTCATCCTCTTGTTCTTCCAGAAGCCTGACAGAAGCTGACATGGATAGAATGAAGAAGTTTCTCTTGGCAAATATTCAGATGGGAGTTCATCTAGCTCCTACCCCTTCAGGTCAGGAAGCCTTACCAGTACTACACCACCTATCTCAGCTCTTTCTCTGATCTGACCCATGGTTTCTGAGCCCCTAGATTTGAGTTTTCTGGGACCATCTGTGTTGGATCTGAAGATCATTGTATCTTTGTCTCCAATGCATTCTTTCAGTGCACTGGTTCAGAGCATGTTGAAGCCAGATGACTCTTGGTGCCGAAGCATCCCTGTTGAAGCTGAGGCATTAGAGTCGACTCTGAAGTTGTGGAAGGCATCTCTACCCATTGGAGCCTCAGCATTGGACAGCTCAGTTCTGACCTCTGCCTCAGGTGGACTGCCCTTGGCTTAGGGGAAAATGATGGTCCATAAGCATGGCTTCTCAGCTGTGTTGGCCTCCTTCTCCCCAGGGAGCTCTGCCTTCAAGGTAGTAGAAGGAGTTTTTTCTGTTTCTGCAGGATGGATAGTTCCTGCCACTTTGGATCTCCCTTCTGGATCCTGGATGTCTCTGTGCCTTGAGCCTCATCACTACTACGCAGAGACAGCCAGCCCAAAGTCTCCAGACTACCCAGCAGGGTATTCTCATGATACTTCTCTAGAGCATCCCACCAAAGAAGTCCCTAGGAAGAGAAAGTGCAAGAAGAGGCACTTAGACTCTCCTCAAGACTCGGTCATTGAAGATTTCAATTTTGATGAGAGGAAAGTGTCCCCAAGATCACCATCCTGCAAATCTGCAAGCAAAGGGCTGGTTGATCTACCAATAACCCTTCCCAAGAGGAATCTGTATTCCTGGAAGCCTTTGGGTCTGGCCCATCTACCTTCTGGGTGACTCCTCCCACTGATGAGCTCATTGATTTGATCTCTAGACAAGTGTGGAAGGAATCAGACACTGATGAGTCGATCCCCAAGAGACCAGATAGGATTTTGGCACCACCAAAAGGAAGAGAATTTTGCAACAAGGGAGTACCTGTAGATGCAATGGTTGTGGTGGTGGCCACAAAGAAAGTTGTGAAACAGAGTTCTTCTTTCCATCCCCCAACAGAGAGTCAAAGGTGTTGGACAGATTTGGGAAGTGTGTATATGCTTCAGTGACCTTTGCACTCATGTTATTGAATTCTTTGGCACACCTCACTAGATTGCAGAGGGATTTGATTAAGGAACTCTCCAAATCCCTTGCTGGAACCAGTACTTTTAAGGCTCAGACCTCTTTTGCCTCACAGTTGGCTACCCTACAGTCGATCACTAATTCATCCATGAGGCTGATTTGGATGTGTCTGTGTGATTTTTGTGAAACCTTTCAAGTCCTCTTTCATCAATGAACCCTTTGATGGAAGCTCTTTGTTTGGCCCAGTTGTAAAGGACATACTGTCCAGGTGTGAGCAAGATAGCAAGACCCTCTCTGCAGTGAATGTATGTTTTTTGACCCCTCAAAAATCCTTTTCTATGAATCAGTGATGGGAGCAAAAAATGCAGTTCAAAAAGTCCCAGGGTCCTTTCCAAGATCCACATGGTGATAGCTCTGTCAGGGGCAGAGGGGGGAACTCAGAATGGAGATGCTGCTCACACAGCAGAGGTCGTCTGTAGAACCCAGGGTCTAGACATTCTTTTTCTGATAGACACTATCAGTACTCCTGAAAGAATGTCTGATTGTCCACCTCTAGAGGCAGTTGAGGGTTGCTTTTCTCTGCACCACAGAGCCTGGCTAGATGTTACAAAAGTTACATGGGTGCAGAGGATTATTTCCAGAGGTTATATAACTCCCTTTTCCCTACCTCCCCCACCAGCATTAAACAAAATTCCCAATGTTCCACCTAGTCAGGGGAAAGCAGCAGCTCTAGAAATAGAAAAGCTGCTAGAGAAAAGAGTCATCCAAGAGATTCCCCAACCAGACAGAATCCAGAACATACTCAAGATTCTTTTTAGTGCCAAAGAAAACAAGGGACTAGAGACCAATCTTGGATCTCAGCTTTCTGAGCAAGTCAGTCCAGTACACCAAGTTCGGGATGGTCATGGTTCAGTCCATTCTGCCTCTTCTGCACAAGGACAACTGGATGTGCTCAGTAGACTTTCAGGATGTGTACTGTCAATTAAAAATGAACAGATGATCCAGACGGTATCTATGCTTCCGGCTGGGAGTCAGTCACTACCAGTTCAGAGCACTGCCTTTTGGACTCACCACAGCTCCCAGGGTTTTCACCAAATGCATGACAATAGTAGCAGCTCACCTGAGATTGCAGAGATTCCAGGTGTTTCCATACGTGGACAAATGGTTCATAACCACTCCAACCAGGCATCTACTGATAAGAGCTTGAGATTATGTATTCCAGACTTGCTCTCTTCTGGGAATTACCATCAACTTCAACAAATCTTAGATAGAACCTACTCAACCGTTAGAGTTTATAGGAGCCTTATTCAACACAATATCAGTGACAGCCTCCATTCCTATTCCAAGGGTATAGTCTATATGATTTCAAGTCAAAAAGATAATTCAAAATTCTTCTCTTTTGGCCTGAATGGTTCTGTAAGCCTAGCGATCAATGTCTGCAGTGATAGTTCTAGTTCCCCTAGCAAGATACCATATAAGAATATTTCAATGGACATTAGCAACTCAGTGGTCCATTCTACACCAGCCTATGCCCACCCAAATCAAAATTGCCCAGGCATACAAAAATTACCTCTGGTGATAGATTTGTTAGGATCAGGTTCTACTAGGCTGTCCCTTCATTCTTCTTCAGCCCAAGGCCATAGTGACCACGGATGCTTCCCAAATTGGTTGGAAGGGGCACTTCTTGGGAAAGACCCTCCAACACACATGGTTCCCCAAAAAAGCCAGCACACATATCAATGCTGTGGTAATGAGAGCAGTGCTCTTAGCATTGCAGGCTTTCCAAGACTCTCTCCCTTCCAGGAGAATTGCAATTCAGACAGACAATATTTCCATGGTTTAGTACATCAACAAACAAGCAGTGACCAGATCTTACCCCTTATGTCGAGAAGCTCTTAAGAGTGTGGCAATGGGCGATCTCATCCAGTCTATTTCTGATAACAATGTACACTCTGGGGAATTCCAACGTGTAGCAGACAAATTGCAAATGTTAATTTTGTTACCTCACAAGTGGTCTCTCAACACAAAAATTGTGGAAAAAATATTTCACCAATTGGGCCATCCATGGTGTGACCTTTTTGGATCTCCAATCAACAACAAGTGCAGCAGGTTCTTTGCCCTGATCCTCCACCAGGGGAGTCATCAAGAGATGTTCTCCTTCACATCTGGCCCTCTGGTCTCCTCTATACATATACCACAACCCCCTTAATCACCAAATTTGTGCAGAAAGCTTCCTGATTGAAAAGCAAAGTCATTCTCATTGCCCTTTATTAGCCTTGATAGATTTGATTCCCCTTTCTTTGGCCTCATCTTGTTTATCCTCCATGAATTCAGGAGCCAATTCCAGACCTTCTATCTCACCCGACAAAAATGATTCACCTGGACATCTCAAACTTAAAAGTGACCGCATGGTTTCTCCACTTCCATTGATAGCTAGACAATCCATGTTCTATCCCCTTGTCCATCATATACTTTTATCTTTCCATAAACCTTGCACTAGAAAAATTTACAGAAGTAAATGGAAAATATTTGTTTTTTGAGAGCAGCAGAAAGACATTGACCTTTGTTCAGCACTGGTACATAAAGTTCTTGCATTTCTAGCTACACTCTAATGAAGGGGCTAGTTCTTCTGCTGTTAAAGTTCAACTAGCTACCATTTCTAATTTTCATATAGGAGTTGAAAATTCCACCTTGGCTTCATCAAATTTTGATAAGGCCTTTTTTACGAGGCACCCTTCTTTTGAGATTGCCTTATACAGATCCAACTCCACCATGGGACTTACATTTGTCTCCCTTTGAACCAGTAGCAAAATGTGAGTTAAAGTTTATATGCTGGAAAACTATATTTTTGGTAGCCATTACCTCTGCTCAAAGACTTTCAAAACTTCAAGCTTTGTCTTCTAAGCCTTATTTAATATTTAATAAAGAAAGGGTAGCACTGTGAACCAAACTTTCTTTCTCCCTAAGGTGGTGTCAGAATCAAACATTAATCAGTCCATTAATCTTCCAATTTTCTTTCTAAATTTCACAAACAACAGACATATCCAAAACAGCCACAGGAGTATCAAAGGTTGACAATGGTAAAATGTAAAGTTCAAAAAGCACAAATACCCTCTGATATCTACCACGGCAGGTAAAATAAAGTAAATTTTTATTGTAGATGATAAGCGCGTCTGAGCTACTGCTCTTCTTCAGATCACATAAAACAGATTAACATCAATCACTTTTAAAATACTTAATCAATAAAATCAAAGATGGGGTCTACACCCCTTTAATAAAGGTTTTAAAGGCATACATCCATCTAAACCTGGTAACTGGTCTGCCTGCAAATGAGCTATCCATTTTAACTCATTCAATTCTGTCTGATGTGTAACATCCCTACCCCTTCTGTTAAGCAGTAGCTCGAAAGCGCTTATCATCTGCAATAAAATTTTACTTTATTTTACCTGCCCTGGTGGATATCGGTGGGTATTTGTGCTTTTTGAAATTTCACAAAGGTGAATACATTAATCTAAACAGCTAGGTACTTCAAGGACCCATTTATTTAATATCAAAAGGCGGCAAAACAATACAGAGCAGTGACTCGAGTATATAGTACAAAATCAACAAACTACATAAACACTTAACCAGTTATTGTTGGTTCATGAATTAAATGGTATATAAAGGATGGGACTGGTAATATTAAAAGTTATACATCTGATGATGTCCTTAGAGATGAAAACATGGTGTTTAGTTAAGCGTTTATGTGGTTTGTTGATTTTGTATACTCAAGTCACTGTTTTATATTGTTTTGCCGCCTTTTGATATTAAATAAACGCCATTTTCTTGATTCATTGGTGGTCCTTGAAGTGCCTAGCTGTTTGGATTAATGGTTTACATTTGGCACTTTTTCTCCACTCATTTTGGTTATTTGTTATAAAAGGTGAATAAAAGTTACATTTGCTGGATGTTCACAGGCAATGATGTTTTCATTTACACAGAACAAAGGATTTCAGGAAAACAGACCAATTATTTGTTTCCTTTGCAGAAACTAAATTGGGCAAGTCAGTTACAAAATGAACTTTAGCCAGATGTTGACTAACTGTATATCCTTTGTGCATAAGAAATTGGGCCTATCCTTACCAAAACTTTATAGAGCCCATTCAACCAGGTCCATGGCAACATCATCAGTATTTTTATCGAAGGCTTCCATGGACGATATCTGAACAGCTAAAACTTGGGCTAATCCTCATACCTTTATCACTCATTACTTATTACAAATTGGATCTGGTCTCAAGGGCAAGAGTATCCTTTGGCTTAACAGTGCTCAGGAATATCCTTCCTTACCCAGGAATTCAGGTAGTTGGGGACTCTGTCTCAATTGTTGAGGAATGAATGAAAATTGACATCAGATAAAGAAAATATGTACTCACCATAACATTCCACTGTGTTGTCCATTTTAATTCTTCCTGAACTTCCCTCTTTCCAACCCCCTGTCTTTACACTAGTATCTTCTGGAAGAGTGAGGGGTAGCAAGGCAAGCAATGTTCCTACTATTTTGCTCCAGATATTGGTCTCTCTTCCCTGGGTGCTAATATTCATTTTATAGCTATAAGCCAGCAAACAAGATCTGAGGTATGTTAGGGGATAGAGCATTATGGGTAAGAGAGGAGCCTGAGAGTTCTAGTGGCCACAAGCTGTAAAAAATGACTGAGTTGGATCTGAGGATCAGATCTGAACCCATTTGTTGTGGAAGAATTAAAATGGACAACACAGATGGAACATTATGGTGAGTACATAACTTCTTTTTCTCAACTGTGGCACATCATGCAAGTCATTTCTGTCATCTAGTCTGTGATGCTGTCTGTATTATTTTTGTCCTTTTATGTTTGCAATATTGCTGACACTGCTGTCTTGCACATGTGTTGTACTTATTTTAACACATAGAACTGCACAACATAAATTGGGTTAGGGCTGCATATATTTAAATTGTTGTATCACATTTACACATGAGATATTGCTGAAAATATGCACATGACCCATGCATGGGTAACTTCAGTGTGTATGTATGGGAAAACTGGTACAGTAACATAGATTGTGATGTGTTCTGACAATGCGACAGTGTATTACTATACTTTGAGAAACTTATTTTACTGTCATGATGCAGAGTCCAGAATAAGAGCCAGCTTGCCCATCCACAGATGAAGACACCGAGCATGACCACTGTTACCAGACTCTGACTATGAAGACAGAAAAAGACAACAAGATGAAGAAAATGATGGCAGGCCAAGACTATCCAAGATGATCATAAAATATGAGAGATAATGACAACCTCCACCAGATAACCTGATGGACCAGATCTGTGATGTCAACAATATCTTCTAGACCCAGATGCAGGATATGATGGGAGACTTCTTCCAGGACATGTCATGGGCCATGCACAACTCCTTACAGAAGATCACATTTGAGATCAAACGTGATGTTCAACCTGACCAAGTTGTAGTCTCTGGACCATAAATAGTGTCTGTGTGTTCCACTTATGTCATGCTGCCAGCATGGTGTCTCCATATTTTGGGGGTGTTTAACTTATATGCACATATTTGTGTACATTTTCTCATAATGAAGTTGTGCTTTCTCTATGTCCTTTGTGCTGCACACTTCACACTGTGACACTTATGTGGCCATGTCACTTATCTGGTTGACAATACACTGTCCTTCATGGCATTAACATAGAACCCATCTTGTCACAGGGAATACACTGTTGTCAGAAACAATGAGAGTGTTACAGACAGGCAGCTCAGTTAGCCCTGAACTCTACATGTGGCTTGCCTTATCTGCTTAATATGTCCCCTTGTTTTTGCTTATATGTGCCTGTTGGGTCTTGTCTGTCACATATAGGAATGTTGCAGATTATAACCTGCCATTGATCAGTGCTATCATATTGACAGATTGTGCACATGACCGCATGCACTGGTCATGGCATATGGCATGCATGGCCTTTTAGAACTTTTGACATTATTGTCATTCCCCATGTCCTACTGTGATGCCATTCTCCTGTGATGACATCTGCATGTGGGTAATGTAGTTGCTTAGTTTGCATATGGATTTTATGCTGTGCTGGAATTTTGAATGTTTATGCAGTATTTACCACAGCAGATGGTCCTAACAATCTCAGACAACAGTATGCATCACAATTATGTATCATATGTATGTGCAACCAATGTGCATCATGCCTCTGTGTGCCATCTATTTATCGCTATATATGTGTGTTTTGCACTTAACCTTAAGCATGTTCAACTGTGAATAATTCAGTCGCACTGAAATGTGGCATTGAATGAGTGCATGTGTTATTTAGAGAGCTGTATGAGTGATGCCATTGCATACTCTTATGTCATAGTAGTTGTACTGCATCACAGTCCTGTACAGTTTCATTTTTATGTTGCATTTCCAGTGTATTCTGCATTTTGTGCATGTGTTACACTATGTGTTTATGTTTATCACCACTACATAGTCTACACAGCATGCTTGTGGTATTTCACATGGCAATATTGTTATGCAACCTCCCTCATGGACTTTTATTTCTTTGAAATGTACATTCATGCTACCCCACACTGTGGTGGCCTACAGGTGTGTACACCAGTCTGACCTAGTTTCCAATTGTACCTATTTACCTGTTACACATGAATCATTTTATTGTGTTTGCTATCTATTGTCAGAGGGTTGTATTGCAGTACATAATACATATGTTTTAATAGTAATTCAGTTTTGTGTGTATCTATCCTGTATACATTTTTTATAGGTTCATAAGAGGTTTCTAGGCTATTGGCCCTAGGGCCTTTATAAGCCTAGCCATGCTATACCCTTGTTCCCTTATTGACCAAGTTGCATGGTCTATACTTGCTGTGCAAGTCTGTAATCAGCACTGACTGCCCTTATCCAAGTGGGACATAGGTGACACCCCCAGGGGTAAATTTATGGTCTCACATCCAGTTGTCTAAGTTACGCTTAAGTAGGATCATTGAGGAGCTCTGTTTTATGTAGATTGGGAGTTTGTTCCAGAGGAGTGGCAATCTCTAGGAGACATATCTGTCTCTTCAGCTTGTCCTGTTAATGTTGCAGACTAGGTTAAGATCCCTAGAGTGAGTAAATCGTGTCCCATTTGACTTATGGATGTGCAGCATTTCTATTAGGGCAGGGTCCGAGACTGCTCTGCAGGCCTGGCACAAGTCACCTCTCAGCAGCCTATAAGATGCAGAGTAAAGTGACAGAGCCTTCAGTCTGTTCATGGAGGTTATGTGTTGAAGGCCCTGAATTTTCTTGGTGAGAAACCTCTGAGGTCTCTTCAGCTGCTGCAGGTGTCTGGTGAGGTACATACAGAAGAGAGCGTCGTACTCTAATAGTGGTCTGATGAGGGATGAGTACAGGGGAGTTATAACATCCTTAGCTCCAGATGCGATGCCTTTACTTATGAGATGTGCAACACAGAAGGCCTTCCTTACCACTGTGGACACATGGTGATCAAAGTCAAGGTTGCTGTCAACCTGTGTTCCCAAATCTCTCACAACAGGGTTTGAGCTAAGGGTGTACTGTTAATATTGTAATTTGCAGGGACATCCCCTTTGCTGAAAGGGATGATAATACATTTTTTTTTGCATTTAAGTCTGTGGCTTTGGCACCAAGCATTTGTCTGTGTAAGTCTTTTTTGCAGTATGTTAGCATCATTGGAGGACTAGATGACTGCACCCAGTTTGCAGTCATCAACAAACTTGGTAAGCCACAGGACATCTATTTTCATCTAGAATTATGAGAAATAGATTCCACACAGTAGAGGGTCCAGCACAGACCCCTGTGGTACACCACTGGTAATTGGTCTGCTGGTAGACGTGGAATCCCAACTTTGACTGTATGCATTCTGTCAGTGGGCCAGTTAGCTACCCATCTAGTGACATATGGATTAATTCCCAGCTGGGTGAGTTTCTCAATGATGCCTGAATGAAAGATTGTGTCAAAAGCCTTGGCTAAGTCAAGATAGGCTGTATGTACTGTACTGCCTGCATCCAGGGCTTTGGTGACATTCTCGAAGAAGTCCACTAGGTTTAAAAAGCATGATGTCCCCTTAAAGAAGCCAAATTGGGTTGGATCCAGACCTCCCAACCGTCCCAAATTACTTGGTTTTTACCGAGTTTTGGGGTCAAAATGAAGGGGTGCCACGATTCCCGAGTGGCACCCCTTCATTTCCGATTTTTTTGCTTTTTTTTTTATGTTTTGAATTTTCGCGCTGTGGGAGCTAACGTCATCGCGTGCGTGATGACGTCAGCTCCATCAGCGCTACCAGCCAGTCGGAATTGAGCTCAAGGAGCTCGCGTCATTATTTCTGGCTGGCTGTGAGCGGGTGGGAAATGGGAATTAAACAGCAGCAGCACTAATGCTGCCAAGAATGAGCTGCTGGCTAAGGGTTTACTTTTTTAAATTGCTATGCTGAGAATGGGCTGGCGACTAGCGTTACTTTATTTTTGCACATTTCTGCCGAGTCTGTGCCGACGTAAATGAACTTTGGGCTGCAGGCTGAGAGAACAGGATGAAGCAAGGCAAGGCATTAGCCAGGTAAGGAAACAAGGTGTGTGTGTGTGTGTGTGTGTGTGTGTGTGTGTGTGTGTGTGTGTGTGTGTGTGTGTGTGTGTGTGTGTGTGTGTGCGTGTGTGTGTGTATGTGTGTGTGTGTGTGTGTGTGTGTGTGTGTGTGTGTGTGTGTGTGTGTGTGTGTGTGTCGAACGGGAGAACCTCTTGCTGTGAGGTAACAACGCTACTGCTGCAGTGTAATCGGTATAACATATGAAACAGATATTATGTTGACCCTTGTTTGCTGTAGCATAGACTAGATCCAGGCCTGCTGAATCTAGCTTTATTTGTATGCTTGTTGTTTGTTTATTTCCCTGAAATGCTAATTCCACCTAAAACGCGGCCTTTTAGCACTTCTGTGGATCCCTAGTGATATCTGCATTGCTTACTGTACTTATTTCCTTGTTTCACTTGAAAGAAAGTTACTGTTTGTCGTTTTTGCATTTAAGTTACCTGTAACACATTGCATTTAAGTTACCTGGCACTTGCTCACTAAAGCAATTATATAAGTCAGCTCTAAAGAATTAAAAGTACTACACCCTCACAAACTCCCCTTGAGTACCTTGTTCCCCATTGGCCCTTTTTTTCAATTATAAAGGAATTCCCACTACTATTCTAGCATGTCCAAAGGTCAGTTGTCAATCTCCTCTCCGGTCCAGCTGGTGAATCTGGGAATCTTGAGGCAATGTTACAACTGCCTCATGTACACAGACAACCCTCTCCTCCTCCCAACAAATTCCAACACATGTGAGAGATGCAACCATATAGCCAAACTGGAGGCTAAGCTCTCTCAACTCAGTACTGGCGTAACCAGTCAGGAGGAGAAGGAAACCACACTCACTACAATTCCAGTCTCACATAGACCTACCACGACAACAAACCAAACACACAAACACACAAAACATACTGAGGCTCTAAATAAAAATCTGCCTAAGCAGCAGAGACCTCCAAAGCAGACACCCAAGCAACCACTACCCCAAAACAAAACACGTGCAACACATAGCTCACAAAGCCAGTGTGCCGAACAGTCACAGCCCTTAAGGCTAAACAACACACCTGATACACTTGTAATAGGTGACTCTATCGTCAGGCACACTGACGTCCTGCTCACCAGGCTGAACAAGGAGAAGGTCACGGTGAGCTGCCTGTCGGGCGCTAGGATCCGCCACATAACACAAGCACTCATGTCACTCCAAGGAAAGTACAAATATGACTCAGTCATTGTCCATGCTGGTGTGAATGACCTGGGACGTACCTCCCTGGACTACATGAAAAGAGACATAGAGGAGCTCTCTGAGCATGTAGCCCAGGCCGGTATGACCCTGACCTTGAGTAGCATCTTACCCTCACCAAGAATGATGCCACAATATGGAGACAAGATGATCAATTTCAACAATTGGCTTAAGTGTTGGTGTCATTCAAAGGGGATCCAATGCCTGTCAGCCTGGGATGACATGCTCTACAAGCCACGATGCTTCGCTAGGGATGGCTTGCACCTGTCACCCCTGGGCTTTCGGATATTGGCAAAGGCTCTTGCTACCCCCATAGTGCCTTTTTTAGGCAAGGCTCAAAAGACAAACCCACCTCCATAGGTATCACAAGGGATAAGAAACTAAGAGTAATGCTACTCAACGCCAGAAGTCTAAACCTCAAGATGCACGCACTCGAAACTCTCCTTAGCATGGAGAACATCGATATCTGTGCAGCAACAGAAACCTGGTTCAAGGCTCCCAAGAGCACCCCAGCACTACCAGGTTATACCTCATACCATGCTTTTTGGCCCCAAAACATGGACCAAACCACAAAAGGAGGGGGAGTATCAATATTCGTCAAAGATACCCACACCTCCAGGTTGGTGGCACAGCACGAAGCATCAGAGACTATCCATGTGCAACTAACTGTGGGTAAAACTGCCTTCCAGTTTATAGCCTGCTACAGACCACCCTCCCAAACACAGGAACCCCACTTGGCCTTCCTGAGAATACTGGAAAATATGAAGGTCTCTCCAAACACCATTATATTGGGCGACTTCAACTACCCAAACATAGACTGGGAGCATTACTCTAGCTCCAACACCCTAGCCCAAAGGTTCCTAGAATTTATAAACTCAAATGCTATGGAACAACTTGTTACCACTCCCACAAGAGGGGAAAACATACTGGACCTGATCATCACCAACATGGGGACACTATGCTCCAGACCAGAAGTGTATCCCTCACTGGTAAGATCAGACCATAAACTAATATCACTGGATATTCACATCCCGACCCCACCCCCTGCCCAGAAAACTACAGTGAAAAACTTCTCTAAAGCAAATTTCACATGCCTCAAAACCGAGGCGAAATCCTTCAAAGCCCCCGGGACTGTGGAAAATACGGCCCAGACCGCAGAATCCTTTATAAACGCATTCTATGAACACCTTCAGGAATGCATGGATCATGCAATCCCAAATAAAGCCAAGACCCAATCCTCCAAAGGCAGACGTCCTGTCTGGTGGACCCCAGCCATAAACAAACTATACAATAGAAGGAGGACGCTACTACATGATAGAGCAAAATCCCAAAAAGGGAAGGCATCTCTGATCAGTATTAGCAAAAAACTACGGGCACTCATAAAATCATCTAAGGCCAGCTTCGAGAGAAAAATTGCACAGAACACTAAGGATAATCACAAGGCTTTCTTTAGTTATGTTAGGAACCTGGGTGGGAATTCCCAGATATGCTCAGAATTAGTCCAAAATGACAAAAAATACACTGAGCCCACAGACATTGCCAACATCCTAGCTGACAGGATCAGTGCAAACTTCTCCCCCCTCTCCCCACCAAAAGGGCAAATATCTATCCCAACAGAGTGCTGCCCCCCTGACATCTCAGATGCTCAGGTAAGAGCCGCCCTCTCCAAAGCAAAAAACACAACATCAATGGGACCAGATGGTGTCCCAGGCTGCGTCCTACATGAACTCCAAGAATCGCTAAACCCAAACATAAAACTACTGTTCAATCTTAGCCTTACTACAGGATATGTACCCAAAGAGTGGCGTACAGCAACAGTGGTCCCTCTCCACAAAGGTGGTGCCTCAACAGACCCTGGAAACTATCGCCCCATAAGCCTGACTAGCTTGGTCTGCAAAGCTATGGAAAGGATCATCATGGACCTCATAAATAAAGATATTGAGGACCTACAGACACTGGATCCTACCCAGTTCGGCCTTGTTAAGGGCAGATCCTGCCTCTTAAACCTGGTCGACTTCTTTGAAACAGTCACCAAGGCCATTGAAGAAGGGAAGGTGGTCCACACAGCCTACCTGCACCTCACAAAAGCCTTTGATACAATACCCCACTCGGGCATTATAGATAAGCTCACCAGCTTAAATATAAACCCCTATATCACTAGATGGGTTGCATACTGGCTCAAAGACAGAACCCACATGGTTAGAATTGCTGGAGCCATTTCAGACTCCAAACCAGTTACAAGTGGCATCCCACAAGGCTCAGTCCTGGGATCTCTCTTGTTCGGTATATATTTCTCAGAGGTACAGGCCAACACAGAAGGACTGTGGCTGAGCAAGTTTGCAGATGACTGCAAACTGGGTGCCATAATCGACTCTCCAGCCGACACAAGCATCCTCCAAAAGGGCCTCATAGAAACAGACAACTGGTACTAGAGCCATGGCCTCAAGCTAAATGCCAAAAAGTGTATAGTCTTCCCTTTTGGCAAAAACAAAGTGCCCACAAATTACCACATAGGTGGTAATCCATTAAGTACAGAAGAAGTAATTAGGGACCTGGGGACCGAAGTTGATAGCAATCTCTCATTTGACAACCACGTGGCCAAAGTGGTTAGAAGAACATTTTATATAGCCCACCTAATCATGAAGGGATTCACATCTAAATTAGGGGAGGTCATCGTGCCTCTTTACTCATCCCTCATCAGGCCCATAATCGAGTACAATGCCCCTTTTGGGATGTACCTTACCAAACACCTGCAGCAACTGGAAAGACCCCAAAAGTACCTCGCCAAGAAGATCAAATGGTTCAAACAGATGCCATAGGCTGCCCGGTTAAAGAAACTCCAGCTCTACTCAGTGGCATACAGCCTGCTCAGAGGCAATCTGTGTCTGACGTATAAAGCCATGTCCAACCCGGAATTAAGGGACATGCTGCACCTCAAAAAATCCAAATCCCATCGAGTTACATGCTCGAGAGACTTGAACCTCAGCACTGAAATAAATAGGACATGCTGGAGGGACAGATTCATAACCCAGAGGCTCCCTTCACTCTGGAATAAAATCCCAGTCCAGGTTAGGCACAGTCTCTCATTGACTCTCTTCAAAAGGAATCTTGATGAGTGGATGGGAGATCATAGGTTTACCCTGGGTATCACTTCTGTGTCACTGTTAGACAGAGGCACAGTATACTAACCTCGAAAAAGGGCATAGCAAAATTAATTTAAAATGGGTGGCAAAAGCCAAACATACTCTGGCTAGGCTTATAAATGCCCTAGGGCAGATAGCCTAGAATGAACCTATGAACCTATGAACCTATGCACCAGTGCATTGGGCCAACACTTCCTGGAATTCATCAGTTCCAGTGCTGTGGACCAGCTAATTCTTCCCCCCACTAGAGGAAGCAACATCCTTGACCTGGTAATTACTAACATGGGCAACCATTGCTCTACACCAATAGTCAATTCCTCCCTAGTTAGATCCAACCACAAACTAATCACCATGGAAATCCACAACTCACCCACACCCCCACCCCACAAAGGTATCCACCATGAAAAACTTCTCCAAAGCTGAGTTTGGACTCCTAAAAACAGAGCTGTCTAACTTCATGGCACCCATGCCAATGGAAAATAGATGCATGACTGACAAATCATACACCAATGTACTGTACGAACATGTACATAAATGCGTGGAACTAGCCATACCCAACAGAACTAAGATGCTCTCCTCTAAAAACAGGAAGCCAGTCTGGTGGTCCCCTGCCATTAATAAACTCTACAACAGAAGGAAGAAACTGTTGCAGAAAAAGGTGAAGGCCCAAGATTGGAAACATTCCCTTATTAGCCTCAACAAAATGATGAGATTCCTCATCAAAACCTGCAAAGCCAGCTATCAGAATTGCAGCAGACACTAAAAACAACCACAAAGCCTTTTATAGTTATATCAAGAATCTCCGTGGCAATACCCAGGTCTGCTCTGAGTTACTGCACAATGGTATCTCCTATACTGAGCCAACAGATATTGCCAACATACTGGCTGACAGATTCAGTGCCAACTTTACCCTTCTCTTCCCCCATAAAAGATCAATCTCAATACCAGAAGAATGCCAGACACCCAGCATTACTGCAGCACAGGTTAAAGCTGCATTGTCTAAGACCAAGAATACAGCTTCCATGGGACCCAACAATATCCCTGTTTGTGTTCTACATGAATTACAAAGTGAACTGGCACCACATTTGTGTGCTCTGTTCACTCACAGCCTCACCTCAGGCTTTTTCCCTACCGAATGGTGCACTGCTACAGTCATCCCTCTCCATAAATGAGGAGTGACTACAGACCCTGGAAATTATCGCTCCATTAGCCCACTGAGTCTGATATGTAAGGCCATGGAATGCATAATCATGGACCTAATTAACAAGGACATAGGAAATCTCCAAATGCTAGATCCCATGCAATTTGGTTTTGTGAAAGCTAGATCATGCCTGCTCAACCTGGTTGACTTCTTTGAGTCAGTCACCAGAGCAGTGGATGAAGGTAAGGTAGTTCATGCAGCCTACCTCAATCTGGCCAAGGCTTTTGATACCATTCCTCACTCTGGAAGTCTTGATAAACTCAGCAAACTAGGCATCAACTCCTATATAGTCAGGTGGGTTGCAAATTGGCTCACAGAATCTACAGTGTTAAAGTAGCGGACTCCAAGTCAGACTGCCAACCAGTCACAAGTGGAGTCCCACAGGGATTGGTCCTAGGTCCTCTCCTGTTTAGCATCTACTTCTCAGAAGTCCAGGCCAACACAAAGGGACTCTAGCTGACCAAATTCAGAGATGACTGCAAGCTGGGAGCCATTATTAACTCCCCAAGTGATGCAAACATCCTACAGAAAGGCCTCACTGAGACTAATTACTAGTGTCGAAACCATGGTCTTAAGTTTTAATGCCATAAAATGTGTTGTCATCCCCTTTGGGAAAAACTCAGTTCCCACTAATTACCACACCAATGGGAGCCCACTGAACAGTGAAGGTGTTATAAGAGATCTGGGGACACAGGTTGACAAAAACCTCTTCTTCGACCACCATATTGCCACTGTGGTCAGAAAGTCCTTCTATTTGGCATGTACCTCACTAGACACCTGCAACAGCTGGAGATGCCACAAAAGTACCTCAGAAAGAGGATCCTAGGCCTTAAATGTGTGCGTTCCTATCGTGGGACATCACTCCTGAAAGACATGAAGAGGGAAACACATCACAGGACCAGATTAATTGATATCCATTATGTACACACCCTGCACATCCACATTTGCCAGCACTATCCTCCGCTAACTCCCACATCATATCCCACCATCTATCACTATGGTATGTCTGTGGATATCAGCACAGTTAGCCTCCTGATCTTGCTGTTTCCTGCTACTTGCTGCATGTTCAATAAGGTGTTCAACTGCTTTATCATGTCACAGGATACTGCTTGTTTACAGTCTATCCACATTTTATGCAGTGGTGTCAGCCTCCTACATTTGTTGTAAGCACCTGGGCTGTAGGCCGACCCCTTAGGTCTCCCTGGTCTTCCCCCCTCAGATTTTGGACTATATGGCTGGATAATGTTTTGCAGTTTCCCCTGCCAGTCTGGATGTTATGGACCTCCTTGCACAGTGTAGCAACCTCCTCACGTACATGGACAATCATCTACAAATGCCACCAAGGAACACAATTTGTGAGAGATGCTCTCTCCCTGTGAAGCCTGCATATCTGGCACTGAACAGGTTGTCAACACAATTAGTACACTTCACACAACCCCACACCTACACAACACACACCCACATATGAAGAGCACCTCAACATACACATCCACAAACAAAGAAGACCATCAAGGCAAAGACACACTTGAACTCCACAGCCCTCCATAGCACATACCACACAGCCACACACCTGTGTTCCACAGCCATGAAGATGTCACCAAAAGACAAACATAATAGACATAGGAGACTTTGTTGTGAGACACACAGAAGTGCCTCTCACCAGGCTGTATATGGGAAAGGTCACATTTACTTGTCTGTCAGGTGGCAGCATCTGCCATATCACATATGCACTGCTGACTCTCAACAAAAGGTATTGTTATGGGTCTGTCACAGTCCATATTGGCATGCCTGATCTGAGACATATCTCCCTGGACTATATGAAGTGATACATGATTGAGCACACTGATTATGTGTCCCAAGCAGATATGTCCTTAGCCATATGCAGCATTCTGCTGTCACCCAGAATGCTGCTGCAATACAATCACAAAATGATTGACCTTAACAATTGGCTTGTTATCTTGTGCCATTCCAGGGGGATCCAGTACCTGAGAGCCTGGGATGATATGATCAACACACCACATTGCTTTGCCAGAGATGACCTTCATCTGTCTCAACTGGCCTTCAGGCATCTGGCAATGGTTCTTGCCACCCCCATAGTGCCTTCATTATGAAAAGTGGCAAGATGAACACTACCAACATACAACTGTCAGCACATCACAAATTGAAGGCCATGCTGCTAAATGGCAGGAGTCTAAACATGAATCTGTGCTTATTGCAGCCTTTCTAAACCCTGGGAAATGCTGACTTCTGTGCAGTCACAGATGTATGGTTCAAAACAGCAGAGAGCACCCCAGCCTTACATGGCCATACATCCTATCATACAGTCAGACCCCAAAGTGTGGGTAGTAAAGCCATGGGATGTAGGGTTTCACTATATATGAAAGACATACACACCTCCGGGCTGTACAGGCAGTAAGATGCACAGGGGACACTGCAGGGGCAGTTCACCATTGGCAAGACACATATTCAATTCATAGCTAGCTACTAGCCCCCACATGTGACCGGGAAGCCCATACTGCCTATATGGACCTGATCAACTGTATCGGGATTTGGGTCTGCACCCTGATTCTGGGTTACTTGAACTATCCAAGAATACATTGGAAGATGTACTCGTGCCAACACGCAAATGTCCAGAGATCCATCAACAGTGGAAATGCAAACACCTCGGAGCAGATAGATGCTACCTTCACATGAGGCAAGGGTCTGTTGGAATTGATATTAAACAAAATAGGTAACCACTGAAGTAACCCTACAGTGCCATCCTCCATGGTCAAAGCAACCATAAAGCAGTCATGTTTGCAGTCACCATCTCCCACAATACCCATCTAGCTAGGGTCAGACAAACATATAACTCCAAAGTTGAATACAGTCTCCTGAGGGGTGGTATACACATCTTCACAGCCCCACCCCCTGTGTAGGAAGTGGCAGCAATATCCACAAATGCACAAAAGTGCTATACATGCATTTGTATAGATGCATGGAGTCAGGTATATCTGCCAGGACTACATCATTCTCTGCAAGGATACATAAACCTGTCTGATGGACATCTGCAATAAATAGTATCTATAACAGGGATAACATACTGCTGTCCTAGACAAAGTAGGAGTAGGTGCCCAACTTGAAGCAATGTCTCCTTAGCCTGAACAAGCAGTTAAGATCAGTACTGGAATCCTACAAAGCAAACCCCAAGCCCACATTGGCGACATTCACTACAGACAGTCATCTCCCCTTCTTCACATATGTTTGCAACATCAAAGGAAGCACTCAGATTTAGAATATAATCCAAAGTACAATTTATTTGTACAAAGCCACTAACAAGGATGTAACGCTTTTCACTAGAAGTACGTTTTTGAGCGTCTTCTTCAGAAACTAAAAAAAAGTTTTTTTAGTTTCTGAAGAAGACGCTCAAAAACGTACTTCTAGTGAAAAGCGTTACATCCTTGTTAGTGGCTTTGTACAAATAAATTGTACTTTGGATTATATTTTACTTTGGTCTCATTCCCTCATTTGGATCTCCAGAACAAACTTTTTTTGTGTGGTTTTGGTTCTGTTGTTCGTTTACATCTCCTCATTTTTGGTTTAAGCACTTAGATTTGCTTAGTAGTTGTGGTCAAGCACAGCAGATATACAACTGCTGTAGGTACAGCATACTCGATGTCTGACAGAGTCAGCGAATGCTTCACCCCTGTCCCCCCCATCAGCACATCAGGATATCCCCAGTACCTGTCCCTTCCCCTTATATGTAGGTAAGAGTTCACCACTGCCATCTCAAAGTCATGGTATACAGCCACCATGGGAGCCTATCACATCACAGGATGCATCCTACATGACCCCAAGCATGACCTTGCAGCACCATAAGAAACTGTATTCAGCCAAGGCCTGACTACCGTCTTTGTCCCAGCCGAGTGAAGGACACTACTGTCACCCTTTACACTAAGGTGGGGCGTCCACCAATCTAGCACAATATAGACCCATCAGCCTATCTAGGCTGTTCTGCAAGGCCATGGCACAGTTTATTTGTGACCCCTCATTACCAAGGACATTGGTGACCTCCACACACTCCATCACTCACAGTCAGGCTTTGTCAGGGCGGGGATCATGTCTGGTACAATTGGTTGACCTCTTTGACACAATCACCACATGTATGGAGAAGGGGGTGACAGTGCACATTGCCTACCTTTACCTGACCAATGACTTTGACAGTATTCCCCACTTGGCCATACTAGATATACCCTCCCAATTAGGCACCAGATGAGTTGCACAGTGGTACACTGACAGGACCCACCTAGTCCATATAGGGGAATCCATCTCAAGTGGTAGACCGATAACTAGCAGCTTAACCTGGTGTTCTGTGTTTGGGCCTCTGTTATGTGTGAGATACTCGTCTGAGGTGTAGTGCACAGCCATTGGGCTATGGCTGACCATGTTTGCAGATGAATGCTTGCTGGGTGCCTTCACCAGCTTCCTTGGTGATGTGGACATCTGCCAAGGCAGTCTCACACAGACACATGACTGATGCCAGAAACATGGCCTCAGGCTGCATACCATGAAATGCAGCATCATTCCCTTTGGGAAGAGGGACATCCCCACATATTATCAGAGTAATAACAACATCCTAAGTACGCAATCAGTTGTGAGTGATCTCTGCACACAGGTTGATGGTAACATGACATTTGACCACAATGTTGCTTCAATTGTAAGGAAAACCTTCTACATGGCCCACCTCATACATAGGAATATGTCATCCAGTGACATGGGGGTCATGACATCCCTGTATTCCCCCATAATAAGGCCCATTATTGAGTATAATGTCCCTTTTGTCATTTACATTGCAAAGCACATGCAGCAGCTGGGGAGATTACAGTTTCCCCGTCAGGGGATACTAGAACCTCAAACATCTAACATACACAGATAGACTATAAGCCCATCCCTCTACCTAGTTTCATACTTACTCCTCAGAGGTGACCTCTGTGTGGCATACAAGGTGATCATGGACTCCACCTTGATAGGACTTCTGCACAACTGGACATCAAGCTCCACTCTATTAACCCGCACACATGCCCTCAACCTGGTGTGTGACATCAACAGGACTTGTTGGTGGGTCAGATGTGTGTTCCACACACTCACCCAGCTGTGGAATTGACACCCTGTCCACATCAGGCTGGGTAGCTATTTAGATATTTGCAAGTGAAACCTGGATAACTGAATGGTTAACAGCACCTACAACCTTGGGATACCACACACCCTGTCGAACTGGTGCATTGGGTGCTGACCTGCATACACATTGACTAAACTCTGGGCTAGGCTTATGAGGGCCTCAGGGTCAATAGCCTAGTAATCTTGTATGATCCTAGGTATACCAGTTATGGGCCATGTGCTATGACAGACTGTGTTGTTGTGTGTCCATACCCATCACTGTCATCTACTGTGTTGTGTCTCCTATGGGCAACATTCCAGTACCATGTCATACAGACACCATACAACAAATAAGTGAGTAGGACTACAAGTGTATGTGGACATTCCAGCAACATCTGTGCTACACAAGTACAGACAGCTCTGCAAATGTGGTGTAGGGTATCCTCCGTGTAGGTGTCGGATAGCCGCAGTACACAGATGTTTGCAGAATGTGTACTGCTATATGAGGACCCTATGCCAGACAAATGTGGATGTCTGGAAAACAGTTGGACAATGTGTAATGGTTGTTCCCAGGCTGTGGGGAATCTGGCTGTCACACACCAGACCCCCTCAGGAAACAGTAATGGTACATTAATATCTGGTACTCTGTTCATTCCCTTACATTATATGCTGGATATGTACACTCTGTTGCTGAGGTGGAGCCTGTGTCCCTCCGCTGCAACTGGCTATGACCTGCTGTCCTTCTGCAGGGGGTCAACAGGTATGCTAGCCACAGCTCTCAGGCATTGTGATACAGGTGTGGAGTACACAGTGACCTAGCCAGAGTACATCAGGAACAGTCAGGGACACCTGGACAATGTTTGAACTATGCCTGAATGACATTCACAGGCTGAGAGAAGCTGACCTGGCAGTACATCATGTGATATGCCTGCTGTATCCACCAGTACTTACTGTCACTATTGTCTAATAGACAATCCAGTAGCATTTGTATGTGAGCTGACCATTGCTGGGGGGACTCATGGGCCACAGCTGTGATCTATGTCACAGCAGACAGAGCCAAAAGAGAAGCCTGTAGGTGCTGAATAGCTGACGAACAGCAACATGTCATTCCAAGATATGTTCTATAGACCTAGTGTTGTAATCACTATTTCCCATGACTGCCTCCCCCTAGCTGCATCCCATTACAAGGGGAATTCTATTACATACCTGGTACATACCTGGTATAGTGCTGCACTCCTTTGTGCACAGAAATCAAGTAGTAGTTTTCTAGGATAGCACAGTCTGTCTTCATGAAGAAAGTTACAGACCTGTTTACCATAGGCAGCAGCTTGCCTTTTGTAGGTAATGCTCATGAACAGGTGATTGCCTGTGCACCACTCTGTGGCTCACACTTGCTAATTGCATCCAGAACAGCTGGGTTGCATTTTCATTAGCCAATAGCATGGCAACACATGCTATAATTAAGCCCTCATGTAGGCCTTTACCCTTTTCCTGGACTGTGAGAAGGACATTATTGAGGTGTGGGGACTACAGCATCACAGAGGGTAGGTAGACTTACTGTCCACTGCTTGTATTGAGGTGGTATGTCCATAGTTTTGGATGCTATGTTTAGCCATTGTTAACAGACTTTCTGATTATGTGGCAGTTTACTGTTTGACAATGTGGGTTGAGGTCAGTAAGGAGACAGACAGATGTGAGTCATTCGTCATTTGCATCAGAATATGTATGCTGCTGCAGTAGCTGCTGGTCTATCAGCTGTGTATCTTTGCATGGGAAGACTGTGACACATGTCCCTGTCACTTGACTGTATATGTCAGTAAGGGAGAAGTGTCAGCTCTGTTGTCACAGCATAGCCAGGATGAGGGTACCCATGACAGTCCAGGTGAGGCATGTGCCTCTGGTACATATGTTAAGAAAATAGTGCCATCCAAAGAGTGTTAGGTGACATTTAGGACACCTATCCATATTTGTGAGGTGTGTCCCACCTTACAGGCCTTTGCTGTGCTACTATGGGTGACAGTGAATACAGTAGCAGCAATCAGTTCTGCTGGACATTGCTGGGCTTAGTTATATGTTTTATTGACAAGCATGTACTTGACGTGCAGCAGATTGGAATGAAAGCCAGGTCTGTGGGTGTCAACATGTAAAGCATATTAGGAATGTAACAGCTAGAGCTACCTAGTCAATCTTTTAGCATGTGTATTTGCAAGACATATGTGCATGCAACCACTGTTACACAGGATTCTCATGAACCTGTTTGGTTGGGTATGACGTGTGACACTCACCTGTCTGTCATGATTTTCTAACCTCAATCTGCACTGACTTGCCAGTACTTTGGGACATAGAATAGATTTTGTGACAACCGTGCCAAATGTAGGTGGCACAACTGCGGACATTCTTCAACAGTCTGTGCAGTGGTCAGCTCTACCTGATATTGTAGGCCTCACGTACTTCCATCAACATGTGTTTGGCTGTGTACTGGTTCAGTGTCTGCAACACAGTCCCAGTACACTATCATTTATCCCATCATATGTACAAGTAGCGTGTCACTGGCAATCAGGATATGTTGATAGAAACAGGAGTCAGATTTCCAAGCTGAGTGGCCTAGTGGACAAATGCAGTATGCTATGGTTGATAGGGTCCCAAGTTCAAAACTTGGTCGATGTGATTTTTTTTTTTTTTGTGATGATGTGCATCACTGGGAATCAGGATATGTTGATAGAAACACCTACCATGCTGTTGAGTTGAGTGGTTTAGTGGGCTAATGCACTATGCTGTAGTTGACAGGGTCCTGGGTTTGAGACTTGGCAGAGGTAATTATTTTGCTGGTGTGCATAAGGGTGTCAATAATAGCCATTAAGCCACCCTCCCAACCCTTCTTGTAGCCCCCCATTCTTTGAAAAGCTTTCCTCTTTTTAAAACTGATTTTTAGCATTCTTACTATTGACCCTACCTATAACCTGCTCTGCTCCAATTTCCCACCTTCCACCTTTACATACTCATATACTACTTCTTAATCTTTCTGTACAGATCTCAAACCTACTTACCCCTGCAGGCAGTATTCCACAATCAGAATTCCACTGATTGTTCACCTTGACTGTCTCACTCAACTGTCTCTACCCACTCCGTTCGCCCTACGGGCTCACTCCACTCCCCTCCCCCCAATTCCCACCCACCCCAGGGGCCCTACACTTATTTTTGCTAACCACACCCCCATCTTCTCTGTACCAATCAACTACAACACCTTATTATCACTCCCCACCTGATTTACGTCCTTACCTCTCCTAACCTTATCATAGTTCCTCCCTATCCTTACAGTTTCAACTTACCAGCTGCTACTACTACACACCCCTATCTATTTAACATCTGATACAAAGATCATGGTCAAAGTTTCCTACCTTAATCAATTAAAACACATAGCCTTTGTCTCTCTCCTACCTCCTGTAATAATTACCTACATATTAACCTCCTATGAACAACCATTACACCCAAACCTTCTATTCCCATCTAAATCCACTTCCACACCACTACTAGCTATCTACCAAAACAACTATTCCACCACAACTAGTCCATGCTACCTGCAAGCCAAATATCATAGACTAACCCATATAAAATATAGTAACCTACATACAAGAAAAATATTTTTTTATTTCTCTAAATTTAACAACCCCACATATAAAACATTTCACCTAGCCCTGCTAGATGGAGACATTCATCCTAACCCCGGCCCAAACAATATTCCCAACACTGTACCAAGCAACTCTTACATAACTAATACACATACTCCTAATAAACCTCCAAACTCCCTTTCTATAGCACATCTTAACATTCAAAGCATTAAAAACAAGATTGCCCATCTTCATGCCCTATTAGAATTCTACCAATATGACATCCTATGTTTATCTGAAACATGGCTAAAATCCTCCATTAATGACAATGAAGTCACCCCACCTGCCTACAATATCCTTAGATTAGACCATATTATCAAAAAGGGAGGGGGTGTAGCAGTCCTTTATATATATTTAATAACGCTGAAATCCTTGTCACCAAACTTCAAATCAACAAATTCAAATCCATTAACATTGCTTGTATCTACCTTCCCCCTGGAAATAACATTAATACCCTTGAATGCATTCTAAACTGGCTATCACTCAATCTTCCACAAGAAACTATAGTACTTGGAGACTTTAACATTGACTGGAAGTCCTGTAGTACCCCTCATCCCACCACCCATATTAATCTTTATGGCTTCTCACAAGTCATCACCTCCACTACAAGAATTAATAAAACCAACAACAAGGAAAGCACATTAGACTGGATCCATACAAACTCTCCACATCTCATATACAAAGCAGGAACCCTCCCTGATGATCTGAGTGACCACTCATTTACATATATCATCAGACACAAAACTAGCATACCTAACCCAAATACCTATCGGACAATACGGACTAAAAAATTTTTCAATCCTGAACTTTTCCAACTAGAACTCAAACACTGCAATTGGTCACCACTAAAAATACTCCCTCTAGTTAAAGCAGTTGACTACTTTAATTTCAAATTCTTAGCCATCCTTGACCAGCATGCCCCAGTACGCTCTATTAGAAATAAAGCTAAAACTGCCCCTTGGCTCACTATAGCTACCAAACAGAAAATTCTCCTTAGAAACAAATATTGGGCAAAATGGCACACTACCAGGAATCTTACAGACCACCAAACCTTTAGACAACTTAGAAATACTACTAAAAAAGCTATACTATTAGATAAACAAAACTTTTACATCCAACTACAACAAACTAACCAAAGGAACCCACAAAAATTCTGGTCCAGCATCAACAAACTCCTACACCCAGGCCAGTCTACTACTCCTAGCCCACAAGACTCTAGCCATGAGAATCCAACACAAACTGCCAATGCCTTTAATTCTTTCTTTACAGATGCCATTCAAACACTAGCTAAGCAATTATCTCCAAGTTCCCCTAATCTAAACACCTCACTAACTTACCCGATTCCATCATTTCAGCTAAAACCTGTTCCTGCTTCCTTCATTTGCTCTCTTCTAGAAAAATTAAAACCTACTACCCCCTCTGCTGACCATCTACCTGCAGAATACCTGCAAAAAGGAGCCAAAGCCATAGCATTCCCCATTTCCATACTAATAAACAGAACTATAACCGAAGGATATATCCCATCTATCTGGAAAATCTCACATATCATCCCCCTTCATAAAGGCGGAAACTCCATTGACATTTCAAACTATAGACCAATAGCTCTACTCTCTCCACTAGCAAAAGTTATGGAAAAGTATGTCCATAAGCAACTACTCACCCATCTTATCGAAAATAACCTACTTGCCAACTGTCAACATGGGTTTAGACCTAACCACAGTACCACCACAGCTCTACTCTCCTTCACAGACTGTATAAATTCAAACCGTAATAATAATACTCTTTCCTCATCTGTCTTCATTGATTTATCTAAGGCTTTTGACATGGTTAACCACCAGCTCCTTATAGAAATACTTAAATCTCTTTCTCTTGATACACTAGCCTTAAAATGGTTCAAATCCTACTTAGATAATAGGCAACAGGCAGTACTATGGGAAAACAATCTATCTTCTCACCTCCCCATTTTCCTTGGTGTTCCCCAGGGCTCCATATTAGGCCCACTGTTATTTTCCATTTTCATTAACGACTTCCACCAAGCAATTCCACATGCAACCTGCATTCAATATGCAGACGACTCCACCATTATTTGCTCAGCTAAAACTCCTACCGAGCTACAGTCCCTGACACAAAAAGCATTTAATACAGTTGAGCAATGGTTTTTAAACCATTGCCTCCTACTTAACCCTAAAAAAACTAAACTTCTACTCTTTGCTCCTACTCGCAGGTCAACCCCTCTTAACTTCACTCTTATATCCAAGAACGGGACTCTTATATCTCCTGACCTAACCACTAAACTTCTTGGAATAACCATAGATAATAACCTAAACTTTGATACTCATATTAACATCACTATAAAAACAGTAAATAAGAAACTGGGATCCCTTTACAGAATCAGACCCTTTCTTACTCCTTCAGCCAAAACCACTATAGCTAGAACTCATTTAATCTCTACCCTACTCTATGCTTCACCCATATTTACCAATCTCTCAAAAAACAACCTCAGCAGACTTGCTAACTCCTATCATAGTATTGCTAGATTTGCCACAGGTTCTCCTTTTAGAACACATCATTGTAACAACCTAAAACAATTAGGATGGCTAGAGTTCCAAAACCACATACTATTTCACCAACTTGCTATTATCCATAAGATCCTGTATTACCCCGCCTGTACACCTATAATGATTACTCTCATAACCCCCTACAACAATCTTAAGAATTTACGCTCTTCTAATAAGTTACCTATTACTACCAGCAAATCCAACAACTCAGCTGGAGATTCGTTGTTCTCTAACTCTGTAGGCAAACATTGGAACATACTTCCCTCTGAACTCCTATCTCTGTCCTCTATAACAGTTTTTAAACAGAAACTAAAACAATTTCTCAGTACTCATTGGCTATGCCCTTGTACTAACCCTGACTAACTTTTTGTCTATTTCCTATGTGTTCTCTGCTTCTAATATGAGTATGTTCTATCTACTGACATCCTCTTGCTGTTTCCTATAAATCTTGTATTTCACTGTATCACTTGGTACAATTGTATAAGTAAACAACTTTATTATGCTATTTTATTCTGCTTGCACAAGTACACAACTATTTTGTTTTATATTTTTGTTTTTCATATCTCCTCATCATGAGCCATGTACTCTTGTAATGACAACTGCATCAAGTCTGTATGGCTGAAACTGTTTAGAACTTTTTAACTACTGTTATACTTCTCTGAATTGTGACAACATTTACTGTATATATTGTTTGTGTTGGAGCTTTTCTCCCTGGGCCTCTACTGAAAATGGATTTGTATTCCAGTTAGACCAGCCCAGTCAACAAATGCAAAATAAAAAAATAAATAAAAATAAAATAAGGTAATTAAAGCAGTTTAAGCAGGTTTGCACAGCGTAAATTCCAAAAAAAAAGAAAAGAAAAAGGGGTTATAGGAAAGTGGTGAAATGGGACAAGGAGGGGGGAAAATAATGTGAAAGGCAGGTAGGGATGTGCAGGACGGGTGAAGGAAAGGATCGTAGCTCTCCATTTCTTGTACAGCGACAGCTGTGCAAGTTGTGGACAATTTGGAATTTGGAGCCTCACATTCCAGGGAGAGGGGCGTGGGTGACATAACTTCGTTGACTGATTGCTGTAAGGATTGATTGTGGGCAGTGTAGGTGTGGGCGAAATGGTGAACTAAGAATGGGGTGATTTTTTTTTTTTTTTTGTGGGACAGATGCCTTTTTTTTAAGGTGAGAGTGGAATGTTGGGGAAGGGTTATAGGTACATTTGGGGAGGTAAGTTGAGCAGGAGAGGTTGTGTTTGAAAACAGACAAGACAGACAAGACAGCAGACAGGGGCAGTGTATGACACATGAAGGTGGTAAACACCTTGGATAGGGAGGGTGTGTGGACTTGGAGAACCAAGTGCCTCCAGATTGCAGCAGTGGGACTGAAGTCCCCACTCATGGGCAGTCACAACTGCTCCTTCATGGCCCCAAAGGTGGCTGTGCTGGGTGCTGGGCCTGCCCCTCCAGGTTGGCTAGTCTACCCTCAATCCGGTGCAGTTGATTGTCCAAATCATGCTGGATGATCCTGCGCACCATCCCTGGTAGCTGTTGCCAGGTGACCACTCCCTCTATGCGGCTGCTCCCAGAGGGATGGGATCCATCCTCTGAGGTTGTTCCACCCATAGGTGGTGCAGGACTAGGTTGTGTCCCAGACATGGTGGGACCTGGTGCCAGAGCCAGTTGAGGTAGGGTAGGTGGATCTGAGGGAACCAGCCTACCCTGTTGAGCTATGGTGTTGAGATTTTTCAAAGTGTATAGGTTAGTATTGAAGAGAACATGTGGTCACTTGTAACAATACGCAGAACAAATCACATAACTCAGTTACATAACATGCCATAGCATATAGAACACAATATTTGGGATGACAGTCAGTATTGTAACAGCATGCCAGTAGCAGTTATGGCATAAGGCCAATAACATAGGTAATTCAAAAAGGTATGTTTGTATGCTACCATTGTAATACATAAAAATAATAAAACACAAGCCCCAACATAACATTTTGTGAACAACATATGTCAAAAGGAAACATACCAGATGTATAAGAATAATAAATTATGATGCAGATAAGAGGTGGGGTGAGAGAGAAAATCATGCCAGTACTACCAGTATAGGCTATATTGTTTGCAACAGAACTCTCCTATACTCTACAGGTCTGCCCTTACTTTATGTGTACAACTGCCATATAGCTTTCTGTAGCACCTACATACCTGTCAAGCTATCCACATGGGACAGTATGGGCCAAGCTGTAACACCTATAGGTACACAACTACAGGGGCTATTACATGTCAGGGGGACATATGTGACCGCCAAGGAGTACTGTGGCATAATGTAATGTGACTGTGCTATTGAGGTAAATTAAGTGGCTGTTAAATCTGCGACCCAGGGATTTGGCAACAGTGATCACCGTCTGTGACAGAGTGACACTTGAGAGACATGTATCATACACAGTGCAGAGAGTTTATGACTATCATGCCTTCTTTGGCAGGCATGGGGTTAGACTATCAGCAGACATTCACAGACACATCAGGCATACAGCCATACCAAGATTAGACAGTATTATTTATTTTAATAACTTCTATTAGTATTTAACATTGACTTTTCATTTACTGCAGTCCTATCACCTTGCTGAGAATTGCTGTTAACACTCTAGTACTTCTGGACATACAAATTAGTAACTCATTTGAACAGCTACTACAGCAATTTATTTACCTGTAATTGCTGTGGGGAGAGCATCTGTTAACAATACATAACAATCTCTATTAAAATTTAGTACTACTTGTCCCTGTATTCAAACCCTGGTCTGTGTGTGACAAAATGGATATCATATGTGACATTTATCACGCTGAGCTACTGAGCCATTGTTGAAGTCTGATTGACCAATATATGCATAGAGCTCACCTGGCAACAAAGTGTGACCTGATAATATACTTAGAGTGCCATACAAGACTGCAGTTATACTTGAACACACATGCATGAGATTCATGCATGACAGAGATAGTAGGTGAACTGAATATTACTACTTGGAATGCAGGTGTACACATTTAACCCCTATTGGATGGGAATATGCGTGATGTGTACAGACCATATTGGGGTGCTGGGTTGGCTACCTGACCCATATACAGTGTACTCACCACACTCATAGTGCAACCTGGGCAGGTGCCCTGCATGGACCTCCAGGTTGTGAGCTCTCTCCTCTGCAGCTGTGGGGTGAGAAACACACCATTATGTGCACCTGTGTATCAAATATTCATACTAGAACTTGGTAATACATTGCTTACTATAATACAAATTGTGGGGCATTCCCATCTCTAGCATCCTGGACCCAGGTGTCCAGAAATCTCATTTTCCTATGCTTTAGGTCATCATAGTGATGCCACACCTGCCCACCTTTGTGGGGGATACCAGTTGCAGTGGTGAGGTCATGTGCCAGCCTGTCCCAGGCCTCCAATTTGTACTCCAACCCAGGGTACTAGCCCTGTAGCAGCCAGATGTCATGGTCTTTCACAAGGAGCCCAGCCATGATCTTGGACTCCAAAACACCCCACTGCTGCACCCAAAAGCATGCACCCTCTCCAACTCCTGCCATAGTCTGTGCCAAGATCAAACTCCAACAAATTCTGGTTGTATTTCCTTCTGTTGTACTTAAATAAAGCTGTTTTCCCACCCTGTGCCACCATTGGGCAATTTTTAAAAATGCTCAGCTTTGCTTAGCACTGCACAAACCCACTGAGCTCAGCTGAGCAGTGCTTAAACAGGCAATGATTAGTGGTGTGCAAATCCACTTAGCTGAGCTAAGGACTGTTTAAATGGGAATTGCTTAGCAGTGCCCAAACTAACTAAGCAGAGCTGCATGTTGCTAAGTACTGCTAAAATGGGTCCTGTTTAAGCACTGCTTGGCTTTGCTTAGCAGTGCTTAGCAGAGCTTAGCTAAGAGCAAACCAGATTTTAAAAACAAAATTAAAATTAAACTAATTGTTCACTACTGATAGTTTATTTTTATGTGTATGTATTTCACTGTATATTTCCTAACCTTATGTATTTTAATCACGTTGTCTTGTGAATTGCATGTATTGTACACTTGTGTGTAACTGGAGCTTTTCTTCTTGGGTCTCCACTGAAAATGGGCTTCTAGCCCAGCTGGACTAACCAGGTTAACAAATGTCAATATATACATCATTAAAAAATTGTTATAACACTTTGTGGTATCAGATGTAAATGCTGAATGTCCTGTCTCTGTATTCAAACCATGCACCTACTGCACAGGGCAGTGATTCTAACCATTCAGCTACAGTGGATATGATGACTACTGATATACATTTCTATATAGCTCTCAATTATGTTTAAGCACTGCTGAGCACCATTTCACGACGCACAAACCCATTCAGCTATGCTTAAAGATGGCTATTTACATTAAAATTAAAAGTATCCAGTTTCTATTTTTAGACATCTGGCATGTGTCTCTTACTAAGCGCTGCACCACGCAAACACATAAAATCATTAATAAAAGGGGAAAAAATATATATATACCTATATATATATATATATAGAGAGAGAGAGGTTTATAGGCAGGTACTAGGCTATCTGCCTGAGGGCATTTATAAGCCTAGCCAGAGTGTGTCGGCTTTCGCCACCCCATTGATTAATTAACTGATCCTCTGTCAAGCAGAGCCAATGAAGTGATCTCAGGGATGTATTTTCTGTTACCCATCCACTCGTCAAGGTTTCTCTTGAAGAGTGTTAGTGAGGGGCTCTGCCTGATGTAATATGGAATTTTGTTCCAAAGCATTGGGGAGTCTCTGTGACAGGAATCTATCCCTCCAGCATGTTCTATGTATTGTTGTGGTGAGGTTTACCTCAATAGAGCGTGTAGCTCGCAGTGACTTGGATTTACTTAGGTGGAGCACATGGCTTTGTAAGTCAGGCAGAGATTACCTCTGAGTAAGTGATATGCCACTGAGTACAGCAGGAGTTTTCTCAGTTGGGCTGCATAGGGCATATGTTTGAGACCAGTAATTCTCTTGGTGAGGTACTTTTGTGGTCTTTCCAGCTGTTGGAAGTGTCTTGTGAGGTATATCCCAAATGGGGCATTGTACTCTATGATGGGTCTAATGAGTGACAAGCAGAGGGGCACTATAACCTCTTTATTTCTAGATGCGAACCCTTTAGTAATTAGATGGGCCACATAGAAGGATTTCCTAACTAATTTGGCAATATGATTGTCAAAGGAGAGATTACTATCTACCTGGTTCCCCAGATCTTTTATTACCTCTTCTGTATTAAGGGAGCTTCCAACTATGTGGTAATTCGTGGGTGTTTTGTTTTTTCCAAATGGGATGATTATGCATTTTTTGGCATTTAGCTTGAGGCCATGACTTTGACACCAGGTGTCCGCCTCAGTAAGGCCCTTCTGGAGGATGTCCATGTCAGCCAGAGAGTCAATTATGTCTCCCAGTTTGCAGTCATTGGCGAAGTTGGTTAGCCGTAGTCCTCCTGAGTTTGCCTGTACATCTGAGAAGTATATGCCGAACAGTAGGGGTCCCAGGACCGAGCCTTGCGGGACACCACTTGTGACTGGTTTAGAGTCAGACCTGGTGCCTGCTATTCTTACCGTGTGACTTCTGTCTGTAAGCCAATTGGCAACCCATCTTGTGACATAGGGGTTTATGTTCAGGCTGGTGTGTTTTTCTGTAATACCCGAGTGGGGAATGGTGTCAAAAGTCTTGGCGAGGTCAAGGTAGGCTGTGTGAACCACCTTTCCCTCATCTATGGCCTTGGTGACTGTCTCAAAAAGTCAACCAGGTTTACTAGGCATGATCTGCCTTTAACAAAGCCGAACTGGGTCGGGTCAAGTGTTTGGAGGTTCCCAATGTCTTTGTTAATGAGTTCCATGATGATGCGCTGCATAGCCTTGCAAACCAGGCTAGTCAGGCTTATGGGGCTATAGTTACCAGGGTCAATTGTGACCCCTCATTTGTGGAGATTAATAACCATTGCTGTGTGCCATTCTATGGGCATGTAGCCTGTGGAGAGGCTGAGGTTGAACAGCTTGTTTAGGTGGGGGGTTAGTTTGTTCTGTAGTTCATGCAAGATGCAGCCTGGGACACCATCTGGTCCCATTGATGCTTTGTTTTTGGCTTTTGAAAAGGCTGTTTTCACCTGTGCATCTGTAATTTTTGGGGCACTACACTTTTCCTTTATTGTTGTGGACCCTTTTGGAGGTGAGAGGGGGTGAAGTTTGCACTGAATCTATCTGCCAGGATGTTGGCAATATCAGTAGGTTCAGTATATTTTGTGCTATTTTGCACTAGTTCAGTGCATATCTGCGAGTTGCCACTTAGATTCTTAACATAGCTAAAGAAGGCTTTGTGGTTATCTTTTGAATCCTTGGCTATTTTTCTTTCAAAGTTAGCCTTGGATGATTTCATGAGGGACCTCAGTTTTTTACTGATACTGATCAGGGATGTCTTTCCTTCTTGGGAGTTCCTTTTTTTTTCTGAACTAGTTTCCTCCTTCTATTGTATAGCCTTTTTATTGCAGGGGTCCACCAAACTGGTTTCCTTCTCTAAGAGGAGTGAGTCTTGGTTTTACTAGGGATGGCACGATCCATGCATCCTTGTAGGTACTCATAGAGTGCATTTGTAAAGGTTTCTGCATCTTGGGCAGAGTTATCCTTTAGCGTGGGGGCTGTGAAACTTACCACCTCTGTCTTAAGTAAGGTGAAGTTTGCTTTAGAAAAGGTTTTTACTGTGGTTTCCTTAGTTGGGGGTGGTGGTGGGGTGTGGACATCCAGAGTGATTAGTTTATGGTCTGATCTAACCAGTCACCTGTCATCCATGTTGGTGATGACCAGGTCCAATATGTTTTCACCTCTGGTAAGGGAGTTTACCAGCTGATCCAGGGCATTTGAGTTGATGAATTCCAGGAAGCGCTGGGCTTGAGAATTTGTACTCGAGTAGTTTTCCCAGTGAATGGTAGGGTAATTGAAATCACCCAATATCAGAGTGCTTGGTAGGACCTTCATGTTTTCCAGTGTCTCCAGAAAGGTGGAGTGATGGTGCTGGGTCGTGGAGGGTGATCTGTAGTAGGCCACAATTTGCATTGCAGATTTGCCCAATGTTAGTTGCACATGGATGTTCTCAGAGGTATCATGCCATGCCACTAAACTGGAGGTGTAGGTATCCTTGATGAACATGGATACACCCCCTCCTTTTGTGTTTCAGTCTGTGTTCTGTGGCCGAAATGTGTGGTATGAGTTGTAGCCCGGTAGTGCTGGGGTGCTCTCTGGAGCCTTGAACTAGGTTTCAGTTACTGCACAGATGTCGGTGTTCTCCATACTGAGGAGTGCTTTGAGCACATGCATTTTGAGATTTAAACTCCTGGCATTGAGTAGCATAACCCTCAGTTTTTTGTTAATTGTGCTGTTTACGGAGGTGGATTTGACTTTTGAGCCTTGCCTAAAAAAGGCACTATGGGGGCAGCAAGAGCCTTGGCCAGTATTCAAAAGCCTAGGGGTGACAGGTGCAAGCCACCTTTTTTGAAGCAATGCGGCTTGTTGAGCATGTAGTCCCAGGCTGACAGACACTGGATCCTCTTTGGATGACACCAGAAGTTTAGCCAATTGTTGAAATTGATCATTTTTTCTTTATACTGAGGTATCATTATTGATGAGGGCAGGATGATACTCAGGGTCAGGCTCATACCAGCCTGGGCTACATGATCAGAGAGCTCTTCCATGTCTCTTTTCATGTAGTCCAGGGAGGTAAGTCTCAGGTCATTCATACCAACATGAACAATGACAGAGTCATATTTGTACTTGTTCTGGAGTGACCTGAGTGCTTGCATTATGTGGTGGATTCTGGCTCCCAACAGGCAGCTAACAGTAACCTTCTGCTTGTTCAGCCTAGTGAGTGGGATGTCAGTGTGCCTGACTATAGAGTCACCTATTACTAGTGTGTTAGGTATGTTATTTCGCCTTAAGGGCTGTGATTGTGTGGCACACTGATTTTGTGTTTTATGTGTTGACTGGTTTGTGACGGGAAGTGCAGGTTGTTTGGGTGTCTGCTTTGGAGGTCTCTGATGCTTTTGCAGGTTTTTATTTAGAGCCTCCGAGTATGATCTTGTGTATTAATGTGTATTTTTTTGCCAGTGCTCTTTTAGTAGGTCTGTGTGCTGCTGGAGTTGTGGTGCAAGTGTTAACCTTCTCCTCTTGACTGTCTGTTCCAGTCTTGGATGGAGACAGCTTAGCTTCCAGTTTGGCTGTATAATTGCATCTCTCACATATGTTAGTGTTTTGTGGTAGGAGGAGAGGGTTGTCTGTGTACATGAGGCAGTTGTAACATTGCCTCAGGATACCCAGATTCACCAGCTGGACTGGAGAGTGCACCTGAAGTTGCCGTTTGGTCATGCCTGAATAGTTGGGTGAGCTGCTTAGTCGCTTGGGTGGTGGGGTGTGAATAAAGAGCCTTGCCCTGCTGGGCAATCAGTGTCAGGGTATATTAGTGTTTGCTATTATGTCTGAGCAAGTGCTGGGCTGTAAGATGCTTTTTGAGTGCTTAGGTTGAGCGTTAGACTAGTTTTAAGGGAAAAACTGAAGAGAAGACTTAGTGGAGCCGGGAATAATTTAACAGTAGCCAACCGGTACTGCCCGGTGCGCAAAACCGTGCAAACATGGTTTTTATAGAAGAGAAATGAAAGAGATAGAAATGCACCCAAAATGGCCAATAAACTACTAACTTCTGGGCTGGAACCACTCCTCCAGGGACATATAGGTTGCTCACAGCTCCCATCTCTCACAGGTGAACAGGGAAACTTCCTTCTATCCAAGTAAGGTATGGGCAACTCAGAAACTAGTATCACAGCCCTGAATTCAGCACTAGCCTGAAAACTGGAATATACTAGCTTAGAAAGGTGGGAAACAAGGAATTTTTTTGTTTTTTCTTTTGTTTTTGTTTTTTTTTTTTTTTTTTTTGAAAAGATAAGGCACAAACAGTAAAAATACACTTAAGACAGCTTTAAACAACTACAAACAATCAGAAAAGGCTATCACACTTTAATGTGCAGCCTACAACAGTTAAACAAATTATTTAAACAAAAAACAACTTTTTAAAAGTGCAGGCAGTCAAATAAGTACAATATGTAAAAAAAACAAGCTTTTAAATCACAATAAATGCTGCAAAATCTGCGTTTAGGCAGAAAACAGTTAAGAACAGCAAGAAAGTACAGAAAACTGATACTTCATTACTCCAAAGTCTCTCTCCTAAGCTAGAAGGCTTGTATCAGTTTAAGGATTTCTAGTGTTACCCAGTAGGTTAGTTACAGGAAAGATGGGAAACAAGTGCAAATGTGGTCTTTTAACCAGAAAGTTGAAAGAGATGGAAAAAAACTGCCCAAATGGCCAGTAGCTACAACTTCTGGGCCAGAAACCACTCCTCTTGTGGTAGATAGGTTACCTAATGCTTACCACTCCGACTGATAAGCTAGAAGGCTTCCCTCCAACACAGAAAGGCTTGGGGTGGCTCAGAAGCTTACAAAGAGTCCTGGATAGAGCAAATCTGCACCTGGACAAGACTAGTAACAGGAAAGGCAGGAAACAAGTACAAATGTAGGCTTTTAAGCCAGTAAGTTGAAAGAGATGGAAAACTACCCAAACATAAACTAGAATTTCTGGGCCAAAACTCACTCTTCCCATGGAGGTTAGGCTACCTAGTGCTTACCACTCCCACTAATAAGCTAGAAGGCTTTCCTCCAACACAGAAAAGCTTGGGGGCTCAGAAGCTTATTAACAATCCTGGATACAGCAACTCTGTAACCGGACTAGGCTAGTTATAGGAAAGGCAGAAAACAGGCACAAGTGCGGCTTTCAAACCAGAAAGTTGAAAGAGATTGAAAAAAAAACTGCTCAGCCAATAGCTACAATTTCTAGGCCAGGAACCACTCCTCTTGTGGTAGATAGGCTACCTGTTGCTTACCACTCCCACTGATAAGCTAGAAGGCTTCCCTCCAACACGGAAAGGCTTGGGGGGCTCAGAAGCTTATAAAGAGTCCTGGATACAGCAAATCTGTACCTGGACAAGACTAGTAACAGGAAAGGCAGGAAACAAGTGCAAACACAGGCTTTTAAATCAGAAGGTTGAAAGAGATAGAAAAGCTTCCCAAACGGCCAATAAACTATAATTTCTGGGCCAGAAACCACTTCTCCTTTGGTAGATAGGTTACCTAGTACTTACCACTCCCACTGATAAGCTAGAAGGCTTCTCCCCAACACAGAAGGGCATGGGGGGCTCAGAAGCTTACCAACAGTCTTGGGTTCAGCAAATCTGTACATGGATTACACTAGTTATAGGAAAGGCAGGGACCAAACACAAAACGGGCTTTTAACTAGAAAGTAGAAAGAGATGGAAAAACTGCCCAAATGGCCAATGAACTACAATTTCAGGGCCAAAACCAACTCTTACCATGGTAGATAGTAAACCTAGTGTTTGCCACTCCCACTGATAAGCTAGAAGGCTTCCCTCCAACACAGAAAGGCTTAGGGGGCTTAGAAGCTTACCAACAGTCCTGGATAGAGCAAGTCTGTATCTGGACTTGACTAGTTACAGGAAAGACAGGAAACAAGCTTAGCATTTTTTTTGTTACAGAAAAGCAGCTAAAACAGCAGTAAATGCAATTCAAATTGTAGTGCAGGCCAGCACACCAGAGTGTGTAGCAACACTATGGCAAATACAGTTCAAATTAATGCCATTAAATTAACAAATGACCAAAGAACAAGTGCAGAAGGCAGTAAATTAGAAAGCTACTAACAAGCAGTAAAAAGTGCAGAGTAAGAGCAACTAAACAGATAACAGCATGCAGAACAACTAAGAAAGTTACAGTAACAGCAGATGAATGATATATATATATATATATATATATATATATATATATATATGGAACACCTTCAGATGCCCGAAAGCTCACTAGACCGACAAGGAATCCGTCGGACCGAAATCACCGACAACGCAGATGACCGACAAGGTGAGAACCCAACGCACTCGGTAAGTGTGCGATAGAGTGAGGGATTTAGTGTTAGGGAGCGGACAGGTAAGTATGCGATAGTGAGGGACTGTAGTTTTAGGGGCGGGTTAAGTGAGTTAGGGTTAGGGTGCAGGTAGGGTGTGTGTGCGATAGTGACGGACTGTGGGTTTTGGGGTGGGTTAAGTGAGTTAGGGTTAGGGTGCAGGTAGGGTGTGTGTGCGATAGTGATGGACTGTGGGTTTCTGGGTGGGTTAAGTGAGTTAGGGTTAGGTGCAGGTAGGGTAAGTGTGCGGTTGTGTCGGATCTTACAGTTAGGGTTTGGGTTATGGTTAGTGCATGTATAGTTGTGTGTATTGTCGGTATTTTGTGTTGTCGGTCTTTTGGTGTCGGTGATTTGTGTTTCGGCGTTGTGATTTTTCGGTAAACTGAAGGGGATCCATATATATATATATATGTATATATATATATATATATATATATATATATATATATATATATATATATATACATTTTTTGAGGGAAGGAAGAGAGTGGGATTAAGAGGCTACAGGGGTTGTCCTTCCCAAATGCTCTCTTTGTACACAGTAGGAGTGCCTGCAAGCAGAATATGATCTCACTGCACTCAGTTGAGTGAGCAAATGAGAAGGGCCCAGGAGTATCCAAATACAAATCTACAAGAGGGGCGGGCAATTTCAAAGCCACCAACATTAATACCAAAACAAGAACAGGGAGGGGGTGGGCAAGTAACTGTAGAGAGACAACCACAACATAATTTGAGTTAATATTCAGTGAAAAACAAAAATAAATAAATTAAATACAGTACTACATGCAAAAGAGCAGACAAAAGTTACTTAAATTCGCTTATACGTCCAGTTGATTTCAGGTAAATGTTAGCAGGCGAATACTCTGATATTAAGCAGAGATAACTCAAAATGTACCACTTATATAAGGCAAGACAGGATGTCAGTGATGAGCTGAAACTACCCCCACTGCTATCAGTGACTACACAGAAATTCTAAAAAGTACTCTGTAGAGAGACAGCCACAACTTCAGTTGAGTTAATATTCAGTGAAAAACACAAATAAATAAATGAAATACAGTAATATATGTAAAAGAGCAGATAAAAGTGTACTCAATTCACTTATACATCTAGCAGATATCAGGTAGATGTTAGCCAGCTAAAGCTCTGATATTAAGCAGAGATAACTCAAAATGTACCACTTATATAAGGCAAGACAGGATGTCAGTGATGAGCTGAAACTAGCCCCCCACTGCTATAAATGGCTAGACAGAAATTCTAAAACATACTCTGTAGACAGACAGCCACAACTTCAGTTGAGTTAAAATTCAGTTAAAAACACAAATAAATTAAATACAGTACTATATGCAAAAGAGCAGATTAAAGTGTACTAAAATTCAGTTATACATCCAGCTGATTTCAGGTAGATGTTAGCCAGCCAAAGCACTGATATTAAGCAGCGATAACTCAAAATGTACCATTTATATAAGGCAAGACAGGATGTCAGTGATGAGCTGAAACTACCCCCACTGCTATCAATGGCTACAAAGAAATTCTAAAAAGTACTCTGTAGAGAGACAGCAACAACTTCAGTTCAGTTAATATTCAGTGAAAAACACAAATAAAGTAATTAAATACAGTACTATATGCAAAAGAGCAGATAAAAGTATACTTACATTCATTTATACATCCAGCTGATTTCAGGTAGATGTTAGCTGGCCAATGCTGTGATAGTAAGCGGAGATAACTCAACATGTACCACTAATATAAGGCAAGACAGGATGTCAGTGATGCACTGAAACTACCCCCCACTGCTATCAATGGCTACATAGAAATTCTAAAAAGTACTCTGTAGAGAGACAGCCACAAATTCTTTGGAGTTAATATTCAGTGAAAAGCACAAATAAATAAATTAAATACAGTACAATATGCAAAAAAGCAGATAAAAGTGTACTTAAGTTCACTTATACGTCCAGCTAATTTCAGGTAGATGTTAGCCGGCCAAAGCTCTGATATTAAGCAGAGATAACTCAAAATTTGCCACTTATAAAAGGCAAGACAGGATGTTAATGATGAGCTGAAACTAACCCCACTGCTATCAATGGCTACATAAAAATTCTAAAACGTACTCTGTAGAGAGGCAGCCACAACTTCAGTTGAGTTAATATTCAGTGAAAAAAAAACAAATAAATAAATTAAATACAGTACTATATGCAAAAGAGCAGATAAAAGTGTACTTAAATGCACTTATACATCCAGCTGATTTCAGGTAGATGTTAGCTGGCCAAAGCTCTGTTATTAAGCAGAGATAACTCAAATGTACCATTTATATAAGGCAAGAAAGGATGTCAGTGATGAGATGAAACTAACCCCCTCTGCTATCAATGGCTACACAGAAATTCTAAAAAGTACTCTGTAGAGAGACAGCCACAACTTCAATTGAGTTAATATTCAGTGAAAAACAAAATAAATAAATCAAATAGAGTACTATATGCAAAAGAGCAGATAAAAGTGTACTTAAATTCACTTATACATCCAGCTGATTTCAGGTGGATGTAAGCTGGCCAATGCTCTGATATTAAACAGAGATAACTCAAAATGTACCACTTATATAAGGCAAGACAGGATGTCAGGGTTGAGTTGAACTTACCACTTCTGCTATCAATGGCTACACAGAAATTCTAAAAAGTACTCTGTAGAGAGGCAACCACAACTTCAGTTGAGTTAATATTCAGTGAAAAACACAAATTAATAAATTAATTAAAGTACAATATGCAAAAGAGCAGATAAATGTGTACTTAAATTCACTTAAACAACCAGCTGATTTCAGGTAGATGTTAGCTGGCCAAAGCTCTGATATTAAGCAGAGGTAACTCAAAATGTACCAGTTATATAAGGCAAGACAGTATGTCAGTGATGACCTGAAACTACCCCCATTGCTATCAATAGCTACAGAGAAATTCTAAATGTACTCTCTAGAGAGACAGCCACAACTTCAGTTGAGTTAATATTCAGTGAGAAACACAAATAAATAAATCAAATACAGTACTATGTGCAAAAGAGCAGATAAAAGTGTACTTAAATTCACTTATACATCCAGCTGATTTCAGGTAGATGTTAGCTGGCCAATGCTCTGATATTAAGCAGAGAAAAAAAAAAAAAAAACCTTCAAAAATGTTTA